>NC_089520.1:10553901-10877625 GCF_963924715.1 Thunnus thynnus
GTCAAGGTTACAGCCTATCCTTTTCGATCCATTTTTAAATATTTTCTCTTTTTTTTTACATAAAAAAATAATGGAGCAATTTAATATACCTCTATTTTCTCCCCGAAAGAGCACTCAGTAAGTATTTATAAAGGTGCTGTACAATGTACAAACATTTACATCTACTGTTCCTACAGAATGTAGAAGATACCACAAGGATTGTTTTTTTCTAATGAAGCGATGCAAGGCCACAGTATGATACAGAGATGAGATACAAAATGGTCAAAATAAAAGCATAAAGGAGTACAACAGTGCAGGGGACATACAATAAAAAGGGCATTATCTGATTCTGGACCAGAGTAAACTGCCTGTAGGCTACCTGACGCTCAGGGTTGGATTTACTCATTCAACCAACCAAACTATTGCACAAAAACCTACCACTGATTGGCTCATAGCGCATCCTCTAGTGATTTTAACCTGAAAGCTCCATTATACAGTCACACACTCTCATCACAGTCAATTACAGACCTTAACCATCATTTCACTGTCACTGATATTGACTTTATCACACATTTGCTACGATACTGTGTTCCCTGAGCTTATCTGAATATGTCTTAATCTCATAATGTAGTCAGTTGTATAAGCAGGTATGCTGAGTACGTTTTTTTTTCTCAGATTTTACAGCAGAAGCTTCAAAAATGTTGTAAACTAACACTGAAATTTGACTGTTGACTCATTTTTACAGACCCCATTATTGGAACCAATTGTTAATCTAAAAGCCATCATTTCAACTACCCTTGAAATATGTAAGAAGGTGGGATCTCTGTATACCTGCCTTACATCTGCAGCATGTTCAATATCTCAGTAAACCACTACATCACTTTCTATGCTCCATTATCCTTCAAGCTACCCTGGCACATAATCACACAGCAGGACTGACAAATACATAGATTTAAAACCCTCATTTTTCTTTTCTCAATAGTCAAAGGTAAAATCACCAGGGACATGACTCAGAATGTGCACAGTATTATATAAATTGCCATTTTGGCATTAAACAGTGAACCTTTTAGAAAAAATTACAGCTTTATAAAATAATAACGGCAATGCATTGGTAGCAAGTCAACATCACAAATTAAATACAACTCATGGTCATTCTGTTATGCTACAAGGGCAGATGCAGTGCAATGGAATTCAATAGATATTTTAAAGTTAGAATCTACAAAACATGACACATTCAAATATATATATATATATTATATTTCACAATGAGACACGTTTTGAGCGATTGCAAACATTTGGTACAGCGGTTTGCATGTTACCTATACATTTCATGAACTACAAAGATCCATGGTAATTCCTACCACTGAAGTACATCGGAAGGATGGTGAAAGCTCAAATAACATGGGACAAACCGTTGAAGTCTATATCAAAATGTGGAATGGCTTGGTACAGCTACATATACTTATACTCATCTATTATCTCAATAAATTACACACTGGTTGGTTATCATACACATGGTAAACAAGATCTCAAACCACAAGTTTCTGGTCTTTTTAATGGTACTGTTTGTATGGAGTAGAGTCATGTCTATAACCATAGAACAGTTAGATTCCCCGGTAAAGTGAACGCTTGCTGGATTGTATTTGAAATCCACCTGGTGTCCAGAATGAGAATTATAAACAAGAAACAGGATCATCCTCAGTGTTGTGCAGAACACGTGCAGTAAAACAAACAGAAGGACCTACTGCATGCAGTTGAGCAAACTTTTAAGAAAAAGACAGTCAAAATATCCCACAATGAGGCCGAGAGCAAAATTAAACCATAGATGACAGTCACACTTGGTGTATACTACAGGCGAGAGGCGAGGCCTTTCTCCTTTCTTTGCATATGGGTCATTGCATTGTAATGGGTGAAGCGCTGTTGGTAGTTGTTGTTCCACAGAAGGCTCCCAGGATTGGCACATATTCACATTTCAAAATGTCTTGTCTGGTGAGGCCCCGAGCATGCCGCACATGCTTAAATCCCACATCAAAGATGCTGAAGCAGCGGACAAGACAGAGGGGAGCTGCTACATGCCACATGTAATTTCACAGGACTCCCAAAAAAGACGAATCTGGACATGGTCCAAAGGTAATAAAAGTGGCACCATGTTGCACTTCTCTGTTTTATGGAAGAACTCAGAAAAACAATCCACTGAGGGTACTGTTAAATATTCCATGGCACAGCTCAAGTCTGGGCAATCCAATATTCTATCACAAAGGGTCACGAAGGACCTCTGCCTGGGAGAGGATTCTGGCTGAGCTGGGCATTTTCCAAGGGCCAGGGCTAATAGGTCCCTTTGGGCTCTGCGGGGTCCCTGGAATACTGTTTATAGAGGCCACAAAGTCTTCCTTACGAATGTCTTCTTTGGAGTAGAAAAATGTGTCTTCGCTTCCTTTTCCCTCTCTTGGAGAAACTACAGAGCCTTTTCTTCTTAACATGTCTTTAAAAGATGACAATGATTCTCTTTTGTTGATAGTCTCTTTACTTATACTCCTATCTTCTCTAGGTTTGCTCTTGCCATTAGCATCTCTCTGCCCTGAGTCTTTACCAGTGCCTTTCTCGCTCTCTCTGACTATATGAGATGTCCTGTGGTGGTGAGACTCTCCCACCACTCTCTTTTTGAAACTTTCTTTCTCTTGGCCAGGCCCGGTCCTCCCCCCCCTCCCTCCCATCTCCCTTCCTTGTGAGCCTCTTCTGATCTCAAGATTCGCCCCTTTGCAGTTTTTCATTTCATGATTCAAGCTCTCTCTGCTGGAAGAGTCCTTTAATCTCCTCTGAGGGCCTTGCTGATGCTCGACACGCTGCAGGGCCAAAGACACTTGCTGTCCAGCTTGAGGAGAGTTCCTAGTGCTTGCGGATCGTGTTTTTGTCTGCATCTGAGACATCCTATTCTTGCTCAGTGTTGCTTCCTGTGCCAGGCTGTCAGTCTTTTTGGGACTCTGATGTTGCTCTTTGGCTTTAGGAAATGTCTCCCCTGTTTTCTTTGGGCTGCTTAGCTCTCTGGAGTCTTTTGCGGGCCTGGTCCTCTTGTAGAAGGTGATATGCTCAAGGGTTGCTGGAGAGAGCCTTTCCACTTCCTTGTCTGCCCACTCACCACTCTCCTCCACTGAGCTTAAAACCCTGCTGCTGCAGGGCTTGAGGTCTTGTGGGGATAGGGTGCTCCAGCTGCGGGAATGTTTCAGTTTGCTGGAGGAGGGAGAGGAAACATAGATGGAAGCCCCGGTGGGATATGGAGAGGACGAGGGTGATGCGTTAGAGGAAAACACACCTCTGGAATAGCTCGTGGGTGAAATGAGTTTTTGATCATGTTGACCTGTAAAAGAGCCACACATTTTACTTGGAGACACTATGTGCATACACTGATATTAGATGTTTCACACAAAAGACTGAAATTTTGAATGAGGCAAGAAAATTAGATTATTTGTAGAGGTTAATAGTGGAAAGGCATATGAGAAAGAGAAGAATTACCAAGGTAAAAGAGAAGAGGCCAATAAAAGCAGTGAAGATGTTAGTGTTGGTGCTCAGTGTAGTAGCACACAGTAGAAGAAGCTGTACTACCTGCATCATGGGCAAGAGAAGAAAAGCCAAAAGGAAGCAGATGGTTAGAGATTAAATTAGTAAATAAAAAAACAATAAAAAAAGAACATTCATCTATTATAACATGCCAAAATAGTCTCCATCAATTAACAAACGGATGGAGTCATTATCATTAGCTAAACTTTAGGTGGATTCAGCATGTATTTAACTACTGTCAGTGTCCCTCCTTGTAAACTTATATAGGAAATACATCCAATCCCTAACAATTTTTTTATTGTTAAATAACATTAATCAAACATGACATGCTGAGAGACTTTACCCTAGCCTTGACCCAATTTATAAATGTCATTGCCTACTATCTGTCACAACGTAGTAAGGTTTTAAAAGATAAGGCTGGCAATATTCTATATTTTTCTTGTGGCTGATAAATCCCATAAAAACACTTCCTAACTCTCCCAGTATTGGGAGAGTCTGTCTGTCTAAATAAGTTAAATAATTTCCTAAGCAGTGTTAGTTTTTAACAAATGTTTCTAAAATCAGGAGTAAATAGTGCACTTCTTGGGTACTATTTTAGCTGCACATTTGGTGTACTAGTGAGTGGTTACGGAAGAGGATACTATATGTGGGACTCATAATAAACTAGAGTTCCCATGTTTATCATAATGAAGGTGCTCATTGATGTATGTTGGCCATTCATGAACAATCTGATGTCATCAAGAGGAGGAAATAGAAATAACATTGCAAACGGAGCGTTCAGAGCAGGCTGAAGCCTGTGCTTTTGACTTGCAGGGAGAATTTTTACAAATATTCACCTCAAGTTTAGGAACTTTGACCACGTTAAACATAGATATTCTACATCATAACAGTATAAAAATAACTAAATCTCAAAAAATATGCCCCCTTTAATAGTTTTTGGAACAATGGAGGTCTGTGGCACAGAGGAATAAGATATTAGCCTTTGAATACACACACAGTACTTGTTAATAAAATCAATTCATTGTTGGTTTTGGTCTTTTCATGGGATTTGTTTACAGTAAGAAAAATATAGAATATCACCAGACTTGTCTTTTAAATTGAGCACTGAGCAATAACTTTTTATGGGGTAAAATGCCCTTTAAAGACAGTAGCATAGCACTTAGAACAAAAACTTGAATTGAACTCCGTACTGCATGTTGAACCTATCATCTGTTGTTACTATTAATTGTTTGTATACAGCACTTACTGCCATCTTGAGCCAGGCCCGCCCCAGGTCTCAGCAGCAGTACCACTTTGTTTCCTCCAGCCTGGATCAGTTCAATAGCGCGTGTATGGGAGATGCCGCGAGCCGGCTCCCCATTAATCTCCACTATCTCATCTCCAACCTGTCAGTAATACAGATTATGCAGTTATTAAACAGAAACCCACCTATCAAAGCTTAGCATACTCTGCTATGTATGCACACAAACTAAAACATACAGATGCTGTGTGCTTACACACAAATATGCATAATCAAAGAATCTAAATTTCATGCCACACATACACAGCCTTGTAATACCCTAGAGGTACCCTCTATTATTGGAGATGACAAAATAACTCAGGATAAAGCATGTAAACATGTCAGTCTGTTAGGCTCTAATCAGTGTTGACATTCCTCTCCACCCTTGGATATGCAAAGTCATGCCCAGAGATCACAGTCTGGCAAGCCTAAGATTGATTGCCGCTAGGAGGTTCTATTCTTCTTCTATCCTTCTCTGCACCGTCTCCCCTCTCATCCTTATAATAATGTGATAATTTCATCCCCATGGGGAAATTCTATTTTTTGCTAAAACTGAAAGAGTACAGGGTCAGTTACAGTGTGACCTTCCTGGATATGGTCAGTGTCTTAAGAGGGATGGACACTTGCTGACAGATAGATAGATAAGATGAGAAACTGCAGTGTTACAGCAGCCAAGTAACACACATAACGAAAAAAAAGACACTTGAGGATGTAGGTAAGATATACATACAGTAAATAGAGAAAAAATGTTTAAATAATATACAATTAATAAGAACAAAATACAATACGAAAATAGAGACCATATAATAATATATAATAAAGACCATAACCCATATCGCTGATCCACTATATCTTTCCTGTTTGCTGTGTCGAGCGCTTGAGTTACTTTGCTAAATGGAAACTCAAAAATTGCAGACACATTACAGATGAGAGCATCTACAGCATGATACCCTTAACACTGTAACTGCATTTGTTGAAACACAATTCAATTAGTTTAATCTCCAGTGCACACTAAAAGAAATTTTATTTACTCTAATTTACCTCTGTGATTTATAAACTAGTAAATGTTCAAAATTAGATTCCAGCAATGTAATGGTTTTCATAAAAGCTCGCAAAACTGTATCTAACAATGTTGAGTGTAACAAAAGGAGCTTAGACGTAACCGAAGAATGCAGTGACTTTTATTCAATCAAGAAACCAAGTCTGCATGCCCCGAGGCTGATGATTTCTTTCTGTTGGCAAATGGTTTGTCTTTCCAAAACTCCTGCAAACTGTCCAAAAATCTCAGCTAAATGTCCATGACATTTGGTGTGAATATTAACAGTCCAGGGAGAATGACTCCCAAATTAATTTGGTGACCCCCTGACCTTTCCTGTAGCCCCACCATCACACCAAAATTTCTACTTCAGGAAATTCCATGAACTTTCCTATAGCTCAACTTTGCACACAAGATGCTCAAATTTAAATGAAATTCAATTTCAGTGACCCTTCTTCTATCTTCTTCTGAGGCAAAATCTTACATTTAAAAATTTTTGCCCCACTACTACTTAGATTCTTAAAAAAGCAAATTCAGCAGTATGTTGTCCTCTCAACTCAATGTGTTGTGGGGTGTAATGAATATTGCAGCCTCGAGGGGGCACTAGCAGTGTTATAGACCTTTTGAGTTTGTTTCATCCAGCCACAGTGGCAAACTTTCCAAACTAAACTTTCTGCAAGTCAGGTAATCATAAGATAAAACATTTTCTATCAAGACAAAGATTACCTATCCACTGTCAGGTCACTATGGCATAATTTAAGGTAGAAAAAGACATGCTGTATAATAAAATGACCACTCACATGGATCCTTCCGTCCAGCTGAGCAGGTCCGTCTTCAGCCAGTCTCAGGATGTACAGACCCATGTTGTACTCGGTTCCACCTCGCAGACTAAAGCCAAAGCCCCTGGGACCCCTCTCTAACTCCACTGTCAGACAACCCTGCACAGCATAAAGATAACACATTGCTAAACTCATATGCAGACATATGAAGACATGCAGCAACACACACACAAATACGTAAGCAGGTCTTGATGAATAATTCCTGTAATAAAAGACCTGAAACCATGAAACACCTTCCTGTTTACGGAATGTGCCTGTTTTTAATCACACATATCTGTTCAGCCTGAAGTTGCCTTGACAACATTAATGTCTCATCAGATTCTGGAGAATTTCCTTGATGACATCTAAATTGATTTTAGATGTCATTAATAATTCCTGCTCTTTTCTGAATGGCTTTAATCTTTGTCTATTGGACTTTAAGTTACATTATTTGGAACTTTAATGGATGCATGGACCCACTGAGTTGTATTTTATGACAACAGGATGTTATGTTGTAAGCACACAGTAAATACTATTTGTTTTGAATATTTCTTTTCATATAGTCATAAAGATTGCATGTTATATGCCTTCAGAAGCTTTAACCTTCAGATTGTTGTTAAGACAACATACAGTGGAAGGAATAAAATAATTATTCTTACCTGGTTCGGTCCTGTCACACACAGCGTTCCCTGCTCACTTAGTGGAAGAGTCTTGTGGTCAGACCAGTTGACTCCATCTGTTTTCTCCTCCAAGTCGAGGTTATAACTACAACAAACAACAGATGTGATTCTTCAGTAATACATGTTGTATACAGCATGCTGCAGGCAAAAAACTGAGCCATCACGCAAAACATAAAACCTAATGTACTGCATAATGTTAAATGGATGAGGGATGCATTTTTTATATGGATTTTTAAATGTTTGTGCTGTATTGTACTGTATACAGTATGTTCTATGATTTTATTATCTTATACACTTTTATTACACCAGCTTTTTGCTCTGAAGGCAACCTCCTCTTTCCACACATTATTTCATGTTGAGTCTAATTACAGATGGTGTTTGTGGTTTAATGATAATTAATCAAGGCAGGCAGCGCCATCATTTTATTAATATCACCATAACCGCGCTGTATTATGATTTGTTTTCAACTTAAGAAGGGGTTTCTGTTGCATTTCCTGTCTGCACCGTCTAAATCATCCACCAGGCCAAAAGGGAAAGTAGGAGCAGTGGGGTGCATCGACAGGAAGAATTTATGGAGAAAAAACATAAAAAGGTGGAACAATCATTTTCTCAATTTTGCCCAATTGAGCCCAATTTTGGTCACTTGGTGTACATTTTGTACTGTTAAAGTACAAGTTTAATATTGGTTGTCCAAAACTAACTGCAAAAAAATTGTATCCTGATAAAATTGTATAGGGTACAGATGCAGCAAAAGTTCTGCTCTGCTTTTGTCCTGAGAATGAACTTCAAATCAACTATGCAAAAGCTGTTTCAAGGGCCTTTTCCCCTGTTTACTTCAACATTTCTTTTGTGCAAGCAGATCCTTACCGCTCATCCTGTAGTGCAGATCGTTGCCCCATCGCTCTGTGTTGAAGAGCTGGACTCTGTTTAGCTGAACTGGCTCCAGATGGAGGGCCCTTGTATTCTGAAATACATTTTATGATTTTATAATCTTAAGATATTAAGACGCCCACATATATAATTCTTCCACAACAACTTTCACATTCATTTCAGGTTAAAAAGTTAATCATTTAATTTTCTTTACTTGAAGAAAATTAAGCCTGCCTGCACAATTATAGGAATTATAAACAGACTACTTAATTCATCAGTAGAAGATTAACCAATCAACCAATTCCCCCCAGGCAGACAAAAAAGTTGAAAATTTGATTAAACCAAATTCATCACAAGACCTACAAACTTTAATAAAAGGTACAATTGGGCACACAGAGATACTCACCATCCTCAGGAACCACAGTGAGGGTGACAACATTGCCGGCCTCCTTGATGAGCTGTACAATGTCATTGTGAGAGAGCTCTATGATGGAGCGTCCGTTGACCGCTGAGATACGATCTCCAACATGCAGCAGGCCACAGCGGTCGGTGGGACTGCCCTCAATGATTCGGCCAATTTTGTGCGGGATGACTGAAAAGGCAGATATGAGGACAAATGAGACATTAAGACCCCAGATGTATCGACCATAATGAAAACCTTGAAATACATCTAGAAAGTTAACACGAAAGGCAGTGAGCATGGTGCCACAATAACTTTACTTTGTTTTGCTAAAATAAAGGAGAAACACATGGCTGTTATATCTCACTCCTTACATTCATAATTTCACTTTATTCCTCTTTAAATTGGTTCATACCTCTAAATACACAGTAGCTAACATACAGTATTATATCTTGCCATGACAACAGAAATGAGTGATCAATAAGTCTTTCCCATTGTCTTCAATGTGTATTTTCTTAATGTTTTTTCTTATGAAGTCTTGAAACCAAAATTTATTCATTTTAATATTCTTTTAATAACTATTACAGCATGTTTAATGAAAATAAAATATTATCATGGCCCCATCCATTTGTAGTGTGACAAACATTTCCAGTGTACTTGGAGGCTGTTGAATGGTTGGGTTACATGTAATGCCTGCTACATTCAGAAGTGAATATATATTTTGGATTGAACAGGACCAAAATCCCATCAATACATCTTACTGTATGTGAGCTTAGGATTTAGATAATTCAATTTTAAAATGAGTTAAAAAAAAATCAAATAATAATTTTGGTACTGACAGATTTGACTCTCACCTCCGTGCGGGGGTTTGCTCTTGGAGGTGAGGATGACGAAGCCAAAGCCCTCAGTGTCCTTGCGGTGGAGAGTGATATCAAAAGACTCGTGGTCCAGAGCGCTGGGCATCGGTAGGCGAGGTAGTTTGGGAGAACCGTTCACTAACACTGGAGCCATTTCCTGTATCTCTTCCTCGGTCACGTCTAATATGAAAGGATACAGATGTTTATGTACTTTTGTTTGGTGTACTTTTTTGTATTGTGTGTATGTATGTTTGTATTTGTGTGTGTGGGGTGAATGCATTTCTGAGGATTTTTTTTCATGTTTGAGAAATATTCAAATAAAAGTAACAAAGTAGTGTCTTGTTACTGGGTTTTATAAACAAAGTCACAGTGGGGCAGTAGGATCAATAGGACATGGATGATGAAAGTGGTTACCAATGGCTACTGGTGGCTATGTTGGTGGACAGACAACTACACAGACATTCTGTGCAAAGCCTCTATTGCCTGAAGTCATAATTGAGGTGGTGATTCTCCAGATCATTTAAAGAACACATCTCCTCTGGATTTTCTACTCATTAAGTGTGAGTTGTGCTCCTTTACTTGGTCAGCTATGCCAACTGCTCACGCTAAACACCGAGTCCATATCTATGTTTGACTCATACATCTATTTTTCAACAAACTGCTGTTTCTATAAAAATCTTAAATGCATCATCTCTTGTGTGTCCAAGGATATTTAAAGTTTTAATGATTTGGGCATATTATAGGCTGTTATTTTTCCATTTATTGATTATAAAGAGTCAGATATTAACAGTAGTAGCAAATAATATATTTACAATGATAATGTGGTGTTTTGCTTGTTACTCACCTCTGTAGATGACCTTCCTGCGCACAGTCAGCATAACTTGACCATTACGGGCAGCATTGGTCATCAAATCCAGCACCTGCTTGTGGGAACGACCCTTGACCATCACACCATCGATGCCAATGAGCTCATCTCCTGCTCTCAGACGACCATCTTTCTCTGCAGCTCCGTTGGGCACAATGGCCCCAATGTACACCTGGGGAAAGACATTCTGATAGAGGGTCAGTATAATGGAGAACTAGCCATTGAGGAAGCAGACATTACTATCATTACTAAGGCTTAGAAAACCTTTTTACAAAGCACAGAAAAATTGTTATTTGTCAGTTCACATCACTAGCTCTGATGTATATTAGACCTTCCAGTACAATCTTAAAGACAGTTTTTAGTTTTGAAAAGCTACACAAGTTTTTCCAGTCTACCGACCACTCAAGCACTTTACAGCACATGCCAGCATTTACCCACTCACCACACATTCACACGCTGATGGCAGAGGCTGCCATGCAAGGTGCCAAGCTACTCATCAGGAGTGATATAGCACTCACTAATGCTCACTCACCCATTCACACACACACTCACAGCAATTTCGAGTTCAGTATCTTGCCCAAGGACACTTCAACATGCAGACTGGAGGAGCCGGGGATCAAACTAACAACCTTCTGATTTGTGAACAACCCGCTCTACCTCCTGAGCCACAGCTGTCCAGTGTTATTATATACTTACTGGCTGTTGTGGACCTTCTCCTCCCAAAACACGGAAGCCAAAGCCCGTCTCAATGTCTCTCTTTAGAAAAACATCTATGTCTTTGGTGTGAGGCTCTGTGGATGAGTAATACTCCATCACTATTGTGTAAAGAGATCAAGGTTTCAAGCTGCACTGGACATAAGGTTAAAAAGCAATATCTGAGAACAACTGATGAAGTCTTTTGGTCTACACTTACGTCTGCTCTCCAGTAGGGCTTTAGACTTCAGGTACATCTCTGTGGCATCTCGTTTGGGGGAGTCGGCGGAGCGCAGTGTGCTCGTGTTGGAGTGGTAAGCAAGGGCCTGGGGGGCTGAGTCAGCGATACCGTCCAAAGTCTCTGTACTGGCTGTCATTTCCTGTCTCTGTAAAGATTACATTGGCCATAAACACAACATGTTGGTTCAAGTATTGTAATTACAATTTTTTTTTTCATGTTTTAAAGGATCACACTTCCTTTGGTGTTTGCCTATGAAAGACATCACACATTTTATTGATAGTCTCTGTAGCTCATTATCCCAGTGGATGAGCATCTAACGGTGATAAATTATCAAATGCAACAAAGGTCACTTCACTGACTCTCTTTTTGAAAAAAAAAAAAAACATAGACTGTTTTCACTATACAGTCATCCTATTGTTTTGAGGGCTAAGCAATAAGATTTTAATGTAATTTAAAATCCTAAAACTAAAGATTTCCCTGTGGCTGTGACAGGCCTTTTGAGCCAGAAAGGGCAACTTCTTTATCTAAAACTGTTGTATTAATAATACCACAATATCTAAAGAGGCTCATCCATGCTTCATTACCATTGCAATCCCCTGACAATAGCCCTAAGAATATGAATACTGAAAGGAAGTAATTAAGACCGTTTTTCAGAGCAAACAAAAGGAGGCGCCCAGAAACATAATCAATATTCAAATTTATTTAATTCGATGCAACAGAGGCTTACTGGTTAAGCTGAAGGACAAAAAGCTTTGAAATTAAATTGAGGGATAATTCCTCAAGGGGAAACAATAGTTAGGAAAAAGGAAAAGATATGTTTTTACTCACAGGCTTTAGACTCTTGACAGGGGATGTTTGACCTATGGAGAGACACAGATAGACAACATGAATATGGTAAGAAATGCAGATATATGATTTGGAGCAACAACAACCACTGAAACCAACGTCCACCAGATGGCACTGCCTCTCTGACTGAGAAACAGCAGCAGTGAGCATAAAAATAAACTAGTGAGTTGCTCTAAACTCACTAAAGAATGCTCCATTAGGGAATATACATCCATGTGTGGTTAAAGATAGATAGGGAATATAAAGGTAGTGCATGTGCTGGAGTGTAGACTACATGGTTCAAGCCCACTGCAGGGCTAAGGAAGCGGGTGAGAGCATTAGAGATTCATGCATATAATTCAATGACCGATAATTCTCTTCCCTCTCTCTGCTCGCTGTACAGTACACCCACACGTTCCATCTCAGGCGCTCAGATTGTTCCCTACAGATCATCTCTTACAGCCCCCTCCTCCCTTCCCCTCAATGCCCTGCATTAACTGGATTAACAAACACTCCTCTGGAGCCTACAGCCCTGTGGGGCTGGACCAACACTTGGCCTGATGAGGGTTTAATGGAGTCTGATCTAAAAGGGGAGACGCAGCGGCATTTTTCACTTCACTGCGAAATTCCCAATTCAACCTTAGAGCCATCAAAGTCATGAAATAAGACAAATGCACACACCTGAAACACACCCACCCACACCACTCTTTTCCTTTCATCCTCTCTTAGCTTTGCTCTTTTTCTGCTCACCACTAATGCCCAACACTCACATTTACACACACACACATACACACAGAGGGATCCCCTTCTAAGCCAAAGGCCATTGTCTAATGAGGGTTAAAACAGGCATTAGCTCTTCAGTTGGGCAGACTGGGTGAGGCTGAGCCCAGCGCTGCTTTGACTGTGGGGTCATGCAGTGCGTCACTGGCATAGGACATGGTGATGGTGGCACAGCAGTGAGGGTGCGTAGTATGGCTGTTTGGGAGAGGAGTAAGGAGGGTTGGGGCGCGGCTATGGGGAGGAGACCCCTGGGGACCTTCCCTCTATAGCCATTTAGCTATGGCTCTTTAAGGGGCCATGGATATAGAGGCATGCACAGATCCCCAGCGCTCTGCTGATGATCAAAGCCAATCCAGGGTTCATCGACTTGCGCAGTGAATCCCTGGGGCGGCTGGAGATGGATGTAGGAGACATTTGAAGGGTGCCTACCCTCCTCCCTCTCTCCCTTGGAATCAAGCACATCCCCACACTTATGTAATTCCCGTTCTCAGACTTGTAACAGACTGCATTACGCCTCAATGGGAGTCATCATAAACAGAGGCGGTTTGAGCGGAGGCACACAGGAGGATTGCTCGAGAAATGTTCCCTCATATGCATGTGAGAAAAAGAGAAATAGGGCTCAACCAGATCAAGCCTGATCATCGTATGCTACAGCTACAGGGGTGCAGGTGCATCTATTTAAGCTAAAAAGGCAGCAGTCTCTGCTGTGATGACCTTATGCAGACCGCAGACACAGTGGCATCACCCAGGCTTCTACTGAACAACAGTGTGTGGTCAGTCAATGCCCCCCAACCAGCCACAACATCACCTCACCTCCTGTCAGTGTCAGTACGCTGACCTCACCTCCCATGGGCACTGTTGAAGTTGCATTGACAGCAATAGCAAATTACGTCACACATAGATGGCATTAAAAGCATGAGAATGATGGGTGAGTGAATAGAATGACACGATGAGGATACACAGAACATGGACAAACACATAGACCCAGGCAGACCTACAATACAAAAACACAGATGCATTTGTTTGTTGTTTCAGTGTCTTACCTCCTCGTAGCACTAGCACGTTGACCTCACTGCCCACTGGTAGGTCCTTAAGAATGTCCACCACTTGGGCGTGGCTCAGCGTTTGGACATTTTGCCTGTTGATCTCTTTAATGACATCTCCTTTCTGAAGGCCACGGCACCACTGGGCATCCAGGATCATCTTCACCTTCTGGCCCAATGGGCAGTCGGCGATAGCAAACCCAAATCCTCCAGGTCCTTTAACCAGCGGCACGCTCACAAGCTCCGGCTGCAGCATCCCTGAAACCACCTCTCCTCGCTCCCCCTGCCTCCCATTGGGCATGGCTGCAACGACCGGCCGGCCACTGGCATCCGTAGTGACATAGTGGAGCTCCTGGGAGGAGCCGTGGAGGACGTCACCTTTCACAAGCAGTGGCTGTCCATTGATGAGGGGCACAGCTGTCACCACCTCTCCACCGTGCAAAGCCTGCTGGGGCTGGGCAGCCGGTGGGGGAGGAGGAGGCGGGAGAGGGTCATCACTGTCTAGATCCACGTCTGGGGGAAGCGGGTAGCCACGACAAAGAACCATATCCACATACTGGTTAATGGGGATGGACTGGAACATCTGCACCACCTCTGGATGGGTCTTCCCCAGCACACACATCCCATTGATCTCAACGATCACATCACCTAAGACACAGAGTGAGAAAAGAAAGCAAGTGACAGTGAGAGTTTGTCCCCTGGTATTTAATCTAGACATCACGTCTCTACATTTCATTGGAAAGCACTTAACTCCTTCCTTTGTCAGATAGATCTTTCCTCTAAAATGTTCCTTTCCTCTTCACTGCTCTTATATTTTCATTCTGGCAGCTCCCTGTACCTCTTCCCATTCCTTTTATTGTCAGTCTACCATTCATTTCCCACTTTATTCCTGTCCCTCCTTCACTCGCTGCATTGTTGAACAGACCTGAACAGCGCTCTGAGCCACAACTACGCGGAGGGGAGACGGGTGTAGATTTCTGTCACATTGTACTATTGTAACCATCACACTCACAAACTCAGAGCTCACAGCTGTTGGTTTGTGTAGACAGCCGCAAGGCAATGGCAAGATCAGAAACTAAACAACAAAGAAGTTGGATGGCTTCACGCCCACTATAATCAGTCTGTCTGCTATAAAACTATGCCCTTGACAGTGCTAGAGTTGTTGTTATTGCCTTGTTGAACTCATGGGACAGTGTTGGCGTAAGGGAACACCACAGAGGTAGAATTAATATCTCCAAGTGCATCATGGTAGAACAGTTGGTATATGTTGGCTGCAAAAGAGTTTTCTGTAATATGGCAGCAATTAGCAGTTATAAATTAATAGATCTACCACTCAGATAAATGAGATTTCAATGTTTATTTGAGCAAGAATGCAATTTCTAGTGAGAGTACATCTGCAGGATTTTTGCTCACCAGATGCCATCTTGTTGTCGTGGGCAGCAGGCCCGTCACTGAGCACGTTTTTCACTTGCAGAAACTCATCTGTGCGGTCACCTCCAATGATGGTGAATCCAAATCCCTGGGAGCTCTTCTTCAGTGCTGTGTGGTACATCTCACCCTTCAGCTGGCTGGGGTCTGCAGTGAAGCCAGACATACCTCCTTTACCTGTAAACAAAGTGTACGTGTGAGCACATGTAAAATGGTTGTTAAAAAGGTATAGAAAGCCTGAGTGAATGACGGGCCTTATCAAACAAAACTCAGATCTCAAAACTGTGCTCCACATCAAACGCAGAAACACTCATTAATGAATTCATATCCTTCTTGAAAGACAGCAAAATCCATCCATGTCTGCATTGAACATCAATTATATGCATAATATCCTAAGGATCAACATAGCAATTAGTCATTTCTAATTAACAGGCATAATGTACATTCCTAAACTAGATAAACCCCTTCAACAGAGGCCTTTTTGTACAACCTCACTGAGACAAGAGCACAAATAGACAGGTAAAATGAAATAAAATGTTAGCTTAAGATGCTTATTTCCTTTTAACTTGTAACCATTATGTGCTTCCCTCTATTACAAAACTATAGAGCAGAACAGTGATATAACACCCCTGACTGCATCCAGTTTAGCATGATGTCCTCCCATCCCCTCCATACTGCAGTCAGTGACTCCAAAAAAAAAGAGGTTTGTCATTGTAAACTTTTTATAACTTGAGTAAGGAACAACTTAAGGTCAGTGGCAACATCAATATGTACCAGCAGCTTGGCTGTGGCATACGCAATACAGTAGATAACCAACTGTCAGGGTCACACTGAATTAAACTGAGCAGCTTCCCTATCTGGCATTACTGTGGTATCAGCACTTTAGATCATGGACACACCGTTTTTCCCTCCCTGCCTGTTGGTCTCTGGCCGGTGCTGTGTTATAGCTTCGGCTCAAAAACAGTAAAACTGAAGCCAGCCCATGACAAATGATGCTCATTCCAGCAACTGTGCTGTATACTGAGAGAATGTGATGTGGCTGTCAGTCGCTGAGATGCCACAAAAAATCATTTTATTATCGCTTAGTCATTTTACCGAACAAGCTACCAATTCTTGTATATTCAAAGAGGAATGAACTGCTGCAAAACAATTCCACCAGAATGAAAAAAAACAAAATGTCTGCCCCCCCCCCGCGCCTGTATTGGACAATTTAAATAAAAAGAAAGTATCTAATTGATTTGGGTGTGTGAACCCCTTTTTTGGGCTTTTGACCTTGTGATTTGGTTACAACTACCCCTCCTCCCTAAAGTTTTTAGAAAAAATTTACTCAAACAGGACACTATTTTGGTGCTCTTGTGAACATTGGCAGCGTAGCGGTGTATATGAGATTAACTCAAATAACCTTCAGTGCCAATGTACATCATATTGACGGAACACATCACCCAGTGCAACCATGTGGCTCATTTATGTGTTTCTAATTTTTGGACAACAATGGAGGTCTGTAGCACTGAGAAATAAGATTAATCAGGCTTTGGCAACACAGAAAATATTTGCTAGTATTGAGAACCCGGTCCTAGAGCCAATTTGTTGTAAATTTTTGTATTTTCAGTGATTTATTAACAAAAACAAAAATATAAATATCAACAGCCTTATCCTTTAAGGTAACATGTCAAAGGTTATGATTCATACTTTGGCTAAATTTACACTTCAATGTGACTTTTGAGATCTGCTGCTAAAATTGGATTTTAAAAGACCATGTCAATGTACATTCACTGGCCACTTCATTAGGTACACCTGTGCAATCTAATGCAATCCAATACAACAACTCTGCCATAAATTCCACTTTTACAAAGCTTATACATTTTCAGTTTTTGTTGACATTGCCAGAAATTTGATAATTCTACTTCATGTTTATTATTGAGGTTGTAGTGGGTGGTGGTGGTGTACTGGGGTGCATTATATTGGATGGTAATTCTAATATTTTGTCTAATATTTTGACCTCAAGAAAAACTGAAAATGTGTAAGCTTCGTAAATGTAGAATTTATGGCAGAGTTGTTGTAATGGATTGCATTAGATTGCACAGGTGTTCCTAATGAAGTGGCTGGTGAGTGTATGTCTACACCTCGCCTAAAATAGCTGCTCTGTGTATGTAAATCTACAGTTGCATATCTTCCTCCTCTCTCTCTTTATCTTTTTCCATTGCCTGTATGCACACGGTGACTGTACATGTTTCTATTTACATATCTATTTTTTTTAAGATCACAACAGCAACTTTCTAGTTTGGCTGGAAAGTAACAACTGCACACTTTCCCTCTTTCCCTTCAGATTTATAAACACTAACTTTCCGAGGCATGTGTGAGGAATTTAAATGCAGGCACTCTCATGCTATCAAATGGTTCAGCGGTCATAAACATCCACTGCAGACATGAACGGCTGTGAGTCAGTGTAAGTTATCACAGTCAGTATGGACTCCACATGTCCACAATGCTTCATGGATCAAGAAAAGCTCATTTACATAATCACATTCAAATTGCTTGATAAACTCATCATGGAATGTTTTTTTTTTCTTTTGCTTCCTCCCAGTGAGAGCTGAAATAACCATTTGTGTGTGAAGAAAAATAAGTAGTGGAAGGAGAAAGAGAAAGAAATAGATGAAGGAAGTGAGTATGGCATGTGCAAGCCTGTACTTGTGTGGGAGAGTCCAAGGAAGGTCCCCATGCCAATGTTTGTGGGCAGACTTTGAAAGCCAGAGGCAGACAAAACCATCAGATCCACCGCATCATACAGCCATGGTTTTTGATTTCTCATGTGTGACTAAATTGTGTTTTAAATCTCCAGTGACATTATTCAGCATAATTGGGAAGACACCTCTCTTACTACATCAATAGAGCAACAGCAGCTGCTGTTGAATGCACCTTCATCAGCAGGATTTAAAAAGAACTGCCCTTGCAAGGTCAATAGTTGACTAACAGGGAAAGTACCAAGTACATAATGTCAACAACCAGTCAGAACAAAGCAGATATTGAACATGCGGGCACAAAGCCTGCCATGTTGGCTAACTGACAAACATTAAGTACAGTCTTCTCCACACGCTTAGCTGCAGCAAACACCTCAAATAATATGGAACTCCAAAATTGCCAATAATGAATACTGTACATAAATAATACATCTTGAAATAAAAGTGACACTAGAAAAGAAGCCACTATCAAATAAAATCTTTTGAAAACAGAAACAGAGAATACTATAATGAAGTAAATGAACTCCAGTAAAACAGTTACTGTGAAAATAAGAATGTTTCATAAATTATTCATAAAAATGAGTTGAGTTTTAATAATTCATCAGATTTTTTGGTTCATTTTAATAGGTTTCTGTACATAATCATATGTCTAATTCCTTTCTTTAATAGTAGTCATTTCCATAAAACTCCCAGGGAATCTCATACCTTGGAATACTACAAAAGTCTCTTTTATAGTTAGTTACACCTCAGGCAAGAAATGCCTGAGGTGTAACCGTCGACTGATGATGCTTTGGTTTCATCATAGCAACTGTCTGACAGCTCACTAGGTTGTGTAATGGGTAATCAGGGGCGAGGTGGTGAATTTCCTCAGTCCTCACACACCTGAGCAGAGGGATGTCTGATTATGCTTGGCCTCTCTGACGTGCTGTTCCACCAGCTGTTGCCACATGCACTGCTAAAAGCAAGCCTCCTCCCCTGCATTCCCTCTCTCACTCCCTGAAACCCTGCCAGCGTTACGAGCCTGTCTATCTCCACTGCTGCCGCACTGTAATCTATTATACATCCATTGTAATGAAAACATACTTAATTCATAATGTTTATTGCAGGAGAAAAATGGCTTGTCAACCTAAAGAGCAGACCATCACTGCAGCACTGACAAAAACTTTTATTATATGAGCGAACAATGGAAGAAAAGGCCCATTTTGACAACCTATTAATGGTTGAGGCTGCTTGAAGGTTGACGCATTAGGCTGACCTTGCATGAAACAATGATGTGCCTACTGCTTTCTTTTCCCAGAAAACATATTTATCATCACACTGACTTAGGTGAAAGGCTCGGCCTACACACAATGCATAAGCCAAAGTAATTAAACTACAGTTATATTTTAGACAATTAGCTGATGCTCATGTCAAGAGTGATTTGTAGTGAGCACAAAAATAGAATAAGCTCAGTGAAACAGTATCAAGTCTCTGACAATTCTCTCAATTCATAAGCAGACAATAGAGGCCGAATTAGCATACAAAGGGTAGCAGAAGGTAATAGAGTATCAAAAAAGACTTTCATCATTTTTCATTTTAGATGACTTCATACTCACTGAAATTTTTTGGGATGTTGTTTTTACCCAGACAGACAATGACAGTCAGAAAGCTGGTGGAGGCATATAGTTATACATGTATTTGCATGTCTTGGAGACCTGAGAGAGGTGAAACCCATGAGACAGGGCTCAATATGTCATGATGTTTTTAAAGGTCACCATCCCATGTGTTAGAATTGCAATGTGGCATTTGCAGATTTCCATGTGTGCAAAATCTAATTCTGTGAGTCCTTTAAACAAATCCTCTGCAGTTATGACATATTGGGTGTTTTTTTTTCCACCTAACAATCCAAATAGAGATGAGGTTGAAAGGGGTGACATCTTCTGCAGTGCTGTTTTTACCTTGAACGGGTGCTGCTGTGGCTTGTTGGATCACAGCTGTCTCCTGGCTCAGCTTCTTCTTTGCCTCTAGGACCGGGTTCTCAAACTGGGTTTTTTGGTTGATGTGGCTGCAACATAAACAGGGTCAGATGTAGGGAATAGAAACTTACAAACACCTACACAATATATACATACCCACCTCTCACTTATAGACCATTTTTCTGCAATTAATTATGTATGCACATAAACCTTTTCTAATTTTTCTAATAGAGGGATGCTATAGTGGCGCCATTATAGATATATTCATTAACACTGCACGTATACAGTATAGATTGGCTTGGCTTGCCATTTAATATTGTAGGAAATGAAGCTCCCGACTGCCAGCAACATCCTGTTCCTCTACAACAAAGTAAACAGCCTGCTGTCCCTATACAAACCAAAGCCATTGTTTCACAGTGAGCTCATTTCAAGCTAAAGCACTGGCAGCAACAAGCTCCATCTATATGCCATTGACTCTCCTTGTCCAAAGTTTCTCTCTCATGTCATGTCTACCTAAGAGGGATCCTTCTGCAGTCTGAGCAATAAAACAACGTGACCATTCCTATTTTCTTTTCATCACAACAGATTGCTACCTCTCCTTCCAGCTCCCTCTCTCCTCCCTCCATGCATTCTTGTTGAAAAGCTCCCCACTTCTCTCTACTGCTGCTACAATGGCTGTGTTTCACTGATTTCCTGCTGGGGTTTTGAGCACAAAAACAAATTTTTCACACAGACAATATAAAGAGACGTACACACAGACTTACATTCTATACACACATGCTGACACGCATACTTACACAAACATTGGCAGAACACAGTGAGAGCACAATCAGCGTTGTGTTCGTATACAGGTCACTGCAATGTTACCCACAGAGTTTCATTTTGCCACCCACTGATAAACAATGGGAAAATCCTGATCAGGATCTTCAACTGTTCTCCAGGTAAATGCTTCTATCTGTTACATAACTCAGAGCATCCTCACCCGAGATAAACAAAATGAGCTATGTGCTAGATCCATTTATTTATTTTTAGACAATATTGATTTATGCCGGTCTACTGCTAATGTACACTAAGCAGTGTAATATGCACTCATACTCTGATCCTTCTGGTGAAATTCACTTGTGCGTTGTGTGCATCTGTGAGGAACGAGTGTGATAGCGCTGTTTGTGATGATGGCAGCTGAGGTGCTTAAAAATTACATGAATCAATAAATCAATAAAACTTACTCAACGTAGTATGTGCCGTACTGTGGATCGTCAATTTCCTCCCAACCGTAAGGTAACTCTGCAAGAAGAGAAATGAGTGCTATTGTGTTTAGTCGCAAGGGGAAAGATGCAAATAAAGGGCAAGCAGAAAGATCACAAAATGGAAGAAAGAAGAGGAAGAGCGGGCTCAGTATTTGGTAGATAGTCATCTGAGAGTTGTAACCCAGTCAGCTTGGTGGTGTGGTAGTTACCAGTGTATTTTTTCCCCTTGACTGGGACATTTAGCATAAGAAAGTAGCCATGAAAATAGCCTACAATAATTTAGTGAACATTTCTGTGGTTTCGACAAGCAGGCCGGCTGGAATGGCTGATGTACGTTATGCCCTGATGAACATATCAGGCAGAAGGGGAGAAAAAAAAAAGAGAGAGAGAAAAGAGCTCTTCACGCAAGAGAGAGCTTTCGAGTTGCTTTTCAGAAGCAACACACCAACTAGCTTTCCGACCGCCTGTAAAAAATCCATTAAAACCAAGCTGGAAGGGTCCCACTCTTTCAGCTGTGGCCACTCTCTGTCTCTGCTTGCACTTAAGCCCACATTAGCATCCTGGGGATACAAAAGCACCTCTGGAATTCCTTAAACTAGACCCCAGCTCTAGAATTCCCAAAAAAATAGGCCACATGACTGATGCTTAGGGTTACTCTTAAGTGACATGTAATTTCAAAAGGATGTTATACTCATATTTGACCCTGGTTGGTGATTTGATTAACTGTGTGAAAATGTGTGATGGATCATGTAATGCACGTACAGCAGAGGTATGCCCTTGTGTAAATACATGTGCAGTAGTTAATGGAATGTCTATGCTTGAGTGGACCTGCTGAGTAGTGCAGTCTACATACCTCCATCCTCACACTTCTCAGGGGGCTTCGCCTTCTTCGCCAAGCGGGGGTCCAACCACGTGGTCGTCTTGGTATTGTGACTGCAGAGCACACAGAGCAGCCAGTAAACATCAACAATAAAGAGCTGCGCCAGCAGAGAAAGCACTATTGAGGCACGAGACGAGTAGCCAGTGACAGAAACACAGCAACTGTAGTCTCATGTGTAATATGCTCTTGTGCACAAGGCTTACTGGATTCATCAACAAACATCTGATCCATTGGTTTACATTCAGCTGTCACATTACCGTGTTTATGGTTAGGTGGCCTTTTCAGAGGGGAGGAAAACCCTCTGAATGTGAAACACGACAAACTCATTTATACTCAAATGTGTTACACAACTAGGGTGTGTAATCAGGAGGAAAATCACAATGGTCTTCTGATATCTTCAGAGACAAGTGGCTTAGAGCCAAACATGAATAAAACACACAGGCTTTCACATGCACGCAGGCGTGCATGTATGTACACCCACCCACATATAGGCCTCTAAGAGAGGTTTGTTTACTCATTTGTTCAAAAATCTAAGTATTGATTGGTTTAGTGAAAGAGCTTAACGTATCTTTATGAGAGATTCAAAAGCTGTGTTGTTACTGTAGGTAAGAAAAACCATTTGAAACAACTGTAGCATTAACTTGGAATGCAGTTGAGTATTTATACCTTCCTCAAGCTCTGGGATTCATTTACACCATCAATTTGAGGCCTTGAATAATTTAAACTCCTGTTGGTCAAGTTTGTTATCATGGACGGATGAGTACGTGTATATTTATTCAATTCACTCTTATTTCCTTTTCATTATAAATTGTTTTTGATGAGCTGCAAATGTTTTCATCACTCTGAGACGAGAAATAATGTTTCTTGTACATCACAAACCCATCATTACCCACCAAAGATCTTTCTTAAACCTACTGTCAGGCTGATGAGATACTGACAGAAACATTTATCTGTGTTTCATTATGCAAAAGGAGGATACCGGTAAATACAATGCTGTATGACATCAGATATACAAACAAGATTTTAATTTTTAATATCACAACTTACAACGTACCCCTTTGCAATTGTAAGATGACACAATTAACGTAAGTAACAGCACTCAAGTTGTCAGTTGCCCTATATTTCAACCCATGCAGAACATGGACTGTACTCTAGTGTGCTTTATTAAAAATATCATCATCACTAAAACCTTGTTTTTTTTTTCAGAAAGACATCATTACTCTACTCAGCAGTCATCACAGGGTCGTTTTCTGTTGCCTCCATGTAGAACTAGTTTGATACAGGGGATAGTTAATTATCGAGCAATAGTGGCATGGAATTACTGAGTTTTTTGGTTTCAGAAAGTAATACAACATGTTTAAACAAAAAGTTAAGATTGAATTTGTTTACACAAGGAATAGTGTAGAACATTATATGACATTATATGTTTTTTCTGTTCTCGAAGATGTGACTGGATCTAGGGAGCTATCCATCCCACTTTTATTTGTGATTTAGTTAATGAGTTGCTAATTTATTTCTTTTCTCAATTATTTAAGAGATGACATTATTATATAGAGCTACTGTATGTATTAGATGGCTTTGGGTTATGCATCATGAGTCTTATTGTGAGTATGAATGTTATAGTTGTGTATTGATGTATTTCTGTTATTGAAGTATTGTTTACTTATGGGGACCCCAGGAAGAGTAGCCACTGTTACAATACAGTGGCTAATGGAGATCTGAATAAACAAACAAACTTTACCTGATCAAGCAAACATCATACTTACCTGTAGATATGTTATTGCCCATCAACACTGTACAATTTATATTCAGTTTAGATCAGCAAAAAAAGGGTAGAAAAACAAAAAACAAACAAACAAACAAACAAAAACATAAAAGATGAGGCTGTTGTTATTCTATACTGTTCTTATTGTCATCAAATCCCATTTAAAGAACAAAACCATGTATTTTGTCCATTTCTTAGTACTTTCCAACGCCCCAAGCCCATGGCACCTACTGAAGATGTGCAGTAAATCTTTAAAAAAATATATTGTTTATTACATTTTAAAAAAGGTCCTGTAATTTCCAAAGGCAGCTGGCCACATTACTCTAACAGGATTATATAGTGTATTTGTTGGGGACCATTTTCAGCCGTGGATTTATACGCATTTGATGCTCTAATGATTATTTATGGCAGCAGGATGGCGTATGTGGGATTGACACAAAATAAACTATGATGACCCTGTTCATCATAATGTAGGAACATGTCACCCAGTGCAACAGTGTTTAGGTTTTGGACAACAATGGAGCTCTATGGTACAGAGGATTATGTTTGCACTTTTTTTTTTAACAATATGTTTATTGATTTTTCTTTTTCAACAGAAAATGTATAAGTAAATATATTACATGAAAAATAACATCTGCATACGACAAACACAGGGCAATAACCACACAAAGAAATTAACAGCATGAAAAGAAAAAAAAAAGTCAACTAAAATAAATAAATAATAAAAACAAAAATGAAACATTTCAAGCAAAAAAAGAAGTGGTACAGAAGCAGAAAAACAAACAAAATGACCTTTGACAGCGGACTGATCCAATAGGATAGAACATAATTGGGACATGTTTCAAATGAATTACAGTGCCACAAAGCCAGTCAGATAACTCTCTCCACCAACCCACACAGACACGAAGCAGAGCGAGTTACCCAGAATTCCCATCATTAGCCAGTATTTCATCCACATTACTTTGCTTAACAAAATCCAAAAATAGTTGCTTCAAATCTTTTTGAAAATGTCTTGTTTACCCTTAACCATATATGTTATCTTTTCAATTGTCCGGCAAGACGACATTTCCTGAGCCGTTTGCCAATGCTAGGCCTGTTCACACTTTTCCAAGTGAGAGCAATCAGGCGCTTTGCTTGCAATAAGCACACATCTATAAGTGCTTGTAGCTACATTGTTCTTTAGATAAGGATTGGATGGATATAACCCCAGGATATACACTTTGGGATAGAGAGGCAAATTTACTGATATTATTTGGGATATCGTATAGGATACCTCCTTTCAAAAGTCTTTCATTTTTTCACAGTCCCACAAACAGAGTCCCTTTAGAGTGACTGCACACATCTGACTTTGTACTATTAAACCTATTTAGCTTAGCAGGAGTTACATACATTTGCATTAACCAGTTGTATTGTAATAGTGTTAGCTGAGCATTCACAGTCTGTGTCTGACTTAGTGCAGATGCTACTCCACTCATCTAGTGATATATCCTCCTGGGTATCTTCCCTCCAAGAATTCAGTTTGTGCACAGATGATTCAGTTGAGCCAGACACTGGCATATTGTACACAGCTGAAATTCTGCCCTTATCATTACAATGGTTTGAGATATTATTTTCTAAAGTGGAAAGACGGGGGGTTCTCCTTAGCAGTAAATATTCAAAAAAAAAAAAAGATTTTTAGAAATGTCATAGTTCTCAAATGTCAAAAAATCTTATCTTTATACAAGTCTAGAACATTCCAGTCCCTCGCTGGCCCAAAGTTGGAAACCTGGATCAGTTCTCCCTGGAGTGAAACTCTGCTTTCCCCATATGGGACTAAAGCATGAGAAAGAATGTATTTCACCCTGAAATTTCCGTGCCTCAAACCAAACATTAATTGCATTCAAAACAAAGGGATTCTCTGTTTGTTTTCTTAGTTTCTTGATATCAGCTGAGTAAATGTAGAGGTTGAGGGGCAATTTGGGTACAACTGAAGTCTTTTCATGTTCGCGCTTCTACTGTTTGCAAGGCAGACCACTAGTTTCAGTTCATGCAAGCTAATTTAGAAGTAAAAGTGCAAAATGTGGTGCAAGTAATTACTATTTTCATTGTCAATTTATCTATTGATTATTTTTTTTACATTAATCATTTTATTGTTTATAAAATGTCAGAGAATAAGGACAAATCAATCAATCAAGTTTGTCACATGTAATCATATAAGGTGCAATCACAGTGAAATGTAATCCTGCCGGTTCCTTCAATTTGTGTAAAGTAAAGTATATTTAAATAAATATATGTGTATGATGGACCAAATCAGGCAGTGCAGTGAAAGCGCCAGTCCTCCCATTCATTTGAATGGGGGTTGTGTGTTTAGGCTGCAGGGTTTTGGCTGCAGCGCTGTTGCACTGGCATATGGAAAGAAAGTTGATCCAGAGTCAACTTTTGGAGAATCGCAACCCAACGTCACACTGTGGTGGCCAATCACAGCCAGCGATCAGACTGATCAGAGCAGAAAAAACCCTGCCATTAGGGAGTACAAAGATGTTACTAGGAGGAGGGGAGGACATATCTCTTCGTTTGATAACGTTAAAAGTAAAGTTAGATTTTGCTGTCGGCTTCCTGACCCATTTTAAAAAAGATGAGAGAGAGAGAGAGAGAGAGAGCAGTTGTGGTCGAGTGAGCTAGAGAGTGAATGAAGAGAGGGAGCAGTGGTAGTGAGAAGGCCAGTGAATCAGATCAATAAAATGTAATTTTCTGAATGTTTCACAGTGGTTAATTTCTAGAGCACAAACACGCCAAAATCTCCACAAACCTCCGCTGCACCACCTGATTTGGTCTGAATACGGCCTTAGGCAGTGACCTTGTTCAGGATCCTTGTGGCCTGAAGGTAGAAGCTCTTTCTGAGCCCAAAGGTGTCCTCTCCCAATTTTTTATTCTGTCTGAATGACAGTTTAAAATCCATAAGAACTCAGTTTATAATTGTGTAAGATACAGAAAGCCGCAAATCTTCATATTGGAAGATGACGGAACCTTCAAACATCTGGCATTTTTATCTGATAAAACACTTAAAATTAGTTGACTGATTGCTAAAAATGCTGAATTGGTGATGATCAATTAGTTAGTGTACTAATTGTTTCAGCTCTAAATGGTCACATGACCCATGGGTTGTGTCTTTAACTTACTCTATGAAGTAAACCATGCCGGTCTCAGTGTAAGCCATCTCCCAGTTAAGGGGCAGGGGCTCCAGGCTGTCATCGCGGGGAAGTGAGCTCCATGTGCGGAAGTCCATGGTGCTGCTGGACTGAGTGTAGCTGGGAACCGCTTTCCTCCAGTCTGCCCCCTCTTTGTGCTCTGGAAAGAGAGGGGTGGAAGGCCAAGGAAAGGGGGAAAAACCAGGAGAAAACAGAGCAGACAGAGCAGAAGGTTAGCCTACAGAAGTACCTCTGCTCTCTTGCTTTCCTGCCTGCTGCAGGGAGCAGAGGGAGGGAATATGTCGTTCACAGGATTTGCATGTGAGTGATGGTGTATGTGTGTTTGCCAAAGGGCTGTTTTGCATTTGCATGTGCACATACTGTTAATTCTTCTCCCTATGTGTATGTGTACATTCCCTGTGGGTTGCAACGATAGAGGCAGGGATTCACATTAGAAAGGGCCATTTGAGCCCCAAGGCAGTTTCTGTATGATAATATTGCATTTCACATATATTCTACTGAATTGGTAGACACTCCTTTTTAATGAGAAACTGCTCTACAATACACATGAAACATACAACAAAGGCCATCCTAATTCACTTAGCACTTCATGCCTTCCCTCAGAAGATGGTTATAAAGGGATGAAACGCAAGTGCTTTTCATCCCTTTCTTTTTATGTGGAACTAACCTTCTCACAACAGAGTATGATGCCAAAAGATGTTACGCACACCACAAAAAAGCATTTCTGGGGGATGTATTTCCTAAAGATCATTCCACCTGAATTTTAGACTGAGTCAAAAATTGATAAAAATCCAATCACAGAGCCCCACAGCAGCATCAACATGCTGGTTATTTGAAGAATCTGAAACACTTTCTTCTATACCCTCTCCGATCAAAAAATAAACATTTGTGCTACATATTTAAAGACACAAACACGTGGAGGAAATGCAGATGGCATGTTTGAAGATGCCGTTATGTGCTCTAGCCATGCAAACACTTCGAGAACCAGCTTGAGGGCAGTGCCTGAAGGAGAGCTGAAGTCATCAGTAAGGTTCACCGGGGGAAAGCCCATTGGTCTGAGGACCCATTGTTCCGAAACCCTAATAGTTCAAAAAATGTCCCATTGCCCATTAGTCCGATGGCCTGTCATCCCAAAAACAAACGCCCATTGCTCCATTTTGCTCCAAAAATACACAGTCTGAGGGGGTACACTGCTATTATTTATGGTTAGGTGTTCTGATGACGCTACCTCTGTCGTTTTTTTGGGTTATGGTTAGGGTTAGTACGTGCTAAATGCACAAAATACACTAAAAAGCAAACATTTTGTAAATGGTACCTTGGTGTTTGCACGTCAAAATATAATAAGATTTTAAGGGCAAAAAACTCCAGGGAGAGTGTGTATTTTTGGAGCAACAGGCGTTCGGAGCAGTGGGCTTTTGTTTTCAGGATAACTTTTGGTCCAATGGGAAGTTTCTTCAAACTATTGGAGTTTCAGAATAATGGGCTGTCAGACCAATGGCATGGCACCGTTCACAGTGGGGTGAGAGCCCACTTGATGATACAAGTCATATGGGTTATGGAGCGTCTGCAGGGGTAGAGGAGGGATGATAAGGACAGTCTGAGGAAAGATGGGGGAAGCTGCAGTCAAGAGTTTAGAGACTTAGAGCTCACATTTTCCATTAACCTCTTTTTTCATTCGACCATAACCCTGCCCATCTATGGCTGGTCTTCTCTGCTACAGCTGTGGGCTGAAGCTGAGCAGTCATTTATGACTGGTTTCTTTCCATAAAAAGAACTCCTGGATGTCTGGGCATCGTTTTGTGTTTGATTTCAATATGACAGAGCAGTTGGGTAAACAGGCTTTGGATTTCTGTGAATCTGTACAGCTGAGCAAGCAGTGTTTGAGCCATGACTGTCAAAACAATGTTTCATTCTGTCAAAAAAAAGAAAAAAAAAAAAGAAAAAAAAAAACAACTCAAAACATTTTCAGCTTGGACTTGCCTCAATGTTAACCCCAATTCTCTTTCTGTAACAGCTCAGGTATTGTGCACAGTATGTAACCTATTTCTGTTGCACGGTTGTTCTCCTTGTGAGCATTAAGGACAGATTCGCTCCTCGGAGAGCTGAGGAGTTGTCCTGATTGATCACACACACAGTGCCCTGCTCTCAGTATGAGATTTTCTCAAGGTGACCTGCACTTTGTTAACTTTTGTTAAATTAACAGTAACGACATTGCAAGTGGAAAGTTTATCAAAGGTATAATGATCACATTTGAATGTGTTTAATGTAACACTGCATATCAGTCATGTACAGTCACTAAATGTGGCTCAGAGATCAGTATTAAAAAGTCAGTTCATCCAAATTATAAAAAAAAACATTTCCTCACTATTACCTCTTGTGGTATCTAGTCATGCAGATTTTTTTTTGTTTTATTTACCTAGAATTTGGAATTTAACTGTGGTGAAAGAGGGCAGAGGATTATCTGGGGAAACTGGTTTTGGAAAGAAATGTTGAATATTTATAATTTTTATAATGTGAGCTAGAGGTCTTCATGGGTAAAGTAAATCCAACTAATCAAGGCCAAACTCAACCAAGGCCAGGTTCAAATTATATTCAGTCTAATCAGGTTGGGTAGGATGGATCCAAGATCCGACTGGCGACATTGAGAAAATAATCAGAGCTGTTATTGTCTCTTTATTTGGATCTGTTTGAGTCAACAAATCTAATCAAACTATCCTTGGGTCAATGTGCATATGTCTGGTCCTGCATTTTGGACTCATTACCTTGAGCACCACCATTGTACCGGGGTACTTGCAAAAATCAGAAACAAAGATGGCTATCAGAACAAATACAGCCCAAAGTATCTGCATTGCTGGATAGTAGCAGAGGTAAGTTCAGTAATATGTTTTTTAATTTGAGTTACCTGGTCCTTTAAACAGCATTGCAGATCAAATCCCTTCAGTTTCATATTAGTTGTTTAACACAAATAAATATTTGAAACTGACTTATAGAGTTTTCACCAATAGCTAGATTTATATCTGTAACATACTGTATCTCCCCCATATGGCATTTAATTAAGAAGAAAATGTGTAAATATCATTTGATCTTTTAATGCTGTTTTATGTGACAGATTGAGATATGCATAGTATTGTAGTGTCCACAAACATCCACTGTGTCCATCAAACTGTACAATCTGCAACAAGCCGACGTCTTTAAGTCTTATGAAAGAAACCTAAGAGTGACACTGACCCAACGTAGCAATTCCACAACCAAAGGACAGAGTATGGCAGAAATCAAGTTATTTAACGTGACATTCTGTGCTTTGACATTTACTGACCAGGCAATCCATTGACCAGCGGTGGCCTCTCATCATCGTCCTCCTCCTCGGGGACAGCGCTGTCCTTCCTGTCCATCTTACTGACTGAGGTGGTGCGTTTCCTGGGGACCTCGCCACCATAGTCTTCATCAAACAGCACCTGATCCACCAGGTCAGGCTGAACCAGGTTAGGTTCCGCCGGAGGCTTCGGGGTCCCATAGTAGTTACCTTACAAAGCAAAAGGATTGGAGGAACAGAGAGAGGAAGAGAAGAGGGAGAGCAGGGGACAGAGACTTGCTTTTAAAACAATATAATCATGAACAGATAAGGAACCATATAAAAAGGAAGCTGGAGTGTGGTCCAACATGTAAAAAAAAAGCTACAGGTATGCCATAAATGGTACAATATCTATCTATACGTAATGTGAAGGAAGGAGACACAGTTAGGAAGATCATTCACTGTATCTAACATCATCCAAATTCACTTGATTTAAATCAAAAAATAATTCTCTAAATGTCACACACCAGCAGTCAAGATTGACTATTTACAAGATTCAGAGGTCTGCTTCCTCTGCATGATTTTCACGTCTCTTAACCCCCTGCTTTGTTTTCCTTCAATAACTGCACCACAGGGCTGTCATGACTCATGTAACATTAAAATCACTTCACTTGGAATTTGCCAGCAACTAATTACACTGATCATTGAATACAGCAATTATCTATCTCTCAGCTTGCTTTTTTTTTCTAATGAAGAAAAACCTTGTGTTACGGATTATAAATATTCAGTGGGATAACAGTGCTCCGTAAAGAGAGGGGGGAGAGTGCAAAACTCTGGTAAATTATTTGCTCATTTAGCACATGAGGTGATCCATCTACAGTATGTATGGTTGGTGAGCAGTATGTGGAACTCAATTTAGGTATAGAATAAGTAATTATTCAACCTCCATTAGGATTATAAATAATGTGCATACTAATTTATATCCCTACCATTTATAATGATTATTTGTTTGCTAAATGCTGCTCTGTCAGATATGTTTACGCATTAATATCAAATTACTTTTTGGCAATCCATTTGTTAAGGTCAAATATTTACTCGGTTCTTACAATAAGCAATCATCAGATTGAGCCTACTCAGCTAAATCATGATTTATAATTAGATTAATTAAAGAATAGAGAGAGATACCGCTGGGAAATAGGGATTTTCAGCAATTTAATTAGCCTCCATAAACTTGATCTTATTTTCATTTGGACCCAGCTGCATATGGGACCATGGTATTATCAACCTTTGATGTACTTAACTGTGAACATGTAGACATCACAAATGCTGTACTGTAAGAGCAACATTTATCAACTCCAGATCTTTTTATAGCTTGGTACAAAGAGGGAAAGCTGACAACCGCATGCATGCCAGGAAGAACAGAGGGCTCGGAGGAAAACATCACAGTCATTTCAGCAGCTTTACAGCACGATACTGTAACACCGCAACAGCTTTTTTGATAAGTGAGCCCATCTCGAGGCCGGCCTCATCTCCTCAGGCGTGCCAACTACAATATACAGCAAACTGGGTTAATGCAGCTATGCTCGTCTTCCTCAAAGCAGTGGGAAGGTTGAGGAGGAGAAGGAGGCTGGATGAAAGCCTGCCCCTCCCCCCTTGTTGCTCAACTCTCTGTTTACTAAGCGACACTCATCCGCATTTGTCAAAGATGGCTTCATTAACAGGGGTGGCACAACGATAGCAAGGAGAGATTGGGTCTGCTGGCTAATCCCCGCCTGTCTCCTGCCACACGCTGACATTCATCAGCCAGACGCTACCTCCGTGATTAATTACTAACAAACATGTCTCTTGGCCCCTGATAAATGTGTGTCGCAGATATAGAGGTGTGTGAATGCAGCGCGTCAGAGAAGATTTGTGGTACCATTTGCCTTTATAAATGGAGGGAAGCCTCATAAGCTGATGAGCAGGGGAGCTTGTCCGACGTTACTTGTGATCCTCATGTCACAGGGTTGATGAGCCAGAAAGAGTGAGCCTCCCCTTTCAAACTGCGTGCAAGCAATTTCATGGTGGTGGAATCAGCTACTGGTAATGAAAAGGCTCCTGTTCTCAAGGGCACTATGCATAAGCTACACAAGGTCATGAGCAGACTTTTATCTTGCCAAGATCATGAACAGACACTGACACTTACACAGTCACACAGCCACACAACCAGCCACTCAGTATAGCATATATTTCTACCAATGCATGAATTTTGCATACTCATTCATGTCCAATTGGATCTCCAGGTGTGTTTTACTTCCTCGTTAAAATACTACTTATCATCACGATGGGGATTCCAACAACAGGTTTGAAGTGGATCTTTATTTGGCAGAATTTTGTGTTCCTGGTAGCAGATTACAGATGACATTTGTCAGAAAAACCCAAAACAACACCCTCAGCATGTGTCGGAGTTCATTTTTCTGGCAACTATCCCTCCAGTCTTGCACTTCACTGCACTGGACTATTCAGTTGTTGTCCGGCTGCTCTGTTCTGTGACCTAACCTGAACCTAAGAGGCGCCGAGACTGAGGAGGGACCAAAATCCCAGAAAGACTCGCTCTCAGCACTTGGCGCAGATGGCTGATGTGTCTGCTTGGCAGACAACTGGGACCCTCTAGACCAACATGGAGCCGCCAGCATGTACCCTACAAATCATAGAGCAGGCAGGACTCACAGAAACTGTATTACCCTGGCTATGGGAATGGATGTGTGCTGTGTTGTAACCTCTGATCAGCCTTACTTTAGACAGAGTGGGAGATTTACCCGTTGGATAGCAGGATGGATAAAAAGTGGAGGAGCTTGTATTTAAGTTGGAATTATGTGTACAACACATTAAATGACTCCTGTAAAATATTTTGTAGTAGAGAAAAACCGTTATACATGAACCATTAACATAATGAGCATTCAGGCAAGTCAATTGGGACTATTAGTGAGACCATTATGATTAGCTAAGAATCCCATTAGCTCAGTACCTTGAGCACAGTTCACTTACTGTACACTTATAAACTGAAGGTAACGCAAAAGATCTTCACAGAAGGAATGCAACTCATCTAACCTATACAAGAGGATGTCTGACCTTGTTTATTTTCCTCTTTTCAGAGAAAAAAAGAGGCTGCACTTCAAGTACAACTAAATGGACTAAATCCCGTTCCTCGATCCGATTACTTCCAGCTCCTCTTTGAGTTCACTGTGCTGCTGAGAGATCAACACTCTCTGCCACAGTAGCCGTACAGAGCTTGTGCTGACTGGGCTTTACAGGAAGGAAGGAGGAGGGGGCAACTACTATCAGAGTGTTTAGTCCTCTCTCAGGGATAGTATACTGAAACCTTCCAACTTTTAGCTAATCCACACATCTATGCACAGCCAAGGCAGTCCAGCTTCCACTGCAAAGTGGGTTTCCATTGGGAGCTCAGCACGCCTCTACTGTATATCATCTCTCTCTTTCTCTCTGTTATATGCACTTCCTCAGTTTGCTCTCCATCTCTCCCTCTCTACCCATAGTCAACCTCTCTATAAAGGTGTAAATCCCGCCTGGCTTCAGTTCACAGATGAAGGACAGCTCGTGGGCGACTTGGCAGCTCCTGAAACCTGATCTTCGAGTTCTTAGATGATCTATTCCGACACAAGGAAGGGCAAGATTTGCTCTGTGTGCTTGTGTGAGTGTGTACTTGTGTGTGTGTGTGTTTAATGTCATTGCTGCCACCATGCTATAAGGATGAGGGGTGGGGGGGCAGACACCTTATCACTGGGATCAGAGACTGTTGGAAGAACCTGCCTCAACAGGTCCAGATCATCGAAATATGCACTCCACCATCTCTGGATGTGCGCACACAAACCTCAACAAATACACATAAGCAGAAACACACTTGTGCACACTCAGAGGAAGCTGCTCTCAGCCTTAAGGCGCTTTCTCTCTTGGATGAGGATTTGACTTTATCTTTTAATTCTTCATCATATAGGAAGTGTGAGACGCAGCTGAATGGGAATGAGAGAATGGTGCACAGAAGGTCCATTCACGCGACCAGAGGTTGCCCCTCAAATATTTAGAAAAATCCTCTCCCATTTCACAGCAGCCAGGATTTGCAGAAAGAAAGAATGAGCTTAAAGAGAGCGGGAAGATTATCATGTTATTGCCATAATCATTGCGCAATGTGAGAGAAATCCTCCATTCCAATCCCTTCATGACACAAATACACTGCGACGGTCTGACTTTCCAAGACCTCTGAATGCAGGGCAAGTGCTTATGCTCCATTGTAGTATAAGGTGTTAGAAATGGTAAATACTTGGCCATTCAGCCGTTTGCAAAGCTGAAATTTCCCTCGTTGTGTAAACTTCTTACTGAAAAGAACATCACTGCTTGTCTACTTGCGGTGAACTATCAGTCGCCACTGACACGCTTAGTGCAGCCAGGTGCTGTCACATGAACATTTACGAGCAGTTTTTCAAGATGAGATAAGGGTGGAGGAGTCCTTTACATAGCTTTACAAGTTCAAGTTCAAGTTTAAATGCTGCTGATGAGCCAAAGCTCACTGGTTGTATCTGTGAGAGAGGGAAAAAGTGGAGGCTGGTTTATCCCATGAATAAAGCATGACTCGAGAGTAAGAACACAAGTGGGACCTCCTGATGTGTGACTGTGCAGCCAGCCGGTGGGATCAGCAGGTTGACTGGTTTACATAAGGTCACCATTAGGTGCTACAGCTGCTTGCATGCTCACACACTGTTGCGTGAATATATGCTGTATGTTGGCAAGACTGGACAAAGAGGGTCATGTAAACACACAGAGGGGAGCACATCGCGAGCATAGACAAAACAAACTGATGCTTGCATGACATGAATGTGTATTTAGAAAAGCATCTGAGCATGAACATACACACTCATTTATACATAAACACACGCAGACAGCCTGACTGTGCAGATGCAGTTGGTAGAACTTTTATATTGCACATTTATATTTTAGAGAATGTTCATTTAAGAGCTCTACAGCTCAACATATTGCTACCTGTATGAAATTTTGCCCTCCTGATACACTGTAGTTACAGTTTAAAGTGACAAGAATGATGGGGTGACAGACAGGATGAAAGTGGGAGAAGCAATTTTTGTTGTCTCTGGTTCCTTAGGTAAAAGTCCAATTTGTCTTCCATTAGACAATGTTACCTGACTCACAGTTGGAGAACTTCTACGGCTTGAGTAAGCATGCAACGCTCCCGTCCTTTGATAAAAAGTTGAAGGTACAAGCCTATTTAATTACGACTCCCAAGATACATTTCAGCAAGACGCATCCAATCTCTGAAGTTAAAATTCTTTGACATGCACTGCTAACTGCTGCTGAAAAACTAAAGATTGCGATGTTGAGAAAACTGACAATACAATTTGCAATTGGTTTATTTTTGTAATCTGGGTCAATTTTGGAATAATTTAGCAAATTCAAAAACAGAAAGTTTTTAATTCATTACGGCTGTAATTCATGCATCTGACTGACTTCTTGACTGCATAGCACTGGCAGCTGTGAAGACATGGGTGTTATACTGTAGTTGAGTTGAGATAATTAAAACTAATGGCTATTACATAAACCCATAGGATCGCTACATTAAGCGGGTGACTGGAAATGCACAGCAATCCCGTTTTTGCCTGATGTTTTGTTGACCTGTACTGTAGGCTACATCTACCTCCTCACTTTATGTACATTATCGCTATATATTAACATCACTTGATTTCCTCCTTTGCTGCAGTCACACTTGAATGTAAATATATGTTGTTTTGGAGGACTTGCTTGAACCATTGATCCTTTGTTTTTCTTGGAAGGACATTCTCAACATTGAGGATATCATTTCATCATTTTCATCTAAAATGAAATACAGAATTAGGAAAAACACTTCTGGAACCAGCAGCTTCTCTCACTTCGTAATTGTATCAAAAAGTCTTCCTTGGCCTGATTCAAACAAAATTTGAAACCCGGATTTTAGAGTCCAAATTCCCCCGGCACAACCTCACACTCCTTTGAAATTTTGGACTACCCACCTTGAAAAAGTTTGTTAAATTCATATATTTATTAATCTCTCTGAAGGCTGTTTCAAAGCCTTTTACACACTGCCAGAATTATTATTTCTGGTGAAAACTACTAACTGTGTTTCTATTTTATTGCCAAAACCAGCCAAATTTAATGATATCGAGTGGAAAAAGTATAATTTGTTTGCATTTGTAAAATGTATTTTTTTTCCCTCAAGGCATTCAAACCTCCACAGTCTCAAAAACAATACCAAGGATTTGGCCTTGGTGTCCGCAATTGTATCTATAGTCCTGTAATTCACAGTTTATCCCACTGAGTGTTTGCATGTCTGCAACAGAATAAGATGTTTGCACCTGCTTACCACACTTACCATCATATGCTGGGTTTTTGTTATTTTAAAAAGCTGGCAGGTATAACATTTCCTGTCTGGCAAAAGGAATTTTTTATTTTAATCCCTGCTGACAAGAAAACTTATACCCTTGTCCAGATTTCTACAGTAATTTGCAGTTGTATTTAAATCTAAAGTCTGAGTAGTTAATCCATAAGTGGCCCACTCTACACACACTGTGGGGAAACTTGAGGGTTCGGAGTATCGCTGCTAATCTGACTGTCACTTCCAACCAGTCTTTAGTCATGTTTCACTAATCAATACGTTTCGTCCTGCTTGTCACATTTCACTAAGGCCAGCTGTAAGTCACAATGAATGAGAATATCGAGCATACACTCACTCCATTATAGTGTGCTGTCACTGTGAGTCATGTATGTAAATGCATGCAGACACACACCCAGAAAACACACACAGAATAACTTTGACACTGTGATGATACCTACCATCATAGGTCCCACTCTCCAGAAGAAGTCCACTTTCCTCAAGGATCCGAAAGTCTCCAACACTGATGAAGTTGTAGTCCACGCCTGGTACCTCCCCCTCTCGAGGAAGCCGTGTGGTGCCTGAAAAAACAAACAGAAAAGAAAAATGCTTGAACAAACTTCTAGATAAGACACGGTGCAGAAATGTTTTGAAAAGACAGGAGGGGGAAAATGTTGCTGTTGGGTTGAGATATCTCCAAGACATCAACTTCTGAGAATCTAAGGAAACAATCCATTTTTAGGTTAATGACATTATGAACACACACAAGACTTTGAAGATTTTTCTCAGCTGACAGGTCTTGAACTGAATTCAAAAACTGAAATATTAACCTGAAAAGCTGTAGTTCCAAAAGCAAATTTTGCTGGATTTAGCTCTAGTTATTCATGAGACATGTTTTTTTTGTCTTACAGGATAGCAAGTGTATAAGATAATGATCAACTTGTAAATAAAAGAGCTTTATTTCATTTTAAACAAAAACGTTTCACTGAAATTTCCCCATTCATGATTCATAAAACACAGAGCATCTAGTTTGTAAGTGTTTTTGTTATCTCCCTCTGTGTAAGACTGCACATTGTTCAGAAGGGTGGATATCTTATTTTGGAACAAAAATCCAACTTGGTGCCCTCCTGTGAAAGATGGATAATTGATGAAGGCCTGTGGAGCACTGAGAGGCATAATTCATTTAATCCTCTATGAGTAACTGTGGCTTCTGCTAACAAGTTATTATTGGGAAGATCTTGATGTATGTACTGGCTGCAGCTGAAATGAAGGCAACAGCTGAGTAAATTAGGGATATGAAATATGATGGAAGCCTGGGTTGAGTAGCCTCCTGGTGTGGTTTAGATGCATTCGGTCCCACAGAGGGCAGCATCAATGCAAATGACACAGAGGAGAGCAGTCTTTGCTCCTGTGGTGAAGCCACAGTCTATTTCAATACTGAGGGGAGTTTATTTTCTTCCAGGATGGATATCCACAAAGCACAAATGGACACCAAATGATTACATTAGCATGAGGATTATGTAAACCATATTCCATGAATAAATAATTAGGACTGTGCCACCATTGCACTCAAGGCTAATTAGGTTGTGTGTCACCATACTTGTAAACTCCACAGAAATAACCACAGCTGAGCAGTAGTCAGGACAACAGTTATTTATTGCATGAGAGGCAGAACAAAACACAAAGTCAACCGGTCATCAGTGTCACATTCCATGCCAATCTCTGTCACCTAAATTTACTGTCACCCACGGTTGTGGAGCAAATTCATTCATCCATTCGGTGAATCCTTTTCAGGGTCATGGGGAGGACAGTTGGGCGAGTGTATGAGGAAGGCTGGGAAACAATCCGCCCAGTCACCAGTCAATCATAGGGGCTAACATAAACGGTCATTTACATTCAGACAAACAGGCAATTTTAAATGAACCTGACGTCAATGTCAGAGAAAATCAGAGCACCCTGAGGAGCCCTGCACTGGAAACAGAAAGAGATGAAAACAGAGATGATACAAACTCAACAGAGAAAGGATTATCAACTAAGGCCAGGAATGACTTTCTGTGAGTGAGTCAGAAGCAGACTATGTATCAGGATCAGCATTTAATGACTAAATACTCACACGTTCAAGCAGTTTGACCCTCGGTGTACCTGTGTGTATCAGCACGTGGAAGAAATGGAAGAAAACAAACAGCAGTGTGTTGTGTATTGAGTTTTATAAATTACGGACATCTTATGATCTCTTTGATGGCAAGGTTGCATTGGATCAACACCTTAAATATCATATTCTGGTACAGCTATGATATAATCATTGAAATATGTTGTTCTATCTCCTCAGTAGATTTCTTGACACTTGTAGAGTCTGTGCCAATTAGCAGAGAACGACTGCAGATTGTGGTGGCCCAATGGCCTGTTAAGTAACTTGATGTTGCCATTTCCTTTTGTTTTTCCACTCTCATATTTTGTCACTAATTGGACTGTGACAGCTCCAGAGCACCCGAGCAGAAAAGTAAAAACATCGTTTGAAAGAGAAAAAGCCATCAGAGACGTTTCTTTCTTTAGTGTGCCTTGATACCACAGTTTCTGTTAGCAAACATTCAGATTCAGACTCAGATTCAGATTACTTTATTGTCCATTGAATTTACATAAAATTGTAATTCGTCTTTGGCACTGGTATACAAGACAATGCACATCATACACAGCTATACACAATAATTATACATTAAGGAATCTTAAAGTGACTCAGTGGCGAGCGGCCATAATACAAGTGATGAGTGAATTGCTCTTCTACTGGCATGTAAGGCCGTCATTACCATCACAACAATGTATAAAACAGAGCAGTACTTAACAATAAGGGAAGAGGTTAAAAGTGTGCATGTGTGTCTGTGTGGGGTGGGGTGGGGGGGATTTCCAAGGGACCTATTTAAACAGGCTCTTACTGAGGATGGTCACAGCTGATGGAATAAAGGATTTCTTGTAACCATTCTGCCTGGCCATTGGGATTTTCAGTCTGCGGCCTGATGGCAGCAACTGCAATGGTGAATGTAGAGGATGGGTGGGATCATTATAGATCTGGATTGCCTTTTTGGTTGACCACCTGTGTCAGTTTCTTCTTTTGTTTGACTGAGAGGTTTCCATACCATGAGACAATGTTAAATGTGAGAACACTCTCAGTTAGGGATTTGTAGACCATGGACAGGGTGTGCTGGCTGGTGTTAAAGCTCCTCAGTTTCCTGAGAAGAGCGAATGCATTGTCTTGCTTTCTTGTAGAGGCAGTCGACATTGTCCCGAAAGGTGAATTTATTGTCTATTACTGTTCTCAGATATTTGAAGTGGGTGACCTGCTCCACTTCCTGGACCTTCATATGGATTGGCTTGTAGGTAGGACCTGTGCTGCGTACTCTCCTATTGCCTCCTTGACACAGCTCCTTGGTCTTGGTGACATTAAGGTCTAAGAAGCTGTCGTCAAACCAGGAGGCAAGGCTGTTGATGTACTGGCAGAAGGAGGCGCTGTTGTTATCCTGCTGGCAGGTGACCAGGACCATATCATCCGCATATTTGATAAGGGAGAGTTCACTGCTGTCACACTGAACTTCATTTGTGTAAATTGAGAATAGCAGGAGAGATAGTACACATCTCTCAGGGAGTCCTGTGTTAAGGACAAGGCACTCAGAAAGGGTGTTGTTGATGCGGACATGCATCAACAACACCAGGATTGTTCTCAGGAATTCCCTGACCAGACTGCTGCTGAGGTTCAGGTCACACAGGTGCTTTAAGAGGATGTGGGCTGGACTGTATTAAAAGCAGAGGAAAAGTCCATAAAAAGAATACATACATGAGTGTTGACTTTGTCTAGATGACAGTGGACTTTATCCAGGAGAGTGAGTGTAGCATCTTCAACATCTTGATTAGTTCAGTAGGTACATTGCACAGGATACATACACTCAGCTGTTTGAAATGAGAGTTCTTTATACAGTAGATGCTCTATACGTTTGCTAAGTAGAGGTGTGAGAGCGATGGGTCTGAAGTCAGTAAGAGATTTGGCATGAGGTGTTTTTGGTAAAGGTAAAGGGATTATGGTCGTTGTCCTCCAGGCGTGGGGGACAAAGTTCGAGTTGAGGAATATTTGTAACAGTTGGGTTTAAAATAAGTCCCAATCGAGCCACACATTCCCTTAGAACAGTCCTCCTGAGTCAATCTGAGCCGGGAGCCTTGTGGGATTTGATCCTTTGAAACACAGAGATGACCTCCCTTTCCTGTACGATCACAGGGCATTGGGTCATTCCAGTGCAGACAGCCTCACACTCATCACTGAAGTCCTGTTTATTAAATTTGGAATAAAACGAGTTCAGATTATTTGAAAGGCTGAGGGGCTGCTTTCTGCTGCCTGCCCATCATTTTGTTCAATCCCCTCCAGCAATCTCTTGCATTACCAGTTCTTAGTTCCTCCTCATTGCATCATGTGTGAGAATGCCAGTCTCTGCCTCCTCTCATTACCAACTCCTGCCTTCCTGCCTTCCGGTGCTGGCATTGGTCCCTCAGACATGTCCCCTGTAGCCCAATTACTTGAGCCATAGTTATGTACCTGCCAAGTATCTCCCTGAGCCATCGTCCAGCATGTCACACCGATATATACCATAAGCATCCTATCGGGGATCAGTCACCGAGAATATAATGAGAGCCTGCTGATGTTTGAGGATGCATCCGAGCGAGAGCAGCAAATCTTTTAAAAGGAGAACTTTGTAATGTCCTGTCATATTGTAGCTCTTTTTTCAACACAAGCGCTGACAATATTTTTATGCCTTCAAATAGAGAGTTGGGGGCTGGTCACAAAACGCTCAGTGTATGTTGAAAAAGGTGCAGTCATTACACTGAAGGTAATTAAACCAGTCAAGAGAAGAGTGTGGAAGTAGAGAAGCTTTAATTGAAGAAAAAAAGACTTTCTGCCAGCGTACAAAGTCATACAAAGTGTTTAATAAAACAGGGAATGTATTTGGACAGTAATTATAGCCGTGTATCTGTACGTGTCTGTCTGTCCTGGACTGAAATAAATTGTCACCTTAGTTTTGCAAGGTCTTACATCTGTGCACTGCTGAGACCTATTCTTTTAACTGTCTGGTGTGAGAGGATGTCACGACTGGAACATCAGAGGTAGTCAGTCAGAAATGGCAGGCCATAAATTTAACATGCTGATTTCGTGCATAGTTTTATGTTGGTACTTCAAAAAAGATTGCTTTGGGCTTTGCTGTTGAAATGGCGAGAAAGAAACAGAACGAGAGAGGAAAGAGGATCATTACAAAGGCAAAAGTCTTTTGGTCCTTTTGTGGAGTGTTTCGCTTTTAAGAAAAGACTCTGAGGCAAGCTCTGTCACCCCACTTACTGCTCTGTTGTCGTGTTGTAAATTAAGGCACAGCTATTAACATTTAACAAGAAATACAAAACAACTTATGCATCAAAAATATATACAATAATATTCAACTGAGGAGGAGAAGAAGGAGAAGGAGCCTAAGGAGTAGGAGAAAAAGGAATCAGCTCCTGAAATAGTTGCAGAATCTGTCTAAGTAGGCAGAAAGGTCAGAGAGTACAACTGTATGTGTCCCTGATTTGTTCCAATTTGTCCCTGCATTTCCGTGCATGTGTACCTACGCCAGTGCATTGTGTGCGCATGAGTGAGAATGAGAGTTTGTGTGAGATCAAACTCTTTCTGCTCATCTCTGATCTCAGCTGGGAGTCAAGGGACTGCGTGTGACCCTGAGCTCTCTGTCCTCTTAGAAAAATCCTCCTCCTTTTGTCCTCTCCAGAGCTCTTGAGAACCTCCTCCAGCGTTTTTGTAAGAGACCAAATGAGATGGAGCCCATCCCAAGACCCAGTGAAGGAGACTCAGGGATTTACCGCACAAAGACAGTAACAGACCTTGCTCTCTTTGTCTCTCTGCTCCTCAGTTTTTTCTCCTATCCCTCATTTACAGACCACTCTCACTGCCTTTCTTCCTTTTTTTTTTTTAATTTGAAGTTTCCTGTTTGGGGTTTCGTAACTGGACTAAAAGCAGAAACAAATACTTTCATTATGGCCCGGCAGAAATGACCCTGTGGTGTTGGTGTGCCACACAAACAGGACAGCATAGATCAGCTACAGTCATATGAGAGTCCAGCAGCATGACTGGTAGTTAAGTAAAGTGGACCATTGGCACAGTGACACAAACCGCCCCTGCTAATCCTCTTGCTGTCTGCATGATTGTCACACACATTTTGGGTATAAATCCACCCTCAAATATGCTTATTTATCATCAATTTGTGATGATAAATACATTTCTTGAATGTTCAACATGTTCAAGAAATTGTTTTTTGTTGTCATTTGTAATTTTGTGGCAAATCACTACTCTCTCAACCTGCCTTCTATACTTATACTCCAATAGTATCGATTTCCCACAATGAGAAAATTACTTCTCAAGTTTCAGTGTACAACATCAAGAGGAGATGAAAGATTCACGCCTGTGCAGCACATTCAGAAGTTGAAGCTTCTAAAGTGAGTGTAGTGAGAGCAAACGCAGCTTGTTTTGTGGCTGCATTGCACGGTGGGCCACTGTGGTTAATGTCATTTTGGTCAGTTGTCTGCAGAAGTAACATTACAGTAAATTACTGTACATGTACAAAATGGAAATACATGTCGATTGCATTCTTTTGGGTTTTCGTAATTCACAATTCTTGAAGAAAAGCACCTGCACAGTGAGTTAATGCTCCCAAATGGAGCTGATGTTTAGATAACTTATAGTTATATGCTAATGGTACTGTAGGGCTCAGTCTGGAACCCACATTTGCTTTGAATCAAGTGAAGTCTATATACAGACCTTCCTCTACCAATTTACCTTATATTGGAATGTGCAAACATTAGGTTGTAGATTCGATTTTTTATTTAAACAATACAACAGAATTGCATATTTATGCGATTACTCCATGTGTTTTGTTTAGTGGTTATTATAGTGGTCAACCCAGTTAAAAACAATACTTCAAATGTTTTTCTTATTCAAACTTTTTGCGTGTTTATATTGATCATGTAAGGAAAATCCACCTGTAAATATGAAGAAAGCTGCAAAAAGAAAGGAAAACTGAGTAAACAGAGTTAAAAAAAAAAAAAAAAAAGACAGGCAAGGGTAATTGAAACAGAGAAAAAGGGAAAGTGAAAGAGAGAGGTTGAGGGATGAGAGACTGAAAAGCGAGCAAGTGAATGATGGAGGTGTCGTCACTGTGCGAGTCCTGGTCTCCTGCTCATTAAGACAGTAATTCAAGCAGGGGATTAGAGAGTCAGACTCGTGCAGCGAGCCCACTGGTTGCTGATGATGAATGGTGGCGACGGGCAAAACCTCAATGACCGCCACTATTGTACATGAAAAAAAAAAGAAAGCCGTGTTCGCTGTGGTATTTAAGATCAGGGCGTATGTACAGTTGAACGTGGGCGACAGGAAGCAGTGCGAGTGTGCATGTCTGTATGTGTGTCTGTGGAGGAAAGAGTAGACGAGAATGACAAGTTGAGAGGAGTCACTGATGTCATGAGTTTTATAAAACTGTATATCATCTTCTATCATCTTCTCTCCATCCACTGTTACTGACCTGAGATGCTCCCAAGTGCAACTGAGGTTTAAAAAAGATAAATTCAATAACAATTCAAGTGGAATGTAACCACCTAGGAAACACTCAGATTTTCAGGTATATGAAAGAAAGAGGGAGACTGAGTGAAAGGAGGAAAAGACAAGATGACAGAAATAGACAATGAAACAAAGAAAGAGGGGAAAAAGCAAAGGAAAAAAAAAAAGAAGTGGTGGTGGTGGTGGGAAAGATATTTCTGCCCCTCCAAGACGAAAAATGAAAACCAAGAAATTAAATATACATGAAAGGTAAGCAGCTTACTTCCTGAAAAATTTCACACTTGTGCATGCAAGTCCTCTCTGAACAAGACAGAGCAACTTCCAGCCCCTTGGGGTTAGAGAGAAGAGATGCTGCTTGTTTGTGACAGTGCTGTGCCTAAGAGTCTGTCATCGCCTCAGGAACAGTCGCTCTGCATGTGACTAAAACCTTGACTACACTCAATTATGGTGCTCCTCTGAGCAGAGTCAGTCTTCAACAAGACGTGGTAAATATTTAGGCCAATATATCTGCCTGAACATCATTGCAGTTTCAGAATTACAGATGCTGTGTCATAGTCACGTCTTCTGTTCCTACAATTTCAATTCCATATGTCATCTAGTGCTTTAAAAATGCTGTCTTTTTTCTTGTTAAACATCAAGAAGCATCACTACAGAGGAAACCACATGAATTTAGTTCGCTTTTCCTCCTTTATAGTAAGTGAAATAGAATTTTTCGTCTTAAGTTGATAATCATCTTTGTATATAAATGGAAATCCAGTGTGTAAATTATAGTAGCAGCAGTCAGATGTATTTTATATGAATAAAAGCCTTTTCATGAAAATAAATCTGTATTTCTAAATTTGAAGGCATTTGCACCACTGTGGCAAATAACCTACATTACTGCAACCCACACAAACCATAATCAGGATATTAATTTGCACCTTTGCTGTACTAACAGCCTTGTCGCTCTAATTTTGGTAATTGTAAGGCTTTCACTTAAAGGATTACAACATTCAAGCTTATGAAACCCTTTGAATAATCTAAAAAAAAAAAAAAATACAAGGCCATCAAGCTAAAAATGTGCTGCTTTTATTTCCTGTGCTCCTGGAAAGTGAAATTTCACACATACAAGGTTTTTGCCCGACAAAATACTGGTGATTCATGAAACATCTCCACTCTATACAATGATGTACGGTGCTATTTTAAGCGGTAATTAAAGACCTTGAGATCAACAGCTCTTTTGCAATATTAATATTTGAGAAAATGTGGCAATCAATATGCATTCTCATTATGTATGAATTACCATTAGTCTGAAAATGTAAACGGCTGCTGTTCATTGCAGTGCATGTTGGCAGCCTACTGTACCGACGTTTTATTTACCACTCCGTTACTGATTTCAGCAAAGAATAACAGTTGGTGACGACCCCGCTGAGCAGAATGTCAGCAAGGGAAAGCAGAGCAGCAGAGGGAAAAGGCAGGGTTATTTATGGAAAGAATATGACTTTGATCACTGTGATGATACGGTGCAGAAGTAAATAAGTTGCATGGGGATTAGAGAGATGTCCTTGGTGAGGTTGCTATGGTTACATTAAAGTGTATGTGTGTGTGTGTGTGTGTGTGTGTGTGTGTATGTGTGTGTGTGTGAGTGTGTGACAGATAGCTGTGAGAGGATGACAATGCTTGAATGCAGTGTGTGTGTGTATACGGTTCTGTGTAGAGAGGTAACACATTAGGCCTTCTAGTGGGTTCCAGCTGGGTGACGCATACAGAACATCCTCATTGTTCCTGTAACGTGCTTCAGATAAAAGCATATATGCATTGAAAGTAGGTTATATTGTACATTCCTGGTTCGCTTTGTGCTTGCAGGTGCTTTTGAGTGCAGTGAATGAGATGTTACGTATGCCATCCTGCGTGGTGTACCTACAGGGAATGGTGCGTAGGTAGAGGTTGTCCCGTATGATCTGTTGGAGTTTGTGGTCCAGCGAGCCCTTCTGAAACTGCAGACTGAGGTAGTGGCGCAGGTCCGTGTTCAATACTTTACCTGCAACAACAGAGGCAGAGGCAGGAACGGTCAATAAAAACATGGTGGTGCTCTCTCTGAAGGGTTTATGTGTAAAAGGAAATCAATGCAAGTGACATGTAGCAGCACAAAGTTGACACTGAGTTGTTATTATCATATCATGGATTCCTTTCTGCAGGATTCAACAGAAATTTTACATAATTTCAAAGTACAATGCTGTTTTCTTGTGGGGTAATTTTATATAAAGGAGATACAATTAAGTCATACTATAGAATACAAGCCACATGTCACATACAAGGGATATAAAAGGCGAATTACCAAAATAATGATGGTCATTAGTGTTAAAACCATCACCATTCTAATCAAAATGTATTCCTCTGGGTAGAAGTGGATTCTTTTCAGATTGTGTGACACTGGTTTACTCTGTAGCACCTTCCTGACTGGATAAAGCCTCAAAGCCCTTTGGATAAACTCAAAACTCACAGTGGTTGAGGTAAACACAAGGTGCCTATTCTTAGCTCCAACACAGAATATCACTCATAGCTGCAACACATGCCTATATGTAGACAACGATATACGACCACATGTTCTTTCCAGCTGAGAGCCTTGTTGATCTACCTTTTAATTCCAGTTTGATCACTGAGAGGAGATTGTAGCTGAGGGGGGGGAGGACGAAGGTTAAACAGATTTTTCAACTCTGATCTCTTCTGTTAAATCCACTTCAGTCATTAAGGGTAAATGGAGATTTATGGTACAAGAGAGGTTACACTAGGATGTTTGGCCTAGAAACACCTAAAAATGTAGTGCAATGATGTACTAGAATGCTTTTCTGATTATTTTTCCATACTGAGTGAAGACTGCTCGGTAAAAAATACCAAGAACAAACTGGACTGAGCTGAATCCATTGTCATTGTTGCCTCCATTCGTCTGAAGGAACAAATCTGAAATCCAAACTGCTAAGTGACAGATGATGGATGTCATGTTCACGCTCCAGTGTCTTTACAGTTTCAACATCCTCACACAAGCCTCAAAAACTTTTCACCAAAGAAGTGCAATGCCACAACCTCAAAAGGAAAGAAGAGAAAAATCTGAAAAGATTTCGCCTTTGCTCTCAACTCCCAGAAGTCTTTGTAAAAATAAAGGAAGTTCATGCAAAGTTTGAGGCAGAGGAAGACTTCAGACTCGTCATACACAAGCAGGGAAAAAAAAAAGTTTTTCTCTGAAAGAACATGATGAGGAGTTTGGAAAACAGGAAGAGATCTTCGGTGTCTGCCTGCCCTCAGCTTCAGCGTGAGCCTCATCTCTTGACAGAAGGGGGAGAGCAGGCTTTGAAACAGTTTGCTTCAGAGAAATAATCATTTTTTCCCCCCATTTCTCTCTCCTATTCTCTGTCTGTCTCTCTCTCCCTCTATGTTGCGCACACATACCAAACTCTGCTCAGCATGACTCCTTTCTGCATAGCTATGAATACCAATCAGCAGGACTAAAGATGAGATCTTGCTACTGTAGATGTACTGTATGTGCTCATAGAGAGGGGTGATGTACTTGACTATGGAGGGGTGATAGAATAATGATGAGCACTGGGAATATTTCGGCAAGCTTTCTCAACCCTCAAATCCTCTTTTCCTTCTCCACTTGCGATGGAAACCAACACAGGTCGTTGTTGTGACAGCACAGTGATCCTATTATTTTGTGTTCTAAACGTGCTCATGTTCCAAGTTTTGGAAGCTGTTGTTGACTCGCATCAAAATGCCCCTCATGTCCAAAGGCCTTGCTGCCATCTGACGCAGTTTTAGGAGCCATCATCCCGGCGGGCTTGCCTTTTCAGAATAAAGGTTGCATGTGCTCCGTCTGCCTCTCCAAAGAGGGCTGCATCACAGCTGGTCTAGCACACAAACAGACTGAGACTGGGGAACCAAGGCCCAATCTGGCAACTCCATCTCAAAACTGTCCCAGAATATCCTTTTTGTTCAAATCCTGCTTGCACACACACACAGGAATTTATAGGGAAACAAGGCCGTTTCAACTACATGTCGTCCATATGCTTCCTGAAGGCCTGTGACATATTGCCCATAGAGGGATTTCAACAAAGTCAGCGTCAGATTGGTAAAATATCCTTGTCATAAAGCAACAAAATGCACTTTTTTGGAGTATTTAAACCCACAGTAAATAAATAAAATATGTGTAACATCACCAACTTGTCTCTGTAGAGATTACATAAGACTAAGTACCCCTATCTGCTAATGTGAAATTAGCTTTCCAGTGATCTTCATGATGTTTTGAGGAGCGCACTCCAGTATTTGCTGTCGACAACAGCCTATTGCAACCACAAGAACATCAAGATTAAGCGTATGTCAGATAAAACCAGTAAAAAAACATGATTGAGTGTGGCCTTTTTGCTGCCTTTGTTTGATTTTTCACATGGATGCAGATATTTCAGCCTCAAATTAGAGGTAGACAAATCAGGACTGGCAAATCCCGAGCCAGAAGCCGAGGGAGAGGAGGAGGGTAGGGCTAAAAATCTGATTCAGAAATTAACACATGCCACGCTGGCGGGTTTTTGTAAAAATCATTTAGATGCCTTTTTCCCTGATGACCTGATTTTTGCTCTTTGAATTTCCTCCCTGAGATATTTTCCAGTTTTGTATTCTTTAAGATTTATTTTTCTTTTTAATATTTTTGCTTGTCTTCTTTGAGAGCTTGAGCTCGCTCGGTCGGGAATCTTTGATGTTGTGGGCCTGTAAAGCTCATCTAGACTTTGTGTGTGATTTTGGGCTTCGCAAATAAACTTGACTTGACATGTTTTTGATCTTTTCTTGTTCTCAAACTGTCTCTGAGCACGAGCCAATCCCATCAAATATTGCTCTACATATTGAACTCTTAACTGTGGGCTAAAAACTTTGAATTTGTGATGATGAAACTCACTCTTTCATGATGAAAGAATAGAATATTCTTACAGTAGCTTTCTGTATCTTTTTTTCCCCCCACACACACACTCATGCAACATCATGCCTCACCGGTCAGTAGCAAACAGTCCTCTGCAGTCAGTATTTGTGGCTGTACAGTGGAGCCACCAGGTGTAAATGGGACTGACTGTAAGACAGTAGAGCAAGCAGGCTCATTCATACTTCACTGGATAAATAAAAGAAAAAAAAAAGAAGAATGCACATAGACACACAGTGCTCTGATCTGTTTGTTGCGGTACAAGTACAGTGCTACAGTGTGGTCTTTGTGGCTTCCTGGGTCCTGTCAGAGACTGTTAGTGAGGCTGTCACATCAGAGAAGTTCCTCATTCCTCCTCCCCACAGATAACGCTGCTATTGTAGCAGGCCTCATTTCTCTGTGATGGGGGTTCAATGGGCTCTATTGTGTCCCTTCAGCAATCCACTCAGTTGTAGTGCATTTCTCCAAAGCCAGCCAGGAAGATGAACATGCAGTACAGCAAATGTCTTTTCACGATTGAGTTGAGAGAAAATTTTGTCCAGACAGTTCCTCCCTTTGAAATAACGTCTCTTATTTCCTCTCTTCTCTCAGCTTTTACTGTGTCAGATGTTGTCATGATTAATTTAATTCCACTATACTGCAGTCAAAATACTGTCTGCAATTTATTTCCTGAAAGTTATATCAGAAGCTTTCTTCTCAGGCTTCCTCCAACCTGGGAGACAGTAGTCTAATCAAACGGATGGATCCCCTTAAATTTAAGCTGTTGCTTTATACTCAACTCATGTAAAGGTCCTCTGCTCTCCTCTGATCTCTGCTACCTTGTCATTTTTGCATGAAGTGAAGGCTGACGGGGATGTGTCAGAAAAGAGCAAGGTCACCCAGAGGAATCATTCAGCACCGTGTTACCATTTCACCTTGCATCAGCAGTATGCCCCCCCCCCAAAAAACCTCACTCCTTTCAAAAAACTGGAGGCTCAGAAAAAAATATCTGCGGGGACGGAAGCTGTGCCTAGCACCCCTAGCGAAGCGGCAGGCTGCTAACATCCTCACTTAGACCAACACCTCACTCAGAAGCCACAGAGTTAGATTAACACTTCAAGCTCAACATGTAACTCTCTTTCTCTCTCACACACAAGCAAATGTCACGCATCTGTCTCTTTGAAAATATTTAGTCTGTGAATTTCAGAATCCAACATGTTATTATAAGAAAATGCAGACTCATTCACTGTTACAATGATTATGTAAGACCGTAAGACTGTCACTTTTAAACTAAAGTACAGAGATTACCATCAGTTACATTAGTGATGTTCATTTCATTCTAGTGAAGTGTAATGTAGTCAGTAAGTAAGAACTCACATAGAAGAGGTTTAAAATTGCCTCAGCCGATTAAAAATTTAAGAGTTTGTGCAATTATGTTATCTTATAGGTACAAATCTATCAATCAATCATTGGATTGCATGTTAGCAGTAGTCTGATGATACAAAACTACTACTACTGTAGTGTGAGTAACCAAGAAACACAAGAAACGCATTTTGATAAATTCACTTTTTTGCTTTTTTGGAGAGAGTTAAAGCACAGGAAGCATTTCAGCCACATTTTTCAGTCGTTCATTCACAGATATATTTCTATTTTAATCCATTTTTAATTTTTTAAGTTACAGCAACCTGACATTTTTACACTTTGGTTTTCATACAGATTAAAAAGGTGAGATATAATACATTAATTAGTGAGCTTTAAAGATGTTGGTAGTCGGCTTTTGTTACTTTTGGACAGAGCCAGGCTTGCTGTTTCCAGTCTTTGTGCTAAACTAAGCTAACCTGCTACCGGTGGTAGCTTCACTCTCACATTTGGCAAACAAATATGAGAGTAGGTATCGATCTTCTCATCTCGCCAAGCGAGTGAGTGAGCATATTTCCCAAAATGTTGAACTATTCCTTTGAAAGGGCATTGCTATGTATAGAAATTCTTTGTTTCTTCTTAATGGGTCTTTTTCCAAGCACAGTGAAATGTGAGCAAACGCCTGGTGTCTATTGCAACATTTCATTCTGAGACATTCTCCCCCCGGCATGCGGGACGTCCACTGGGAGGTCATTATCTCTGTTGTCTGACTGTCACTTAATTAACAATCCTCTGAATAGGGAATACGTCATCGGGTCTAGAGCTGTACCCTGACACCTTTCTCAGTGCACTGGGTCATCTCATATACAGACAACGAGACAGGAATTCTACACATTTTTCCCAAAGACACATAGAAAGTCACAGCTGCACACGCACGCTACACGTATACAGGAATCCGCAATCTCTGTTTTTGCTATGCAACACATTTATGTGACTGAACACCCTCCTTTCTTTTCCCTCTCTAATAGATACACATGGGACCTCCAGACAGTTGCTGGAATGCAACAGACAGTATGCTTTAAAGATCTTCACTGTGTAACAAGAAGTGGAGGAGCAGCACTGTCAAAATTTTCTTATAAAAAAGGTAATACTTTGCTTTGTTAATTACCATGAGAAATAACTGGTTATATACAAACTCATCACTTATTAAACCCTTAGGTCTCATTGACCCACCAATGGGTCAGTGATAACAAACTTAAACTGTGCAACCACATACCCACGTAACATTATTGTAAATTCTCCAGGAGATATCAAGTGTGTCAGGCTGAACTGTGGGAAAATGTGTTTATAATGAAAACAGAGTCTTGGGTTTGAATATTTCACTCAGTGAAAATAGCTCCAATTAGTGGTGGGTGATATACGTCCTTTACGTTCATACAGTAATAGTCTTCTCTTTCATATCTCTGTGTAGTGGACCATTGAGGCCAAAGTTGCAAATAAGCAGGACTGATTAATAGCAATATTGGATTTTTATGTGATTTTTGCATCTACGTAGAGATGTGCCTCGACTTTGTCAGGTATTTACTTTGATTTATTAGTAGAAAACTAGAAAATGTGTTATACCACAGCATATGTCACCACTGTAATATAAAAGTACAAATACTATGATAGGGGATTTTATCCATATCACCCCCCACTGGCTTCAAGGAAGAGTCGGAACAAGCTAATACAGAATGAATATACTGTCAAGCTGTGTGGAATATTGTGTTTATAGGGAGGGGGGGGGGGAAACTATTGTTCTTTTTGTCTGTTTTAGATTTGTTTTTGTCAATAGCTAAAGAAATACGGAATGTAAAATAACACAAGCACCTTTTATCTGAGCAGTGAAAAGTATTATCCGACATGGCAGCTACATTTTTAATGTTTATGGCCACTTCTGCCTTGCATGTGTCCTGTTTCCTGCATTCTCTACATTTATACAGGAGATTTTATCCAGAGGTGTTTCTCACACACTGTTTTTTAAATCCCCTTCCCTGATGCTCTGCTTTACCAACACTCCCAGGCAGACACATGCTACTTTAGCCCCCCAATCCTGGCCTCCCTCCCCATCCATCATGTGATGTATGACAGGTCACCAACATCCTCTTCATCAGGCTCTCCTCTTCCCCTGTGGCACTAAGTCAAACTGGGCCTGCTAAGGCACTAACACCTGCAAGACCTCTGGTTTTGCTCCTCTCATCGCTCTCCTGGCCCGACAGCACAGACTCCCCACTCCACCTCCTCCATCCTGCCCTAACCTTGTAGCTTCCTGTGGCCATTTTTAGGGGACAAAATTGCCTCAGGGCACCTTTGAGCGGCAGGTTTACAGCAGGGCCTCCTCTCAATTTTTCAGACAGCTGTACGTGAGACTGGGATCAAGGGGCATCTTGGTGACTCCGCTGACAGAAGCAAAGAGTGTGAGTGGTGTGCCATAAGCCTGTCTTATAATCTCACACCTCATGCAGTACCATCAGATGAATTCTCTTCACTTATATAACTGGAATGTGGGGTGTTACTATGACTGGAGCATTCTGCATTACAGGAGTGTATAGCTGTGTTTCCAGTCTGTCTGCTTGGCTGACTGGCTACAGGGCTATGCAAAGTTAAACAGGCAGTGGTCTCACACGCCCAAACCTCTCTGTACACACTTCATTTCACCTCATTTTAGCAGTGTGCCTGCGCTGGGACAGAAGTCTAAGCAGCTTAAAAGGATGAACTAAAAGGGAGAGAAAAAAACAAGACAAAATAAAAAACTCCCGCAAGGTGATTAGATTTGTGTTTGGAATGTTGGCATGACTCCAACAAATTAAAAGTATTCCAAGGCAAGGTTTAATTATTTTTGAACGTGTGTCTTCGTCAGGAGGAGAGACACAAAAGGGCAGTGTGAAGATAGTGTGTAGACAAAAGTGTTGTGGTACTGTTGCGCATTTAATTACAATATTACTCCAGTCTCTAAATGGCGTACACAATTCTATTTTAGTCAAGTCAAATATTTTAAGCAGGAAATTAGTATTTATTTTCATACTAAAAAGGAGAAAAGGCTTAAATCCCTTTCCACCAATACTGTGCAAAGGTCAGAGCCCTCCCCTCCAGCCCGACAATAAAGACTACAAATATTTTCTCGTATGATCATAGCATGACACATCTCCAGCCCACTGATCTCACAAGTACAAAGGGAGACATCGGACTCTGCATTAAAGTTAACCGACCAGATGCTCTCCTCTGCTCTCCACACCCTCCTCTCTGTCCATCACCACTCAGGAGATGGAAGATGACCTTCCTCCTGTAAAGTAAAGGCCAGATTAGCCCATCTCAGCAGAACTGGAGAGGTGGGGGGTGGGGGAGACGAATTAACAGCAGCATGAACAGCAGGAGTGCCAGAGCCACTGTGATAATGTGAAGGGAATCAAGGAGCCATGCTACCAGAGAGACAGGACGAGAAGGAAGATAAAGGAAGGAGGAGGAAAGAACGAGAAGGAGGAGTGTTGCCCTGCAGGTGCTGAGTCATGTTGTTGCTCTATTTTGCGCTGTTTTTGCGTATTTCTCAAATCTTTAGATTCCAGTTCTAGCTGTCTCTTTTTTTTTTTTTTGCTGCCTCATAATTGTCTACAGTCTGGCTCCTCTCCATTTCACATTTCTTCTTTCACTCTCTCTTTAATGAGCAGTCTATGGTCCATGCCTCTGTTCTATCTTTAATGTGGCCTGTGCAGAATGAGACAGCTGGAGAATTAACTCACAGACACAGATACACAAAACACACATACACAAACACATTACGCCCCATGTGGGTCCTTACTTAGCATCTGGCTCAGACAACATGTCTGCAAAACCTCAAAATAAGAGAACATTTATCCATCGAACCAAAGTTTGCAACACATCGATAGCAAAATCTTAAACTTTGCTCTCCCTGGCTGCGTGTGCGTGAAAGTAACAGTTATGGTTGCACTTTATTTTACGGTACACTAATAAGACGTAATAAACCGTACTTTGTATCAAATAAGACCAAAACTAGAAATAACATGTTCTTTATTAGACAGTAAATAAACACAGTTATACCCTAATTAGACACCATACATCTAAATTATGCTGTAATTAGAAACTGCATATAATGCCTTATTAGACCCCAAATATTCTAAACTTAGACACTATTATACCAAATTATACTCTCATTAGAAACCAATTAGGAGATCCTAATATACAATTAGACATCATTTTACAAGATCATAGTCCAATTAGAAATCAAATACAATGCCATATCAGATCCAAAATATGCTAGTTAGATGCTATTCTACCCTTACTACCAAATTATGCTGTAATTAGACACCACATTTAATGCTACCAACATGGGCCTATGATAGCTTAATGAGACAGCACAGGCTGTAATTAGACAAATTTAATGTCATATTAAAGCTGCAAGCAGTGATGATCGAGCCCTCACACCTTTGTGCACGTTGGGGACCACCGCAGTCAAAGGGCATGTTGATGTCTTCAGGCCTGGACTCTTATCAGATGTTGCACGAAGGAGTTAAATACCACTTCCTGTGTCCACAATATGGTGCTAGAGAACACCCACTAATTATATGTCATGTAGCTGTATATTATGTGTAGACCACACTATGTAAATTTCAAGTAAATAATGTGATGTTTGTCAAATAAGGCAGACTTCCTGTTGTCATTAGGTGGTGTTATGACTTATGACTCAAAATTGGCATGTTGATGTCTTCAGGCCTGGACTCTTATCAGATGTTGCACGAAGGAGTTAAATACCACTTCCTGTGTCCACAATATGGTGTTAGAGAACACCCACTAATTATATGTCATGTAGCTGTATATTATGTGTAGACCACACTATGTAAATTTCAAGTAAATAAGGTGATGTTTGTCAAATAAGGCAGACTTCCTGTTGTCAGTAGGTGGTGTTATGACTATGACTCAAAATTGACATGTAGATGTGTTCAGGCTGGGACTCATGAGAAAGCATGAGAAATATGGGCCAGATTGGACAATGTACATACACAAACACGTGTTACAACAGCTTCCTGTTTCACGACGAAACATCAAAATTTATTGCGTTGCCAGGGCAACAGTGTTTCATCAAAAGTCACAGATAACTTTGCATTGCAAAGGAACTTAAGATGACACTGACCAAATTTGAAGACTTCAATTTACTATTAAAATTAACTTAGCATGAGTCTTACATTATACTCCTCAATTAACAAATATTTTGCTATCATTGAATCATAAATCAGTTCACATTATTTGCTCATTCACATACGAATGACAAGGTGGAACAGCCCAGCGTCCCCGCTGTGAAACACCAGACCCAGTGAACTATAAAACACGGACAACCATTTTCGTCTAGTAATACTAAATACTTTAATATGTGCTTTGGGTTAGGGTTACATATGTGATTTCACTTTGGTTTACCGTACAGTTCTCTTGTAATGTGTTGCAAACGACCCTTTAAGAAAGTCTAATAAGGGTCTAATAGTGGGAAATATTAGATGCAATGTGTTGGTAGCTTCCATAGCTTAATGTTACTAGGATTAGATAGTGACATGGCATTAAATGGTCTGATGTCTTAACTGGTATGAGAGTAGAGCATCGAGGAAGCATGTATTAGGCTATGTATTACTACCTACAAACTCCACAGGACTCCAGAGAACATCCAGGCTACGAGGGACATGTGAAGCAGTGACCAGATGTGACCAGGTGTGGTTTGACTTTGGGTTACGGCATAGTTTTTAATGTCCCTATAAAAAAGTGAAACTAAGTTAAATAAAGGCCAATTAAATGTATTGTCCTCTGAGCTCTCAGTGTTTTGTCTATTATAAATATAATATGACATTAAATTTGTCTAATTAGAGCCTGTGCTGTCTCATTAAGCTATCATAGGCCCATGTTGGTTGCATTAAATGCGGTGTCTAATTACAGCATAATTTGGTTGTAAGGGTAGAATAGCATCTAACTAGCATATTTTGGCATTGTATTTGATTTCTAATCAGACTTTGATCTTGTAAAATGGTGTCTAATTGTGTATTAGGATCTCCTATTTGGTTTCTAATTAGAGTATAATTTGGTATAATTGTGTCTAAGTTTAGTATATTTTGGGCCTAATATGGTATTCATTATATGCGGTTTCTAATAACAGCATAATATAGGTGTATGGTGTCTAAATAGGGTATAATTGTGTTTGTTTACTTTCTAATGAAGAACAAATTATTTCTACCATAAAATAAAGTGCGACCCCAGTGACTCACAGCTCACAGTCCTCCCTGACATGTTAATCAATTGAATTTTTATCAGCATGTGACAATAGTTGGAAAAAATTGAAACAAAAGAATCCAGATGACATTATCAAGAACATAAAAGGCATAAAATACTTTGAATTTGACTTAATTTTCATGTTAAAGGCGACACATTGCATTGTGGGACTGCTAGTACAAAGTATTTTTTCATTCTACTGTGGAAAATTTCGATGGCACTATATATATATATATATATATATATATATATATATATATATATATATATATATATATATATATATATATATATATATATATATAAAATGCATGAATTTCACATTCAGAGTTCAAAGACTCATATAAAAGGGCATTTTTAAATTTTTGGACTCCTGTGACGCTAGCATTCAGCTCCAAGCACAGCAAGCTGATGTTTAGCAGATATAATGTTTACCATGTTGACCATCTTACTTTAGGGCAGCGGTTCTCAACCTTTTGGAACTTAAGCCCCACTTCTGCTTGTTAATAAAAATCCGAGGACTACCTGCCCAAATAAATGAACCCCACCCCCTCCCAAAAAAAGAAAAACACAACATGACAAAAACACTGGGCTGTAAATATGTGTTATGCCACTGTCAGCTGTAATGACCAAAATAAATATTCTGCTTACCCTCAGCGAGACGGTTGGGCTTGTTTCTGGGAAACAATAAGATCAAGTCATGGTGGGATGGGTAAGAGGCTGACACACAGAGTGGCATTCAAAGTTGCTTTCAGTTTGTTCCTTGCCTTTGTGACAGTCACAATGGAAACCCTGACTCACATAAAAAAGTGCTTAAAGGCAACAGAAATTTGATTGCCCATTTTGACAGAGGGATATTGACTGGCAGCCAGTATCCAGAATGAAGCAAGGTCAACTTGTGTGAGCTGAAGCTTCAGGCTGCTGTCTGCTGATAGCTCAGTTCATTTTCCAACAGAGTGGATAGAGCCATGTCTTCTGAAGCAGGATCTACAGAGAAAGCTAGCTAGCAAGCTAACAGTGGCAAAACATGTTTGTCTCTACCTAATGATCAGTTGTGATCTGCGTGGTGATATTCAAATGTAACTGGTTATTGCAATTATGCATTTTAATTTGACATTTCTTATTCATGTGAATTCTTGAGCAAATTTAGATATAAAAATAACTAGCTTTGTAAATTACCCCCCCCCCCCATTTTTATATATATATATATATATATATATATATATATATATATATATATACCACTGTTGCCGTGGCCCACTAGATGGCACTCTGAGGCCCACCTGTGGGCCACGGCCGCTGGTTGAGAATCACTGCTTTAGGGTGTTAGCATGCTGACATTTGCTAATTGTACAAAATGTCATCCATCCAATAGTGGAGACATTTCAGAAAAGAACACTAAATGTTAAACTCATGGTGCACTGGAAGGAAAGTCCAAAGTCAGTAAATTCATCCTCTGGGAAGCATGAATGTCTGTACAAAATTTCTTGGTAATCCATCTGATAGATGTTGAGATAGTGCAGTCTGGACCAAAGTGGTGGACTGACATTAAACATTGCCAAGTTAAACTTTGCCACAGCCAGAGGTATTAGACTCAAAATAAAACAGCCTCTCCCACTAAATTATATTAGTAGACAAGCTTTTGAACATTTTCAATTTGATTGACATGTTTGATCAATAAGCACCACTAGTTTTTGTTTTGCCTGTCAAAAATCTGTCCATTTTGTACTTAAAAGTTGTTTTGATCTCTGAATAATCTCCCTAAACTGAACCTTGACAGCCTTCGTGGCATCAGAGTACTCTTAGTTGTTTTTTTTATTGCTCCCAAATGATTTAGATTTATTCAGCTTTTGTTCCAACCTGGCTTTATTCCCTCTCAGTTTAGTATCCACTGGTGTATTCATGCATTCCTTATTCCCCCACTGCTCTCCACGCTTACCTGTTTCACATGCAAAACTACATCTGGCACAAATGCATGTAAACACTGTTTCTTCTAGAGAGAAATGAGTTTTCAAGTTATATCTAAAAAACAAGTGTGACTCAAGTGAGCCGCGTTGCTCTCGGCTTGTGAGAGGGTCCGTCTAATCCCAAGCTTGTTGTCAAATCATGTCTCCATAAAAGTGAAGTCATGTTTTTTTTGTGGAGCAAGGACTCGTCCAGACGTATTCAATTATTGAGAGCGGAGAAAACGGTAAGAAAGGGAATGTATTAGCCGCCGAAATGAGGTGGAAGCAAACCAACATGCTCAGTCGCTCAAGAACATGAGACAAAAAGCGTGGTTCCTAATCTCTCACCAACACTTACATCTTCCTCAGACCTAATGGCACAGTCTGTTTTTCCCTTTAAAATGTCACACCGAGGCACAAGTAAACACAAGTATCTCACAACGTGCACTGGGAAACCTGCTAGCAGACACTCCAAGTGGGAAATGCAGCAGTAACCTGAAACAGGCTCCAATAAGGACCGCTTTAAATACTGTTTACTCATTACTGCGTAACAAATTCTGTGCATTATTGCAACTACCAAGCTCATCAGGCATTCCTTTTGATGTTTAATGAGTCTACAATGAGCAAAAAGGGCTGAGTCATCCTCAACCCAAGATGGCTGTCGAGTGTCATAGTCTGCGGCTTTGCCATTAATCCTGCCAGCCATCAGGGAATGATGAGAGAAATGTGGGCTATCGTAGTCATCTTCCTCAACGGCGGCAGATAGGAGTCAAACTACAAAGTGCTCGTTAATGCAGGCCATCGCAGAGCAGAAGAAGGGAATCAGGGAAATCTCTGCCTCACTGTTCCTCTGTTTCTCTCTCTGTGAGGCGTTTAAGTGACTGACAGATTGACAGAGAAGGATCATATTATTAATTCAACCACATGCACACGCAGGCAAAGATAAGCTTGAAATAGAACCGTAATTGTTGCTGTGGTGATGAGATGTGCTATCCTCGTTGTTTTCAGACAGCAGCTGCCTCGCCAGATTTTGCAGAGGAAGAAAGCTAAAGAGAGCAAGACGGTGTATGTGCCAAAGCGGAGAGAGAGAATTCGTGTGTCACTCAGCATGCTCTACTCCTCTGCTCTGGAGATCATTACAGTTTGCTGTCATTAAAAGTAACTGCCCAAGGTCTGGACTAAAAGACAAGACAATCTGGATTTGTTTGTCATCATACAAAAACTCAGCAGTGAACAAAAGGTGCAGCTCACCGCCTAATTCTACTCTCCAGGCTAAAACTCCTCTTCCACTTTCTCTTTTATCATCGTGGCTTCTTGTGGAAGGCGAAGGTCGTCATTTCCGTGCCGCCTGAAATGCCACTCCATCGCCTCCAATACCATGCATTTTATTGTTGAGTGAGCAAAGAGCATCCTGGGGGCAACGGGGCATCTTATGAAAGTGCACTGTGCTAAGAGAGCACGACGCATACATACGTTTCACTTCTTACACACATATACACACACCCTTATTCAACTACAGCGTCCTGTTACTCAACAGTCCTGCAAAGTGATTCCATCACATCTATCACTTACAACACATACTTCAGGTATTTGTCCGGGCGATATTGCTGTAGAAATAGTTTAGTTTTAAAGAATGTTTCTTGTTTCATGGTAGGTTTTGACATATCCGACCTTTTACCAATGTGAGGTCTTTGGATTATTCTGAGTAATGGGACCTTGTTTCTGGAAACACTTGTACGTTTTGAGTTTTTCAAATGTAATGTAAAAAAGTGACCTTCACCTTGATTGTAATGAGGTGGAAAAAGTTTCGGAATCGAATAGTGAAAAATTGTGCAAAAAAAAAACTATCTGCATGGCTACACACTGGTAAGGGTAAGACAGAATATGTTTTTTTGTGATTTGGGTGGAATGACTTTTACCTTGTCTCACCTGCTTCAGTTAAACATTTGTAATGCTTTTCAAAGACCCTTCAAGAAAGGGTATGGGCTAATGCTTTCAATCACTGATAAACATATGTGCTATATAACTAGTTTGTGAACATGGGGCTATACTGAATTATATCTGTTGAGGTCACCGTCAGTGAGGAAAGTTATTCTATGTCAAACCTCTGACAATACGATTGTTGAATGCTGAGCCTACAAATAAGCCTGGTGAGCTACAAATAAGCCCTTCTTCATCTGTCATTCTGAAGGACTGACAACACCTGGCACTTACCGGTGATGTTTGGAACATCTGGAAATGGTTCTGCTATCAAACACAAAACTGCTTTGCTGAAACTAATCAAAAACAACACCAGTCTGACTATGCCCAGATATTCACAGACTAACAGCAGATTTGAAAAAATATTAGTTTTCCTGTGAGAGTGCTGGTTTCCAATCCTTTTGCATGTGACCATGTAATACAAAGCAACATCTACATGCAACTCTTGTCACAGGTTACACATCTATGACTTGTGAGCAGCTCAAGAGTTATAGTCCTCTCTAGAATGTTTCATTTCAGTAGTGTTTTAAGGCCTGAAAAGTAAAACTATCCATAATTAAACAGTAAGAAAAAAGGGAAAATCTTGCCACCCTTCATGAGAGTCCTGACCGCCAGGTTGAGATCCACTACTTTAGAGGACAAAGGCAGCCCTCCCTCAGTGCAAAACATACAACATGCAATGCACTATACATACCATATCTTGCTATATGGATATGACTATAGTATGGTAGGTTGCACTCATCCTAACTTGTGCAATTAACCTGCAGCATCCTATAAAGCCAAACTAAGATTTTGCTTAAGAGAAAGTTTTAGATAATGTACAGAAGAAAATGAGAGAAAAAAAGAGTGCCACAATAATTCAACAAAAAGTGAAACTTCTTGAACATCTGTACATTTAATGTTCTGCAGCTGTGTGCATTCAGCAAGTGCAGTGTACAGTGCAGCTGAAGGAGCACTGAGGTGAGAACTTCATGATGAGATATCCAGAGGATAATGATGGCAATTCCAATAACTCGCCTCGCTCCCTGCACACCCACTCGCTCACCGTGCAGAATCTTAATCCTGGGCTCTAATCCTGCTGACTGAGAAGACACAGGAAGCCATTTATAACAATGCAAGTAATAAAGAAGACAGCACAAAATACATCCCTGCAGTGTTTATGACAGGACATCCAGATTACGTCAGCAGGGAAAAGAACTAAAGTGCAACACAGCTACATGCCAGACCTTGTTGCTTCATGTTTTAACTGCCATCAAGTCTCTGATTCATGTATATTTATGTGCTATGCAGGCTAATTCCAATTCAGCCTTCCACACAGATTGCGATGACGCATTTGTCTAGACCGACCCCCCACACTGTGAATGGGTGAACAATGTGGCGGCATCATGCTAGGATATTACACACAGAGCGGTGAAGTGACAGAGAAATTTCATCAAAGGTGAAAACTGCCCATGCTGATTAGACCGTGGAGGTGTGTTTGTGTATCTGCGGGGATTAACTGCTCACTCCCATCATGAAGCCATATTGGCTATAACTACCGTTTACAGCTGGGGAATCTGCAGGGGAACAGTCAGAAACTGAATGTGCAGCTCTCCTAATTGGCAAAAGGCTGACAGAGTTTGAGGGATTGCGGGAATTAGGTGCTGAGGGATAGAGGGTCTCTTGGTGGCTTTCTGAAAAATAGTTTCTGTGAATCAAAAAAGCAGCCACATGGTTTGGACTGCCAGACTACCTATGAGTCTTCCAGCCAGAAATGTTTTTGCTGTTTATATAATGTATTTAAGTGCGTACATATGTATGCAGATATGGAGCTTAACTGTATTCCCTTGTGACTGTGGAAAGATGTATGACTTAAGCTTTGGCTTAAAAGTCATCTAAGATAGGTCAGGGCATTGATGGGTATCGAACTTCAATGCTTTATTGATAGCGATCATAATACCATAGAACAGAGTATGAAAAACTGTCAAGTACCAAGTTGGCACGCAAGGTTTCTCAGACTTGGCACTGGCACTAACAATTCTCAGCCCCAGATCAAGGTACATACTGTATACAGGGTGGTTCAACCAAATGACTAAAACATTTACTGTATATTTTCTCGATTACTGCTTTCTAGCCCTGCAGATAGCTTTGGTTGTGAGATATCTGCCTCCTCTGTAGTACAATGGAGGCGAATGATATTTTGTATGGGGCTCACAACATTGGGGAATTATATAGAAAAATCCAACAATGGCTTACTGGTAACAAAGTCACAGTTACTCTGGACAATCAACAGATCTCAGTGGGAGCAGGTTTCTTTGGAACCATTTTCTAAAGAATAAATAGTCCACATAAACAGTGTTGCCAGATTGGTTGTTTTTTCTCCCGATTGGGTTCATAACTCAACATGCAATTCTGATAACTGACAAAAAATGACTTTTTATAACCAAGATAAAAAAAAAAAAACTGTTTCTCCTATTCAAATTATTATTCTGTCATAGCGCTGTGATAAAAACCTTGTAAAAGCTTACAGCACGTCTGTTCATATAAGTGAAGACTTTTATCCAAAAGACTTGGTGGAGATAATTTTACATAACTGATAACGGTGTTTTGGGGTTGGCCTAACTATACTAATTAAACAGAAGAATGGGGGAGCACTTTTTCTATTTCTGCATTCATATTCAGCTACACAACAGGGATACTCTGAAGCTCCTCTTCAGCCCCATGTATATATACACAGGATGGACAAAACCTCCCCCAACTGGAAATAAAAAGAAAATTGTGCTACTTTTAAGACAATTTAGGCTCTTATTGGGCTACTTGGTGAGTGTCAAATCTGAAATTAAATCATTGACAGTGAGTGTCTGTGGATTGGTGTATCCTGTGAAAAAGCGGCATAATGTTTGGAGAAATGTTGCTGTTGATGATGCTGTGAGCACCACAAATGAAATTCCATTCAACTCCATTGTATCAGGGGTGACAGCAGGAATCTCAGAGACAATATATCAAAACTTGGACAAATAAAACCAAAACCAGATTATGTAGATACCACTAAAGGTATCTAGCAATGGAAGAAAAGAAAGCCTAAACAATGAGAACAGAAAGGCGAGGGAAGAAGCATTAAGTTCTCAGAATTCCAGTTAACCTACAGCGTTGTACAGCATTGGGTTTCTTTCATGCCTGCGCTATACAGTAGGTTCTGGGGTGACTCTCAACACATGTGACAGGGTAGAGATTTCATGTTTCTGACCAGGAACTCAGGGAAATTAGGCGTGTTCTCCAAGGGAGACAAGTGGGGAGAAGGACAGAGTGGCCAAAGAAGGAAGGAGTCTGCTGCAGAGGCCGAGGGATTTCTGCCAGTTGTGTTGACACTTACTGGGCGAGAAGTCAATGGAGACAAGCATGGAGGGTAAGCTTTGACATGTCTATGGCTTAGGGGAAAGTTAGCTAGACACACACACACACACACACACTAACTGTCAGGACAGGAGGGAGAATGAGTCAGCACAGCCTGGAGTTGAATGGAAGAGGAGGCAACACGTGAGGAGGGCAAGAGAAGAAGAGCTGTTAGGGCTGGCTGGGTATGTTGATAATCCCCATGACGACCCCATGACGCCCAAGCTCAGGTGTGTCCCATGACCTGTTAATAATCTCACATAGGTTGTTTACAACAAAGGTAGAGAGACAGTGCATGAGTGCAGACAACTCGGATGCAAACAACCATGTTATCAAGCTTAAATTAGAATGATATTTGAGAACAATAAATATCAGATGCAGATATATGTTAAACACTTTTCGGCAAAAATCCTTAAAATTTCGAGAAAACTCTCAATGAAAGAGTTGTGATGAAGATGTCTGGGGAACAATGTTTTACAGTACATCAATAAACTTAATTATCAAAGATGAAAATAATTGTAACTGCAGCCAATAAAAATGTATTGAAGCCTTTTAAAAATTAAAACTATAATTTCTTTTGACATACTGTATTTACAGCTAATGTGGATATAATTAAATTGGCCGAAGGAACTGCAACACATGATTCTTTTCCTAATGAATATGTTGATTATGTATCTGATTAATCAATAATTCATCATTCAATGTCCAAAAATAGGGGGAAAAAAATGTAATCACATTTCCAATTTGCTTATTTGGCCCAACCAACAGTCCAAAGATCTTCAGTTTACAATGGTATAAAACACAAAACAAAAGCTGAGATGAGCAAATGTTTGGCATGTTTGCTTGATAAATTATTGAAACTTTTCATCAATTATTAAAATTGTTCATTCATTTTCTGTCAGTGAGCTATTTGATTATTTGACTAAGCATTTTAACACAATTGGACAACATTATCAGCCCTGCTGAAATATTGGTTGGGCTCTAATATGCATGTATGTATGAGTTTATATGTGCTCATATGAATACTCATCCCCCCAAAATCCCTACACAAATCACAATCAGGGTGGCTTGTAGCAGCAGTCTGTGAAGTAGAAACAATGTGTTTTCATAACCTCTCTAAACCAGTGAATGTGCACAAGACACCGGAATCTATTTTTTTCTCCCCCATTTGCACATGGCCCAGTTCAAAAAGCATGCAAATACACTGCAGTCTCAATCCCATCTCTGCAATCCACAGTGAAATCTGCAACAGATACATTGATTCTGGAAGACAGACAACCTCAGGTATGTGCACGGAGTTGAAAGCAGCGGGAAAAAAGAGACACATCTTTCCTGCAGACAAATTATGTAACAGACAGACTATGGTATCCAGACCCGAGGAGTCAAACCTGAAAGGCATTTCAGCCTGGATGTCTGCTGAGCAAGTGGATCATGATGTAACGTGATGAATCTCTGGAGACACAGAGTAAGGTTGTTAGGGGCTGCCATTTTTCAGACAGGAACCTGTACTGCAACAAGGCTGCATGAGAAAGATGGCGCACACACACTTGCACACATGCAAACGCACCCACGTCTATGCATAAAGCAACACGCACCAATATTTAATCTAGAGGTTGATACAATGAGCATTTTCCCACCCACACTGCTCATTACTTATGTGCATTTTCATAAGAATCTTCACATGTGCACCCACAAAACAGATTAAAAATGACATAGATGCCTCTCTTCTATTGTATTCTATTGATTGTTTATTGATTATTGTTCATTTGGATCCCCATTCATTGTTAAATTGGCAACAATCACTCCACCTAGTCCATATTTAAAAAATACAGTATAATCAACAAATGGTCACACTTATGCAATACATACAGTATATCATACAATTTAGCTGTATTAAGATACTATTACTCCAAACGCAAGAAAGTCCATCAAACATGTGGTATACAAAACAAAAAATGGAACCTATTGATTATTAAATAGGTGACAGACTTGTAGGATTTGCATCCATAACAAAAATATTGTTAATAAAAATACTACTGAAATATTAATATACTTTTAAAGCTTATATCTGCAGATATCTTCAGCAACACTCAATTTAAGGCTGCATTTGTCGCACATATGTAAATGCAAATACAAGTGCCCACACCGTGGTGCACAGAGGGCAGACAGAAAATCCTTACTCCCGATTCACTCCAAACCTTGGACCTTTCCAATAATCACACCCAGACAAGTGCTCGACACCCAGGATGATCACAGCTCTAATCCCCATACTCATGTGGGGTAAAGCTACCAATTGTTGCTGTAGAGTAATTGCTCTGCATAGTAATTATCCTCCGTAAACACTGCTGCTACATGCCCCCTGAAGAATCAGCTGTAATTATTTCCTTTGAAAGGGAATTTTTCATTGCCTTCAATGAAACCACTTAGCGGATGGTAACTTTTAAGGTTTTGCAGTTGTGTAATGAGGGGATATTCTTGTTAAATGGAGCCTCGGCAGGCTTTCTTTTGAAAGGGTGGTGTTGGTTTGAAAGAGTGCGGGAGAGAAAGAGGAAGGGGAAGAGAGGATGAGAGGGTGGGTGGGAGGGAGGGATAGCTGTATGCAAGGAAGTGGAAAGTTTATCATCATCTCAAGGTTATGTTGTATCCTATCCACCTGTGAAGCTTCATTGACCACACTGTTCTTCATGGGCTATAAACAACAAACTAACAATTACCTGCTGGCCACACACACACACTCACACACACACACACACACACACTCACACTCACACTCACACACATACACACCTGTATTTACACACTAATTCCTCCCTCTAATGTGTTCTGCAGCAAATCTCTGCAGTGGCAGCATGACGCATGCTGACACCTCTATATAAATTATGGAAGCGTAGACCAAATCAGGCATTAGTCTCTGTCTAGCGCTAACAAAAGCACACTGGGGCCACCTTCAAGCAAGCCAATGGTGAATTAAAAAGCAAGGATAAATCAAGCTGTCAAAGATTTTGCATTGACCTGCAAACTGCCAGATTAAAATAGTAACTCTGCCTACAAAAGCTTTGCCAATAGTCTCTAGACAGCTCCGCCACCCACTCTGTGTGGTTCAACAGCCCAACGCCAACCCCCACATCACACCCCTCCACCTAAAGAGAGCGTGCACCACCCCAAATCAATTAGAGCTGAATTATGCTGTTTGAGGACGGTTATTTATCTCCACCAATATCCACAAGGAAAGACCATAAGGGGTTTTGGAGGACAATGATTAATTTAATCAAGTGTGAGTGAACTTTCTCCAAAAATCATGCCGCTCCGACAGATAATCCGCTTTCCCTGAAATGTTTCCAACAGGATTAGCCCCCGAGGGAAGCCTGGATGCGTTTTACTGTAGAGAATGAGAGAGAGGGAAAGCAAGAGAGAAAGAAAATAGATGGGAAAAAAAGAAGGCAGAGAGGGAGACATATAGAGGAGAAAGAGATAGAGGGAAGGACAGAAAGACAGGCAGAATAGAGGGAGAGGTTGGAGAATAAAGGTACAATGGAGGAAAGAAAGACATGGTTGGAATAAAGGAAAAAATATAATCAAAATATAAAGAATAAAGATAGATTAATAAAGGGTGAGAGGAGAGATAAAGTGAAAGAGATTTAAAAGGGAGGAGCAATGGATGGAGGTCATTAAAAGTGGTGGAGTGGGACGAGGGCATGAGGTCATACCTGGGTGGGAAAGTGAATGAATAACATGATTTTTTTTCCTTCAACTTTTCCTCAATTTCAACTGGACCAGTAGAGCTGCTCACTTTCCAACGGCAGCAGACTTTAGTTCTGGTACTGGTCAGCTGTGAGTGTAAATGTGAGATAGAGTGTTACTTCATATGAGCTCTGCATGCTCCTTGGACTTTTAAAGCAGTTGAACGGGTCAGACAGGGTCAGACACATGACAGGCGAGAAGGGCTTATACCATATCGCTGCCGTTCTGGAAAATGCATCTCAAACGTAGTTTTGTAATTCGGTATATTTCGACTTGAATTGAAAGTTTCTCATCTGCAGGAGGTTGTTTCCTGTCCTGAGAGGCCGTGAAAACACTTCTGTAAACCCGTGTTGAATTAAAAAAAGAATGCTTCACAATCTGAAAACTAGGCAGATTTTAGAAATTCCTAAAAAGCTCACCTTTTGAAAATTCAAGTTTTTCATATCACGGCAACATTATGTTCCGTGGCCCAGAAGCTGTAGGAAACAAGATGAAATGAAGCCTTATTATTAAATAATATTCCAAAATCCACAATAGTAGGCAAATATTCCCACAGAGTGCTTATAGGCAAAAGATCTTAAAAAGAACTAAAACACAGCATAAATCAGATTTGTGCATTAAAGTTGAAATAGAAAAGGGGGTGGAGCTGAGCAGAATTGCCTTTACGGCAGCTTCAGCAGCAGCTTGTACAGTACAAGGTGTCCTGACTGCTCACAATTATAAAGCTAAGGAGTTTTGCTGAATGTAAGATTTCTGAATTGCATTACAATCTCAGGAGTCTCACAAAGCTTCACGCAGCTCTCCAAAGTCCGCCTCTGGCCTGATAATTCAACTTCCTATTTAAAATCTATGCTGTGCCAAGCTTGAGGTTACAACTGCCAATGGGGCGGCGCTGAGCTGCACTGAAAGCTGTAGCCTTTGATTAAGCTCCTCTATTCCAAGCCTAATGCCCTGGCCTTGAATTATTCACCGAGTTGGTGGAGAGGGGTTGTGCATGCTACAAGCTTGCTAAGTGTGTTAGCCTAAAAAAAACATAATGCAATAAAACTCATCCATGCATAATGGATGACTGGGGCTGGGTGCTCTCTGTCGTGGGAAGACAGAATTAGAGAAAGGGGATCAGAGGCAGGCAGCTCAACGCCAATGTTGCCAAATCGCCGTGCTCCCATGCCAGGGCACTCTCCGGCCACAACCCCTCCTCATCTATCTGCCGCTTCCTTTCTATTCATCCATCAGAGCTTAAGCACAGCTTCTTTCAATTTCAAGGGAAATGACAAGTGGAGGACATCGCCACACAAAGAATTAGAAAGTCAGTAAGGGTCACAGAGGAGTGAATACAGCACGGGGAGGGATTATAATCGGGATTTTTTAGATCTATTTGAGTTATTTAGCCACCATAAGCAGGATCATAATTAATTTTGCTGGTGATAATTAATTCTAATACACTTAAGATAATGATCTCTGTGTCACATGATTGCATGTGGTGTATTGTGTAATCAACACCACTGTGGTTTTAGCATGCCAGCACACAGCTCTCCCTCTACGCAATTAAGGAACTGATTTTCCCGAGGGTGTTGCATGTCATACAGGCTCATTTATCACTTTCCGGTGTAGCATCACTTTAAAAGTCCAATTCACACCTTCAGAATCTATCATACTCACTGTGAAGGCTTAGCGGGCCTAAAATATTCAAGGTTACACAGTTATGAAGAAGAGATCTGATGTGCGATTCCAATTCAGCCTCCATGTTGGTATTTCTGCTGTGTGGGATGCAAGGACACAACATTTTCACAAGTGATGTGAATACTTCATTTTAATTTCAAAGGATACTTTGAGCGTGTTAATCTTACTGAACAATATTCAGTGCGTGGACAAGAGGATGGAATGATCATGGTGGACAAAACACCAAAAATCTCAAGCCCAGCAAGGCTGAACGCCAAGCAGACAAGGCTCGTTCCAAAACGAAAGTCAATCTAAGGGTTGGCTTTCACCAACGGGCGAATACTTGAGGAACAGGATGAAGATGAAGAGTAATACGGTGTTTGCTTCTTTTCTGTAGGTTCAGTTTAGCTTAGTGAGCAGTGCGCTGTGATTTGGCAACCGAGGTTGGAGGAGTGTGTAATTTGCATCGTGTTGAGCTAGAGAGGAGGCAGCAGTTCTGCATGTTGTGTTAACAAGCCAGAAAAAGCAGAGTGCTACTCAGTATGCTCTTCACATACTTTAGTTACTAATAAATCTAATGTTTGAAATTACTTAGCCGTTGTAGCTGCTGCTCAACAATATTCTGCAGGGACATCTCATAAAAAGAGGCACAATTTTGATTTCTACTACGGACAGTGTGTTTGATACAAGTGTCCTTGAGTAGGACACTTAACCAGCTCAGTCATCACTCTAAATAAAGATCCAAAATGTATCAATTTAAACGAGAATGTCCTTTTTCAACTTAATTCCTATAAAAATAAACGCTCTGAAAACAATAGAAAATGGTTACAAGAACCATTTTGTGAGTCCAAATAAAAAAATAAAAATAAAAAGAAAATCCCCACTCTCCAGTCTGAAGGTCGGCGAGAAAAAGGAAAAAGAGAATTCTATGCAAACAGATACAGTGTGTAAATAAACTGCTAAAACCAAGCAGAGTGCTGTTAAGCATGCATAAGCCCTTTGAATTAGTCTTCCTGATCTGCCTTGGATGACAGCCGTTCGCGCAGGCAGAATACGATATGAGAGCATATCACCACAACACAGACTGTTCCCTTATGTCAACTCTTCCTCTCCACACAAAAACCCAACTTTGGCATTATTCGCTCATTATTCCACACTGCCACTAACATGCAAACTCCAACATGGAAATAATACGGTCGCTGGGCTATGGTTGAATGAGTTTCAAGCGTTGTTGAGGGTGGAGTGAAGATCTGCTGTTATCAAGACACACTGTCCCTTCAGTGTTTGTCTTAGACGTTATAACAGTAAATTTCCGCTGAGACACTCCAGAGCTCTTCTACTCTGCCCGTTCTGTTCACCACACGACAGCATGTAAATGGCTTCAGGATTCATTAGACATCACGTCTCATAAACCAGACCTCTGTCTTTTTACAGTTGACTTAGCATTGATGGTGCAGCATTAAAAACATCCAGTAAACCTCCTTATAAATATAAAACAAAAAGGGGAGAGCGGTGGCAGATACTGAACACAAAGGAAGGACTTTTGAAATCAAATATCTAGACCTTCTTCCTGTGTATATAAACAAAATAGATTATTGGCACTTGAACTTATGTTACCCTGCGCTAGTTCCAACACAAACAGACTAGCTTACAATGAAACCAAATTAGTCAGTGCTCCTGAGTGGAGACAGTGTACTTTGTTGGATTGAAGTGCCTCCTGGCGCTCTTGCAGCAGGGACAAGAGGGGAGTAGGAAGAGGAACAGACTGGCCGAGTTCAGAGCAAAGACCATCCGTGTTTCGCCCACTGTGGTGCTGATGCTGGCGGACAGATGGGGTTGCCACGGTGCCCGATGTGTGTCATCGACACTTGCGGGTGTGTGGTGTTAGAGGCTGGTATGTGATGTTGGTCTATAGTTTGGGGGCTAAAGAGTCACACACACACACACACACACACACAAGGATTTAGGTCATTTTTTTGCATGTAATAATATGTGTGTTGCATGATCCTTATTCCCTGTGTGTAGTATGTGTGTGCATTTTTTAACATGTGGCCTTTGCATGTCAACGTCCTCATGAGTGTGTGTGTAAATCATGGCCTGCTACAGGGCCATGACACAGCTTGTCATCTTGTCACAGCAAGAGCCCGGCCGCCCTGAGAAAATTGCTGCGGGAGAAGAAACAAGATGTCATGGTTTAGCAAATATTTACTCTCTGCGCTATCAGTCAGATGCAGATTTAAAGAGGAGAAAGAAGAAAGAGCCTGTCTTCTCAACTTCTTGCTTATCTTGCACTTTAACCATTTAAAAAGACTGACATTCTGTGCTGTGTGTCAGGAGTGAGGCATAATTAAAGTGTATCTAGAGTGGCGATCCATTAAAATGTTAGCAGGTAATCTTGCAGCCAGCAGGTGCTGTGGTCAAAGCAATTGACCTGAGATTATTGAGGTGTGATACAGCGATGGTCTCACAGTCTGATGGAAAAAGAAAAGGTTCCCATCAGAGACAGATTGTCGTCCTGTTAGTGTTTACTGTGTTCATTAAAAAAAAGGTCTCTCTTCACGGTCTATTGGTGATAAAGCAACATGGACGACAAGATGTGTGTGTGTGTGGGGGGGTGGGGGGGGGGGGGTGGGGGGTGGGGGATGGGCAGAGAGAAAGAGTGAAAACAACTGAGAGAAGAGGACTTGTTTATTCTCACAATGTGTCATCATCTGTGAATGTGTTTGGCTGTGAGAAAGAGGCAGACGCAGAGACAGACCGAGAGAGAAAAAGAGGTTTTGAACACGAGCACACAAAGCAGTTAGAAGGGGTTGATCATTACTGTATTAGCCAGAGTATAGTTCGTTTTTTGTAGAAATTGCATTTGGAAAAACTGGTGATCATATTGTATATAAGGACTAGACATTTATGTAATCAAAACTGCACATTTTCTCTTTGAATAGAGAGTGTGTGTACCAGCTCTTGTGTTACAAAGTGAGTAAGTATCTGCGGAGTCATCTGCTAGCTAATGATATGCGTGTTTTGTTGTTGAGTTTAAAGCATCTTTGAACTTTTTTTTAACCACAGCGATGACCATTACAGAGTCGTCTGTGGAGCAACTGAAAAAGAGGGTGTCACAAAATGTCACGTTAGAAGATAGTAAGCCAAATTAGGTCTGAAAGATGAGAGTGAGAGAAAATCTTTCTGTGGTTCCAAAACCAATACACTTCCAAAGCAGGGCACAAAATTAGCATCAGCCACCAGTCAAATGCTGGTAAAATAAGCAAGAATAAGCTGGTAGATTTGAACATTCACTAGCCAGGTTGCTAGTGGACAAAGGTTAATTATGAACCCTGCTTCCAAGACACTGACAGGACAGTGTGCGTGTGTTTGGTCGTGACCAGAGCCTCATTTTTTGGAGAAACAGCATTATAATTTGGTCAATAATATACAAAAAGAAGAACCTAACATAAATTCAATCTATCATGAAATTGTGTTATCATTTTACAAAATTCTGTTGTCCAAAAATAAATAGACAAACAAATTGTATTTAAAACCAATTAAAATGAGTGATGGAGGTTTTAGTGTTACACATGTAATGCATTTTCTCTGATGTAATGCATTTTCTGCATTTGCATCGAACATTCGATTTGAAGGAAATTCTGCATATTTACCATATTGTGATATAAATAGATATTGGAAAACATTCCTTGTATGATATTGTTTTCAGCCTTATCGTCCCCCAACACACAATAATATATAATCCAAGGGGTTTTGATGTTACCAGTAGTGAAGGCTATTTTCACACTAGTGCAATGATTCAAGTGTTTGGACAGAGGTGCCAGGTTTGTGCCGAGCTGGACTGTGAGGTTAATCCAGCTGGGGGCTGACTTTGGTGAGAAAGCTGAAGGTGTGAGCGACAGGCTACTTTATTCTTACAGACAGAAGCTATGTCCCTCTGCTGCATGCAGCCCTCCTTTTGACACTGTGGCATGGCCATGTCCGTTTGAAGGACACGGCGCACACACAAGTAGTCAAGCCCCGAGCAGCTGCCAAAAAACATGGCGGCGAAAGAAGAGGGATGAGATGACAGAAGAAGAAATGAGTAAAGGGCGACACGACTTCATCGGTTGTCTGTCAAACATCAGCACCCTCCCATCCCCTCCAGACTGTTTATTCTCACTACGATCACAAACAGCCCCCCTCTCTTCCAGCCTCCGCTCCTCCACCCCACCGTGACCTTCTTTCTGTGGCCACCTTCGCCAGCGTGAGTGCAGATGTGTAGTTTTACAGCAGCTGGTGGAGAATCTGATGAGTGAGACTGCAGCATGTTGAAAGCGGGGTTATTGAACCGCTCAGCTTTCTCACTGTAACCAATGTGCTTTAATGGAATTCACTAAGACCAGCTACTCTGGCTGGATTGCCACTGTAATGCATCGCAATAAATCACATTCATTGTCTATATACTTGTGCGGTGAATGATGGGAAAGTCATATGGGAGGAGTGGTCAGCCTTGTCATGGCTGAGAGGAAATGATTTGGTTCAAACTAGGCTCTTGTTTGAGAGAGAAAAGCATAAATTCAGTCTCTTCTCTGAAATGATCTTCCTAAATTGACAGTTTACAGCTTCCCTCTATAAAATGTAATAGTTTCAGTGAGTGTAACACAGCAATTTATAGGGAATCCTAATCTTTCTGAATACAGTTTATCCTGACATTTATGCATCTCCACATGCCTTAACAGAACAAAACACCAAAACAACGAAACACTGACGTCACTACCGGTCCACTAGCGAATCCCTGTGGTGTTCTGCTGTCATTCATTTGGTTTCCTGCTGCTGACCTATCCTCTCATATTAAACGATATCTACTCACAACACACTGCCCTCAGAGTCACCTGCCAGCTAAGCCAAAAGCCACAGTGCTCCAGTGTTTATCATAGTTTTCAGCATAAAGGTGGCCAAATCCCCTCGACCCCTCCTTGAAAGTCAAAACCAATTCTGTATTCTATAGTAGCACTCATCCTCTGAGACAGATGATAAATCACGGCAGTGAAGCATGCAGTACAACAAAGGACTGCAGTGCTGCACTTTAACCCAACCCAGTCACAAAGCTGCTCGCACTGCTGCAGCTGGCCTCCTCCCTTCCTCTCTCGCTCCCTTGCGTTGATTACAGGCAGAGAAACTTATGGGCTAGAGCTTGATCATCATCATCTTCTGGCCAAACATCCCTCCTCCCCTCTACTCCTCCTCCTCCTTCGCTCTCTCCTCCATCCTTTCCACCTCTAAAGCCCTTTACTCCCCTCCATTACACTAATAAGGCTAATCACCCCTCCGGCTGGTGCAGCCATGGGCATGGGAGAACATGTCAGCAAGGGGAGATCAATGGACTACATCAAAGGGCTGGAGCAGCACACAAACCACCCCAGCACAGGGCCCGAGAGATAAGGCTGCTGCTCCCCTACATTTTTTATGAGATTATCCACTACTGTTCTGTTCTTGCCTGTGGTTTGAGTGCAGGGTGCTTTTAATGAGCTGGGCAGCATCAGACACTAACGCTGACGGCGATATCCAACTGCTTGGAACCACATGCGTGTAGACACGATAACGCACACATGCAAAGAGGTGGGCACGTAGCCACACAAACACCAGCGCATGCATGGTTGATACAACATGATTGAGTATCTGCATACAAACCCACAAACACCCACGCAGGGACGGCCGTGTAGTTATTTCTACAGATCCATTAGAGGTTCATCTATAATAGATTAGTTGCTAATTAGGGGATAGTTTGCTGGTGCTAAAGTAATGTTGAGGGCAGAGAGAGGAGTTAGAGTAGATCACTTTGCCAGCTAGCTCAGCAGCCCACTTTAAGCTCCATCTTCCTCTCTCCGCTCTTCCTGAAGGCCAAACAGGCATTTTACGATCCAAGGGTGCTAACTCAGCCTCCTCAGAGAAGAAGCTGGCTGGCTAAGGAGCTGAGATGAGAGTAGAGGGCTCCAAAAAAGAAGAGGATGTGAACTAGATGCTGGTTTCCTACAGTTAAGGGGGATGAAAGAAATGCTTAAGCTCTCGTTCTGCAAAGTCTCGAAGAGGAGCAGGGATGAATATGCATGAGGAGATTTGTAAGGGAGGTGACCTTTAAGTCTGACTAAGGTGTTAACTGGCTGATACTGGCTGAAATGGGCTGGGACCCACGGCACGCACGTTCCACATGACATTTTCTTTGCCAGTGGACAAAATAACAGCTTCTCGACAGAAGACAAGAAATAGTTATCTGTGGCTTATGTCAAGAAAACAACAAGTATTTCCTACAGGGTTTATGTCACAGATATGGAGCACACAATAAAACTGAACAATGCTACATTGCTCTGTCTAGACAGTCTATCACTTCAGCGTGAGGAAAGTAACATTTTTAGAAGTGGAAATGTAGTGTGCATGCAGTTTCTGTCTAGCACACTGAGCTCTCAATCAATTACACCTGTCTGACTAACAACACAGAGGACAGTATAGATACAAGCTGAGAGGAAATATTTTTTTTCCCAAAAACATCTCTACTAGAACAAGTTGATCTGACTCACAGCAGAGGTATTGACTCACTTCAAACATTTATCATAACTGTGTGAGAATCAAACTTGAACAAAAGGAAGCAATAACACTGCATGATTTTCTTTCTAATTAAATGGATTTGGAGAGACATAAAGCGTGCATGTAATGTATTCTCGATAACGCACGAGATTTGCCTAAATATGTCTCTTTCCAGTGAATAAAAGTGAATAAAAATATGCAGAATGGAGACAAAATAGTTTACACAAACAATTCATTTTGGAGAAATGTCAAACAACCTTGTCTAACTAACGTATAATCCATTATGGGATTACAAAAAGTTATGTATTTTTGTACAAACTGTATGTATATGAGATAGTTCAACAGATACTGACAGCTTAAAAGTTAAACAAGCACCTGAAAAATGTAAAAAAGTTATGTATATATATATATATATATATATATATATATATATATATATATGCGCTGGTGTCGGCTGTCAGCTTGTGTAGTTAAAAATCCAAACGTCCAATGACCAAAAAACGTATACCAGATTAAAACAAGAATATAAAACTGCAAGGTTCTAAAAGTGCGTCATAAAACTTTGGCTTAAAACTGAATAAATTTGTGACAGAGCTTCGGCCGACAGAGAGACACACCGACGCATGCGTATATGTATGCGTGACACATAAAACAACAGCAGAGGCAGAATGACTGCCACTTTCCTTTTTTTGCTTTATTTTTATTTTTTAACAATCCCCAAGCATCACTAAGGGAGCCAAGCTTTTATACTCCTGTATAGAAACATTTGTAACAGTCTCCCACTCACTTTCTTTTTGAGTCATTGATTTTCCGCTACTGCTATACACATGCAATTATTAGATACATTTTAATTGAAATCCTCACCTACACTGTAAAACAAAACATGCCGTTTGTCAAACCCTTCTGCATTTTAATAAAAGGTGAGCTACAACAGGATCAGTGTCAACACTCACTGGTGCTTGTTAAGATAGAATAGCTGCTGGGTGAACTTGACAAAAGAATTGCATAACATCACACAGAATATATTCAGCAGTGCCTAAAGGCAGTTTCTAACAATACTACAAACTGTTTTGACAGATAAAACTCATTTAACAGTGTACTGTCAACAGGAAAGACATGATAACAGTTCCAGCTATCTTTTGGTCTTTTCACCACTCCCTAAAATGAGGACACTTCTCCATTTAAGAATCCCTATATGGACAAGGACAGCTTCTTCAATATGTGAATATAAATCTCTTTACAATTGACCATAAAACTAAACTGAGAACTTCAGCTGAGTGGTGTTCCTCTTTAACACTTCTCAGTCACTTATTGAATATTTCAGGCTGTGTACCCACAGCTGGATGTCTTGTCCTGCCGATCACAAAAATCAGATCACAAATCAGGTCTGTCAGGCTCCTCTGCAGCGTCAAACTCTAAAGAGCTGTCTCTCTCAGTAAGACTTAAACTCAGCAGTTTAACTTAAAGATGCCGTGCGTAGAATTTAGTGATATCTAGCAGAATGTACTTGGCAGAAATGGAGCATAATATTCATAAGTATGTTTTAATTAGTGAATAATCCCATGAAAATGAGAATTGTTGTGTTTTGTTACCTTAGAATGAGCCCTTTATATCTATATAGGGAGAGGGTCCTCATCCACGGAGCCCGCCATGTTGCACCGCCATGTTTCTACAGTAGCCCAGAATGGACAAACCAAAAACTGGCTCTACAGGGCAGGAGGGGCCTTTTGGGTTTTTCACGACTTTCACAGCCTCCGTAGGTTCTCTTACACACTTGGAAGGGGAGGGTGAGGGGAGGGTTACTCAGTTGGTTGCAATCTGCAACCTCACCACTAGATGACACTAAATTCTATACACTGGTCCTTTAAAGAGGTACTCAAAACTAAATCTCTTATGGAGAAAATGCCTTGTTGCACTGACCGTTGCACTGAAAATGTGTTTTCTGAGTTGATGGCAGTATAAGCAAGATTCTCAGCTTGGTTGTAGTTACTTTTAAAGGATTGCAGCTATCTTGCACACCACTGTAGCACACAGGTATACCCACTGGTTGTTTATTTATATATATCCTTAATCCCTCCTTACGCTGGTTTGCTTTTACTTGTGATATGCTCAGAAAGCAAAAAACCTGTGCTCTCATGACATTTTATAAATGTTGGTTCCCCAAGTAAGAATGGAGATTGGAAAAAAAAAAAAAAAAACATTTCATGAACAACTTAATAGCAGCTGAAAATCTTATTTGTACTGATCTCCGGTAAGTGGCTTAACTTCTAACCTTGTAGCAGTGTTGTAGAAGTGCACTCCAGGGTGTGTCAGTACACTGTGACATCACCATTGGGTGGTTTTCTTGTCTTTATCAAACCAAGTAAAATCTGTTTCTCAAGAAAGGTCTGGTCAAGAAGGAAGCATTTACAAAAAACACTTGCTTAGAATGTTAATCTAAAATATTAGCCTATCTTAGCACTCCAAGACTGGAAACAGCTAGCTTAGCTCTATAAGCCTATATGTAACATCATATTTAAACGTCATAGCAGCTTGTACAATAAAAATAGCATGTGGAAATAAAAATAGAAAAACTGAGATGAAGTTAAAGTGTTTTAGTCTTCTTACAAACATTAAACACATGTGTCTTTATTCAAATATCAAAAAGCAATAAAACGGCAATAAGCTGAGCTGCCAGATAGAAAAACAATTCAAATTACCTAAAGGAAGGACATACTTTGCTTTGTTATCACCAGAGAACATATGACAGTATAGGTGCCATTATATCAATAAAACTTCACAACCCCCTATCACGGTATGCTGCAAAATTGATTATTTCTCTGACACACATTTGTTTCTAGAAGCAAATTCAAATATGTGCAAATATTAACATATTAGCAGCCCCTGACTTCTTTTCTCTTTCTCTCTCTGTCTCTCCCTCACACACACACACACATGCAGGCTGCAAATATGCTGTGGTCCTCATCATCATCACAGTACCTTTTATGGTAATGCTAACTCTATGATGTCTCCTCTACTTAGCTCTGTGTATCTGTGATTTCCAGCAACTTGTTTTATGTGAAAATGGAACTTGTCAAATTCATACCGTCTCCTCCCTCTACCCCCCGAGGTTCTGAAACCATGCTTGGAAACCAAAAACAAGCTCCGACCATCGGTCAGGACAGCAGATTTATTAAACATACAAGACAACAACACTGCCGCATGCGTACACACATTGCGTTTGTGCACATGCATCTGCGCACAAATGCAAAGCTGTCCTATTGAGTGAGCTGTGCAACTTGCTTTTTGTGGTAATTGAAAAACATTTCTTATAGTGGGGATAGAATCCCAACTCATTTTCTTTGACTTAAGTTGAATGTGAATCCATTATTTTCTCACTCTGGATGCATGACCTACTTACATACACACACACACACACACACACACACCCTTAACTGCCACTACAGTAAGGCGCGGCATTGCTGCGTGTGTGCGCGTCACCTGGAAAGTGCGAAAAGAGAGAACAAGTACATGCATGCCGCCCCCGTTTCTCTGTGCTCCCTGGGAGGTATGTAGCTGCTGCAAGGCCTCTCCTGGGACTAATACACAGGCACACATACGTACCCATACACCCACACAACACACACACACACACACACACATAAGGGTGCAAAAGGAGCACCGAATATTGCCATCAAAGCTTTCTTGCTTGCCTGTCACCCACATTTTTCTTCACTGACTAACAGTCTTTATGATGAATTCAGGGCTTCCTTATGAGTGACAAAGAATAGAATAAAACAAGAACACTATAAACTCTATATGTACTGTGTAAAATAAAGCAACACATGACAGACTCCTGTAATTTAGGGCAAATGTTTAATTGTAATAACACATCAATCTGCAGGTAAAATCTATTATAAGCACATTCTCTGCATGTGACAGCATGTGACACTTCTGCTTAATTTAATACTCGCCACCTGAGCAATTTGGGGTAATTGACAAGTAAAAGAGAGAGGGAGTGTGTGATGTGTCTGTGAGATTGTACAGCATGTATGTGTATGGCAGTGATGATTCAGACTCTTTTTTTTTTGTGATTGCTACCTGCAGTCCCATACTCCTACACCCTCTCATTTCCTTCTATCTCTATCTCCTTTTCACTACCCCCCCCCCCCCCCCTTACTCCTTCATACACCCCTCCTCCCTCTCTCTCTAAGCACTGGTCCGTGACATTATCCATCCAGTACAACTCTCCCCACAGGAGACCCATATCGGCTGGCTGTCTCCACAGGGACTCCATTACTTTTTTGCTGAATGTCTCCTACAAATGGAGAAATGACAAGAACAAAATGAGTGGTCTCTATTTGTACTAAGCAAAAAAAAAAGCAAAAAAAAAAGAAAAGAAAAAGACAGAGTACTGTCATGGCTGACTGAAACAGCACCTTTCACACTCACCTCATAACTAACAAGCAATTAACCCTTCAAATTCACAAATATGCCACCAAATACTTGCAAGTCTCTGTGGACTTTTATTGTTTTAGCACCATCACCGAAGGGAAGGACAATGGCTGCGTAAAGAAGTTAAGGTCAACTGACATCTGGCTAGAGGTCATTACTGTTGACTAGGCCTAGAAACAACCTCCAAACTCAAACCTTCACAGCAGTGGAATAATATTGTCTCCTGGCTGCGAGGTTGACAGAACTAGATATGAAGTATGGTGGACCAGAAAGGAGCGATGGTCAAGTCTGGGCTCCCTGGGGAGACGGTGTCAGCCTGTGTGGATGATATCAGGGTTCACCACTGACCACCTACAGATTTATAGTTTTTTTTAAGCATAAATCTAAATCCCAACTCCTAAATCCATAATTACACTTTACACATAACAGCACATCATATAACCTCAATGAGGGGTGGAACAAGCAGATACAATAATTTTTGGAAAATGGCAACTATGAATTTCCAGTTCTGTTGAGGTTGCTTTGTCCATTTTGACACAATTATTAACAAAATAAGCCATCATATGTAGTTTCACCGGCATCCTTACACTGTTATACAAGCTCCACTGACATGAAATCAGTACAGTTATACACTAGATAGAAAGTACATGGTGACCAGACTAAGTATCTCTGTAAGACGTTGCACAACTGTTTCGGTTGCATATCTGTGGTCACCTTGCAACTCTGCACCTGCCAAACAACATCATTATTTTCCTACCAGGAAAAGCCGGTCTGGACTCTCAGTTCGGTGAGTCGTTATCGTCATGAGCTTCGGTTAATGGGTGGAACTGTTTAAAACATATAAGATGACTAATGTGACTGACTGAATAGATAATCACTTATTATCACACCCTCTTTTGTCCAAATTAACCTTTTGCACACAGCTCACTATAATCCCTTACTCTTCGAGAAATCACACATTTTTACAATAAATTACCCCCCATAGTAAAAGAAAAAAATAACTTTTATGAATGAAAACAACATCTCTTGGATGTCTTTGTACACATTATCTAGTGTTTGTGCCGCTAGTTGTGATGCAGCCATTTAAAAAAAGCCCTTAGAACCATAATTACAAGCTTTTATTTACAGTAAAGATCATATGTAAACAGCATACAGCGTAGAAAATGAATATTTTTCTAACTTTAAAGAAAGGGGCAAATCAGGATTCCAGCGTTTAATCCTTAAAATCTGAAAACAAGGAGCTTGAAAACTCAAAGCCAAGACACACGTGAGGATAAGTGACCCTAACTTAAAAAAAAAACAAATCATTAGAGCCAAATGGAGCTTAAGGCATCTGTGCTGTGACATCAGTGCACGGCTGTGGTGGTTGCAATATAATGTAGATGGATGGCTCACTGTCCCTGTGGTGGTTGTGATGCAGGACAGTGTTAAAACCTGTTGTCTCTGAGTTGACCAACACATTCTTCACTGTCTGATTCATCACAGCCAGAGGATGCATTGGATTTCACACAGTGCAAACAGTTCCTCCCTATAACAGATGTCTATGGAGATACTGAGACTCATGCCATCTGCCATAAAAAAAAAAAATGGTGAAGTGAGGAATGTCTGTGTGTATTGTGTCTGTGCACACGGACGGATTTATACAAACTGGCTCAGGTTGGGGGTGTTAACTTATGAATAAGCCTTAATACAACCTTACGTCTTAACGGACTCCTTATAAGTTGAACTTTTAAATATCATAATGGATCGCATCTCAATCCTGCGTCTAAAGGCTGCATGTCAGACTGTGTGATAGCTCCTTTTTTTTTTGTGAAAGCTCCACATGACACAATCTTGCTCCCCGATGACAGCACTGTCCCTCATACTGTGCTACGTCTCAGCGGTCGAGGAGGATCGGAGCCTAATGGGTGCTCCTGTCACCTGCCTGCTACGGTTTCAACTCTACAGTTGCCCGTTTGGCGAATGTGATGAAACAATGACAACATCGATGAAAATCAACCGGCTACATGTTAACCACAAAGAGAATCACATCCCCTGTCGTCTCCCTTTCCGAGGGAGACACAAGTTCTTTTGGCACATTTTCAAAGTAACTGTGGTCAAAGATGAACGTTGTGTGAAGTAAATCTTTCTGAGGCAGCAGAATGAAGGTAAAACAAATGCCAGCTGGTTTAACTGTGATTCATTTAATTTCGGAGGCATGCGCACATCACAGAGCGTGCACAGAGAAATAAATGTGCCAGTTACAAGTTTGAGACTGCATATGAAACACAAATCCATGGAAGATGAGCTCTGCAGTTGCCCACCCCCAGATTCCCCTTCTTCCTCACAGAAAGAGTGAGAGAATACAGAGTCAACTTTAAGTAGGTCAGTTTGTTTTTTTTGTTTTTTTTCTTCCTTTCTGGAGAATATGAAGTGATGAACTTACAAGAGCTATGTTGTGAGAGAGTTTGGAGGAGGACAACACAGGCATATTGATCATCCCTCTGTGTCACTTTAAATGTAATCCTCTGTGATTTACATGGAAAGCCAGGCTTATGTGTTTTCATGTGACTCAGACTCCAGAGGCAGAGGGAAGATAGCGTTTTCAATAACACAGGTTTTAGAGTCCTCAACACAGAAAAACCCTGCGGCTGAGAAAGAGCATTTCTCGGAGCACCCGGGAGACTGAGTCCTTATTGGCTGGTGTATGAAAGAAGCCCAGAATCTGCTTTATGACTGTTCCATTTAACCAGGTTAATGCTGCCTTGACTGATGCCAGCAATTAAAGCCATATCTAACATTTATTATTACACACCGGCGACCTCTCCCTGGCCCTCTCCACGTTGCTTCTGTGATTCAGTATTGCTGCAACAGATGTAACTGATGTAAAATGACTGTTATCTGTCTGGACAACTAGCACATTAAGGGCAGAAAGGTCACCGGGATCTACGGAGGCATCATCTGCACATTGTAGCCTGAAGGAATGGCTGCAACAGAGCTTGGTATGAAGCTTGATCATCTCGTATTGAGGCTCTGTTCAATTCATATGATCAAGCTGAGGTTAGATTGCAGTACGTGTTAGATGGATCTTTTTTTTTTTGGAACGCAGAACGAGTGTCAGAAAGTAATGGGGGAGGAATTAAAGGAAAGACTTAAAAGAACCATACCATACCATACCAAGTGTTTGGTTATTTGTTTATTTTGTGTGACCACTGTCAAACACAAAGAGATTCAATTTAAAATAAAAACTGCAGAAAAGCAGTAAATTCTCAATCTCCAGAAGCTTGAACCAGAAAATCTTTTGCCTTTTTTTCCCCTCAATTGCTTAAACAATTTACCAATAAACAATTATCTATACTGTTGTAGTTTAACTTTCTGTCAATCATCTAACCCATCCCAACCTTTTTTGCATGCTAAAAGCAGTGCTAAAAGATGATAATGACGGGCAGTTACCTAACTACTGATTACTTGCTTTAGTTAAAATCTCCATACTGTAGTTGGAGGTCATGACAGGCAGTAATGAGGAAAAATGAAGCATGAACTATGTCAAGTAAAAAAAGTACTGCAAAAATGGCCTGTAATAGCCTATCAGGTTATATGATTATTTTTGAGGTCTGTTTTTTTTTTTTTCAGAATCATATTAGTTTCCTCATGGCATATGGTCTGAGGGCAGGTACAGTATTAGACTCAAAAACTTGCTTGAGTTGTTTAACCCATATCAGTGAATATTGTTGGTAATGGAGGCAATGCAGTGCAGACTTTAACTACACCATGCCACAATGCTAACTTGCCAAAACAGAGCAAAAAAGCAGACTCCATCTTTCTTATGATGGGTTACACAACTCCAGCCAATTTTAACAGTCTGCTGATTCATTTTCATATCGTACAAAGAATTAATGGAAAATAATGACTACTTGGCAGGTAGGGGAAAACACATTCAACAATTTATGGTTTGCAAAACAGTTATGTATGATGTACAGTGTGTGTGATTTGTAGTAAATGGCCTAAATAGTCTTTTACACCTATAAACAGACAAATGCGTAAGAGAAAAATCACTAGTACAAGACACAAAATAGACTCCTGCACACTGTCACACTTTATTAAAATAATTAGCTACATTTCGGTCAAGCCAAGTGGATCAATTTTTTTGTATGAATTTCTAGACATTTAATAGAATTACCACAAGACTTGACAGTGTGCAGGAGTCGATTTTTTTGTTTAGTAAATGGCCTTAAAGATGCAAAACCAGTAGTGTCATCCTTTAACACTTTTCATGTTAGACCAGGGTTTCTATTGAGCTCATGCAACTGTTTATTCCAGCACCTACACACCAATTCTCCCTGTCTTGTAATACCAAAGAAAAGTTTACTATTGATAGTCGGTGATTCTGTTGGTGAGTGAGTGAGAGTGGGAGTGAGTGAATGAATGAGCGCTTGAAAGCATCAGACAGAAAGACTGAGAATAGCAGGCAAAGAAGAAGTGAGGGAGACAGCTAACAGGAAGCGACAGCACAGACGCCTGCTGCTTAGAACTCAGTCCATTGAAAAAGATATATGTTTCTTTTTAGAGGGAAGCTGCAGGGAAGCCAGCCTTGTTAGCCACACAGGCAGCATGCTGCATCCCAGCAGCACCTTGTTGCATATTCATTCAGTCTGATTAACAGATCCTAATTCTGTGGGTGTTGCATCTCTTGATATGTTCTGAGACTTTTTTTTACTGCTCTACAGAGATGCAAGGATGTGCATCTAGTTTAGTCAATGAGCCAGGAGAGGGAAGCTAAACCCACGTTCTACCCTTGCAGCTAATCACGAAATCAATGTGGTTTTTCTGTGAAAACACGCTTGAAGAACTTTCTGCAATTCCAATTGAGATTATTTATAATTCCAATGTCATTACAGCCTGCAGTGTTTTCACCTCAAAGAAAAACTTCTTAGGCTCATTACAAGTTTTACAAAGCTCCCAGCAATCACACAACACCCAATTTTGGGTCTTTGCTTAATTTTAATGCCTCATACACAATATTTCTTTTTAAGTTGTTTGAATTATTGCTCATCATTTGTTGCAAAAAAAAAAACCCCCATTTGACATTTAAACTAAGATGTGGTTTTGGAAATGATTAAAAGATTTTTGGGCTGTAAGTGAAATGATGTTCAATATAAGCCTTTGTATCACATCTGGAAAACTATTCCAAACATGTCTTTGAGAAAACGGATTAGGGCATTTATTACCCCATCAAACCAGTATCCAACAAGTCAGTACGCTGTTTTTAATATCTTAGGCACTCAGGAAAATGTATTTTGACTAAGACTTTATATCCCAATATTGCTACACCTGCAAATACTGTGATGAGCACTCTCGTATGGATTTCCCAACTTACGCATGAGAACAGTTAGTCACAGATGAGCGAGCCAGAAGAACAGAAGCTTTTCCAAAAACAAATCTGTGTGCAGTGTCTTAGTATTCTGGCCCAGCACCAGCCTCAGTGACACCAAACACCAAGTTTAAACCAAACACCAGCACTTAAAAACAACTCAAAAAAAAAAAAACAGCTCCTACACTGTGCTCAAGCATCAAAGTCAATTAGTAAGATGAAAATTCTCTGCTGGGTGAGCACAATGGCTAGCCAGACTCCTCCAGATGTTTTTGGGGGTATGTTGGTGTGCCGTGAGTTTAGACAAACCCTTCTTGGTTCACCTCTCAGCTGCTTCAAGTCTTGTCCCAGCTGTGTTATCATCAGCACATCTAATTAGTGTCAAAAAACAGTTTAATCACAGATGGGCTCAAAGTTTGCACACCAATACTTGTAAACTATCACACTACACCTTCTCCCTCAGAGTGCCTTTTTTTGTGTCTAAGAACGTGTTGCGCAAGTAACCCCGTGACTTGAACAAAGAATCTTCTGGGCATGAGCCCAACTCTCTCCTTATTGCTGTGCTTCCCTGGTGCATCTACAGGTTTGTCCCTGCTCCTTGGAGCCATGCCAATGTTGTGTTTGAACGTAGCATGAGCGTGTCGCAGTTAAATTGGATGCAGCTACGCATTTAAAGCCAGCAGCCGTCTTTTGTACCTGCGCCCGGCGTCATGTGGAACATCAACAACCTGCTAGAAGCTCGCTGCCTGCCAGGATTCAGAGCAGGAACCTGGGCACGGCAGACATGTCGGGAAGGCAGCTGATGGATGTGCTGTTCTTTCAGACATGTGGCGTCTGGCAGACCTTATCCTGTTACTCTGTCACTCTTTGGGTCTTTGCGCTACATAAGCATCAGCACCTTCTAAAACAGACAAAAATGCTAAGCAGTCAGGCTCTCTTTAAGATTCCTTGTGGTGGCAGGGTGGCAGAGGGGTACATTTGTTCATTAAAGCAGGCACCGGTTTGCCATCTGAAAAAGGTAAACAATTGCTATGCTTCACTAGAATGGAAAAGAGTGTGTAAAAAGAAGCAAACATAAAGTGAAAAGGGAATGAGAGAGATTGAGAAACACATAGAGAGAGAGAGAGAGAGCACAGGAGGAAAGAGGAGGGGAGGATGTCACTAAAGGACACACGGAGTGAGTGACAAAACCTTATTGGATTTATTTGTCTTGCTCGGCTTCTCAGATGAATCTCATTTATTGTGGCTGACAGCAAGGGAAGTGCACATCAAAGAGGAACCCAGCACAGACAAATGTTTTTTTTTTTAGTTTTTTTTTTTTTTTATGAAGAACGAGAAGCAGGTCCTCTTGTGGAAATGCTGAAGCCAAACAGACAAAGGGCAAAAGCAGACAAATCAATCCTTATAAACATTAAGAGGCATTTCACAGATTAATATTCTCTTTTTACAACGGCTGCTGAAAGAAACATGATGAACCGCTACACAGAAACTGAACCTCTTGCACAGACATCAGACTGCTGATGTCATTGTTTGTGAGACTTTCCGTCAATCAAAATGACACCGTATCTTTTCGTTGCATTGCATTCATATTTCACTACAGACTCTATGATGTGAACGGCAAAGATCAAGTCGAGTTTCCTGTCTTAAACGTTTGATGGCCTCGAGGTTCATGAAGTAAGCTGGAAATATTCTTTGAATGGTTGCTTCATGTAGCGATGAAATGCAAACACTTTAACCGTCTACTCAAACCAGATACTTGAGAATACATAAATACCATCAGGAACTGGCTGTGAGAAGTATCATCTGAAAGAGTCTAAAAGCACTTGAAGCTGAGAAGGCTTAAAATACTTAGCAGATCAAATGTTTGTAACTTTCAGTAAACTCTCTTAAAAGGATGGGAAAAGAAACCAGATGAAAAATTGAATATTGACACAGAATTTGGGAGATATGATCCCCAAACAGCTGGCGATGAACTAGCGTTTGTTTTCTGTCCTGCTCTGTGGAAGAGGAAGCAGATTGTCCTTGAGGACTCAACATAAATCAACAATCGGCAGCAGAAGCAAGCAGCCAGCCCTTGGGTCTGCCAGGGAAAGCATAAACTTAATTAAGTCCCATCTTACAAGGTGTGCGTGCACTGGGACGGCTGTAATGAAAGCCTAATGCCGGCCACAAATTGGTCCAACAAGCAGCTAAAACTGATGCCTGACAAGCCACTCATACAGGCCCAGAGGAGGACCAGAGCATCTCCGGGCTAATATAAAGAGATCCGACATTGAAAAAAACATACTTCAAGATGTCCTCTAAAGATCCAACGCTGGGTTTATGTTATAAAACTCCTGCTAACACTAGTAACAGAGGGTGTTATATTTAATCCAGATTTAGAGCAGACTGTGAAAACAGTATCTGCAATGCCTACAAGTAAAGTGTGATAAACAACACTAAGCATCCATTACTAAAACAATCAGCTTAAGGTAAGATTAAAGGCAAGAAACGGTTTCTGTTTATCAATTTAAAGATTCATGTTTAGATAAGAGCCACTGAGTCATTTTTTTCTATAAATATTAAAAAGGAATTTGTATTAGCTAGGACTAGTAACATTTCTGTAACATTTTTAACACGACTAAAGCCTGAATTGAATGCAGGCACATTCAAGGAAAGGCCACGTGCACAAAGCTAATATGCAGAGAGATAATACATTACACATTTGTAATTAATTTGTCATTTAATCATGCTCTCTAATGCACAAAGAAAATAAATTAATTCAAAAAACCGTAGAATAGTGAAAATGAGTCCACTGAGATTCTTGGTTTTTATGACCTTATCATGTGCAGATGAATTTTACTCCCTGTACTCCACAGTAATGTTGGCAATGCTTTTAGAAAACATTTTGAAAGTGTTTACACACCTCAACATCACCAGCACTTTATAGAAAGAGCCCACATGATGCTGGCCGACATGAGTATGTAGAGGGTCTAGTCGTCTAGGCAACAACCAGCACCAGCCATCTTTGATCTACAGACCTCCTCCAGTGATCAGCCGATCACCTTAAACAATTCAATTCACCCCTCATTGCCTGTTGAGCGTCCTATTGTAACCTGGTAAATATCAGCTCATCCTGTGCTTTTATCAACACCTGAGAATAAGCAGACAACGTCAGCCGGTGACAATATTCAAACATTAGATGAATTATGTTTCAGTGGAAGTCAAACACTGGAGGACAGAGCCGATACAGATCATTGCACAAACAGGCATAAGGAATGCAAACATAAACACGTCGGTGCCAGACTCCAAAGAATGCAACCTTGCAACAATTAGTCAAGGAAGAACAGTATCCAGACTTAGTGCACAACAAAGTCTTTGCCCTAGTGACACACAGACACACAGGCACCAAACCGAAGCAACTTTCAGTAAAAATACACAGAGAAAAACATGCAGTCTAGCCACAAACACACCCACCACCGAAGCAGACCAATTTATTCTCTTTATTAATTCAAAATTTGGTGTTATTCTGATCATCTAGTCCTTAACATGTGATCTAAAATCTACATTCACAGGAGAGTAGGAGGGGCTGACTCAGCATGGAGAGCGTTATCCTCATGAATCTCAGTGGGTCAAACCAAAACCACTACAAAAACTCCTTACTTGAGATAACTGGAGATCGCCATCCAACCAAATCTGTCCAGACCAGTAGACTCCAGTAGAATCGCAGCTGCACATCAAAGTCAATATGTCAACAAGAAGACTCCCGAGGGTGCGCACGAGCGTCCTCACAAACCATCTAATAACTGGAGCTTTCAGTAGCTTGTAACCTAAATTGACAATTAATCCTCACGTCGTTGTGCTGTTGATTTGATTCGCTGCTGCTCAGGTAAAGTTCATTTCATCTGTCAACTGTTCTTAATAACTCCAAATCCATAACCCCTGCCATTTATTGATTTACCAGGTGTAGTTAAGCTTTTCTTTCCCCCTGTGCGTGCAGAGAAATTGAACGGTTTTCTTGTGCTTGGAAATTAATCACTAAACCTGAAAAAGACCTGCTGTTGCACATAATGATTAAGATTATTAATTCTAACAATAATAGCAAATAATAACCAAAACAGCACTGATCAGCCTTTTAGAGAGAAGGGACTTTTTTTTTTATTGTTATACAAGCTCTCAGAGGAAGAATATTTTCAAATTTAAGTTACGTAGCTATAATAATTATTCATAGTTTCTCTTCAAATAATGTTAAAATTTGAATTACAGTAAATTCCTCAGCAGGCAACACAAAGACTGCTGAGACATCACCATCACAGCAACAATGAAAGTTGCTTTTAAGGATTCATTTGCTCCACAGGACTAATCTGGGCCAAAAAAAACCACTGTGACAGTAAGTTTGTGTAATTCTTTCCATCTATCCACATCTGCTCACTGAGAATCTTGCAATAACGCTGGCGAAGGATTACATAATCGATAACTGTTTGGGCGCCTGAAGACAATTTCCTGTGTGCCGGTTACCCAAATAAAAACACAGTTGAGGAGGCGGACTGTAGGAATCTCGGGGAGACCTTTTGTACAGAGAACTATAGCATCAGTAAGCTGAGAGAGCTGCTGCGGTATTTGTGACAGCGCAGGAAATCTCTGACGCCCGTCACCGTGCAGGGTGAGAGGTGGAGACGCTGCCGACCTACAGTACAAGTACCTGAGATTCATAACACGGAAGCACTCGAAATATTCCTCTTGAGGTGGCTCGAGTCTTGCAACGTTTACAGCTGCATATACACGTTATCAATTTGTTTCTTTGTTGTGCAGAGCTGGAGAAGCAAAGCCGAGGCAGCAGGCAGGATAAATAAACTTGTGAGAATGAGTACAGTATATCATGTGGCCGGTTCTGAACCCCCCAGGAGGCAGTAACAGAGAAGATGGCGAGGACTTAACTTCATCCTGAGCAACAAATTCCACCGGCTCTACAGTTCGTTGAAGCATCTCCCTCAGCTTCATTTCTCTAAGGTGCAATACTGAGCACTCTGGGTGCTTGTTGTTGGTTTTTTTTGTGTGTGTGCCAACGGCCATCAGACTGCACAATATTTCCTGCCTAAACAGTCTCAGCCTCAGTAAACAGAGCGGCGTGGAGACATGAAACCAGTATCATCTTCCATGATCTTGCATCAATTTACAAAATATATGGCATCCATGTCAAAATATTCTTTACTAATGGTTCTACAGTGAGTCACTGTTTTGTTTGTTTGTTTCGTTATCTCAAGTCACAAATATGCTCTGATTATCATAGTGATAATCACAATAGACAGCAGTGCAGTGTGCAGAGCAAAGTGACTTGCAGACTTTTTTTTCTGTGCAGTATGATATCTCCATCTAGGACTCTTCATATGCAGATATCTAAACATGCACATTCTATATATTATTCATAAAAACATTTGAAATGTGTAGAGTTTTAGATCTTTTCTGTATAATGTATGGATGTATATCCCCCTGCAGGAATATTCATAACGATATATTATCTCATGCATACGTGCTGAAGCTTTAAACAGTTTTCTTCATATTATAATACTCTTCATACATTGCATATTTATATTCCTATGATTATATAATATTTATCATATTACATAATACAGAAAGTATTTTCAATTCACACACTTAATATATTAAACAGTTGAAACTGCCGACACAATGCATACCGCATTTAATCAATTCTTATTTATAAGGTTTAACAGTTTCAGCTGTCATTTTTATAATTAGTAAGTGATGTAAACGGACATAATTATGCCAACAAGTAATTAACAGTTAAGGAAGTCATAAAGATGCCTTAACAAGTTTCCTTTGACTTACATTTGCACTTTTAAACTCTGCAATTTTCTAATACATTTTAGCAGCTTAAATTATGCTCATGAAAGTGTGATAAGGCTGCGGTTGCCATGGTAACAACACACTTCTTCAGATGTGGAACGGAAGAAAAAGGCACTTCCCACAGTGTATCATATGGTAAAAGTAGTACAGCTAATATAGAGGTTTAATAATACTGGCATGTTGATTAATGTGTATGGAGGGTTTGAATTGTGATTTTAGTAACGGTATGTAATCTGTTTCGGTGGTTCTCTTGTACTAAATCAATGCCCATCTTCAATGAGAATGCTATGAGTTGTTAATGTCATTGATATTAGGCATATTATTCATTAAATATGAATGTAGGCACTGCATAATCAAGCCTTAGTGGCGCTTTCAAAGATTTTGTCACAGTGTATGAGTGTAGATCGAATTAATATAGAAGACGGAAGAACTCATGTGCGAGTCTTCGGTCTCATTCAAGGTTGATTTTTTTTTTGACACTGAAAAGAAGGCACAAGGCAGTGAAACCTGACCATGCAGAGTAGTAAAAATCAGTTCTTGTGTATTATAATCGCTCAAGTCTCAAATAAAAGCACTGCTGGCATTTTAGTGTACCTTTTCTAATAGGCTGAATGGTCTCTGCCAGTTACCATTGGCAACATGCAGTCTTACACTCTGCTCTTTCGTCTCATGAATATTTCCCAAATGTATTTTGTTGGCTTTTTGTTTTGTTTTTTTTTCCCACCAAAACTGCATTCATCCATGGCTATCCACCCACTTTTATTATGAGAGTTAAGTCAATAAAAGGATTGTATTTCCCAACTTGGCTATATGTTAATTGCTGGTATGAAAATAGACAAACAACAGATGGAAACAAAGAGACTATAACAAATGGGAAAAAGTTTTCGCACTCCAAAAGACAGTTAAAGACTACGTGTTTGCTATAAGATTGATAAGATGTATTAAGGTGCCATCGCTTTGGCAGGAGCTCTGAGGGAAGGCGAGGAGAAAAGGACTGCAGGAAATCCTGTTTGTAATCTGATGCTAGTTGCCTTTTCTTCTCAGCTAAAGTAGAACAGACTACCTGTCCATCCTTCTTGTCAGATGGATAGAAGTCTAATGAGGTAGATAACTCACAGGTGGAGTTCTTTGCTTGCTATAATGAAGCCAAAGATCTGGAGCTCTTCAGTGCCTGAGCAACAGAGGTAGCAGGTTATTAACACCACCTCCTATAAGAGCCCAATCAATTAAAAAACAGATGAAAAAGAAAACTGGATTCATGCCTAATCACGCCGGTAGGTGATGATAAACAGACGTTTAATGCCCTCATACGATGAGCTGGAGGTGAAGAGGAGATATCCTGTGCGGTGTCAGCAGGCTCCTATCAAGGCTGATTAGATTGAAAGCCAAAGGCAGCACACTCTGGAAAATGCTGTTGACAAGTACCTTAATAGCTTCAACTGAGTACTTAGTCAGACCTGCTGGCTGAGAGAATGATTAGTGGTGATGATGGTTTGCTTTCCCTGACACTGCAATAACTTTAGATGTAAGGGAAGGGGATGCAGAGGACCTTTATTAGAAATAAGAATGTGAGATCACACTATATCTCTAAGTGATTGGTGGCGACAGGGCTTGTGGCTGAAAATTGAAGAGTATGCTCTTTGCAAAACACATTTATTAATAATTGATGGAAAAAGAGTATGTTTATAGAGGTAGAACCAACAGTGAATACACTCATGCATTTTAGAGGAAATATGGTACTTAGGAAAGGGATTTGTGCAAAGCATTTCCCGCACTCGGTGAAACAGCTTCTCTGTATCTTTACACTGTACAGTGAGGAACTGTCTGGATTTGAATGTGTCAGAGTAATTTCTAGGTGATGTCTAAACGGTGAAGGTATTTGCCACTCAAGGCTATTTCTGCGCTTTCTCCTGCTCTTCCATGAAGAACAAACAGCAAAGCTGAAAATGACAGCACAAGCACCCCTCTATAATGTGTAAAGACATAATGCATGTCCTGTACTGACTTTAACATGCATGCGAAATGAGTAGTGTCAACTTTGGTTGTCATTCTGCGAGCTGCTAGTGTCAGCACAGGCTGGGATCTTCCATGTGGCGTTTATACCCCATAAAATACTTGATTCAGAAGTTTGCAGTAAGTTTGCTTTACCGAAAGTTTAACTTTTCCTTAAATATCACCCTGAAAAAAACTATTTGTCTTAATTAAACTTGCTGACCAAAATAGGCTGTCACATCTAAATTCTAATGAAATGTTCCAGCCTAAATGTTGGCAAGAAAACGAGCCTCTTAGCCGGTTGTTTTTCAAGTACAATTATGGTAAGGAGAAATTTGGCTAAGTCGTGAGGCTAACCTTTGGATGGCTCTTCACAAATAATTTGTCAGACACGTTGAGCATTACTCAGCCTTCTGGCACCTGTAGCTTTACTGAAGAGGGAAATACGTATAGTTGATAGCAAAGCTGGTCACTGTGGCAGCAGCAGAGCTCAGCTGCACCTGTGCTATTCAGAAGGAGATGCCTAGAAAGAACATCATCCATTTTTGGTTCTAACATTCGCATGAACGCATACATGCGCATGTGCACACACACACACACACAAGGAACTGCAAGCCAGCCTGAGCTCCTAGCTGACACAGTTTCCATATGCCCAGCGGTCTCCATAGGAGGATTTTTGCCTCTGGCCAGCTCAACATGGACGAGGGGACTTCCTTTTTCTCCCAACACAGCCCGGCGGCCGCTGCTTGCCTCTGCCTAATGAGATTATGCCCAGCTCCTGGAACATCTACTCAAGAAGAGATGGGACCAATTAGTCTGCTGTCTGCCCCAAAGAGAGACAATCACCATGGCTCTGATGTTATTACTTGAGTGTGTCTGCCTCCTCCAAAGTAATAACAAACATGCCTAAAAAACAAAGAGCGCTTGTTTACGGTGTGATTGGTCAGTGTGGTCAAGGTTACCAGAGAGAGAGAGAGAGCTCGTTCCTGTTTCTGTTGATGTAATGAAAGGTTGTATAAAGTGACTCCACTCCAGAGACAAGAGGAATAAACAGTGGCAAACCACATTTTGTCTGTAGGCAGGGGGCCATCAACCTGGCCTGAAATGAGCCAAATGAGAAAAATAGCTCCTCTCTTGTTCCTGTGGAGGGTGAAAAAAATTAATGAAGTAATACAGTCAGTGGGTAAAAGGGGCCCCAGCATTACCAATTTTGTCTTGACAAACCAGTAACAAGGAATATTTTTCAATACATTTATTTCTTGAATGCCTGACCACTACCAGAGTTGGTAAGATTTAAGGTCATTTCTTCAGAAACAAGTCAGTATTACAGTATGTCCAAAACCTCAATGAGCCTGATGCCGGTGAAGTGCCAGGCGGACTATAGTGCTGAGTGAAATGCACCTGCAAATGTGTCTGTCCTGCTAGCTCAGAATTGCAGCAACAACTATGAGGTGTCATTATAGAAAAAAAACAAGCCAAAGTACACATAGCATGCACTGAAAATGGAAATATAATGTTATAGTGAAATGTTTATGATGGTATGGGTTTAAAAAAAAACGTTGCACATAAATGGAAGTTTCTGCTTAAAATGGTGAATAATTGGCTAAAAGCATGTGATCAAGGGCTTGTACAGAACAAATTAAAAGAACACACAGGAGATATGTATTATGGTATTAATCTCGTCTTTCGGAAAGAAAACAAAAAAGACATTTTTTTTAAAGAAGCATATTCTCCATAATGTTGAACTATTTCTTTAAGCGTGACATGAGAAAAATAGTCTCAAAAACCAGCAGAATCTCAACTTAAGCTTTCAGATTCTGATCCAGGACATTCAGGGCATTTAGTAAATGTGAGCCCAAAGAGCAATTTGACAAATAAATAAGCCAAAGGCAAATTCTGTTGCAGACCATTATTGTTTTGTTAACCGTGGCCACATTTTTTTCCCTGACCTTAATTGTGAATTAATCATAGAGTAGTTGCAATTCAGATAATGTGAGAATAATGAATACAAAAAAATTGGCACTGAACATTTAAAAGTTAAGGGTTTAGCAGAATTTATTTTACGTCACACATTGAAAAATGATCCCAATCAGTTTCACGGAGTGAAGTATCAACATTTTAAATTGAAAAAGAGGAAAACCGCTGGTACTGGATCCATATTTGGTATCAACCACCCCGAGTTCAGGTATTGGATGGTGGGATAGGTGCGTCGATATCTTTTACTAGCTCCTTAACCTCTCCTGTGCGAGCTTTCGTGTTTAATTTGACTGCAAGCACTCAATTACACGTGGACAGCCATTGACTGGATGGTGTTTAACATAAATGCTTTCATTTGTTTGCAGCAGCTTTTTCAATCCACTCTGTGCGGACATCTCACCCCCACAAATGCTGTTTCCCTCTTCAGTTCTCTCCCTCGCATAATCTGGCTTGACTTTTTGTGCCTCGTACATAAAGACCGGACAAACAAAGCCACATCAGTTTCGAGACAATTAGTGAATCATTGAGCATTCTGAATCAAACAGGGAGAACCAGTCAATTCCGTAATTGAAAAAGTTTTTAAAGTCCTCCCCTCCCGTTCTCTGTGACAAAGACAGAATTGGCTGGCTCTTCCACAGAGATAAGCTTCTATTTGAGGTATTCAAATGTTTTTTTGGAGAAACATTGCAAAGCTTTTCAATGCCAGCTATGTGGAGTATCCAAAAATTGAAACAAAGAAGAGATAACAGGAATAGATGTGACAGATAAGGAAGAAGAAAGGAAAGACAGAGAGAGAGCAAAAATCATCAGCCATGAGTGTAAGAGAGACACAAGGACGAAACAAAGAGCCTTTCAGATCTGAAGAGCTAGAGTATTGGTGACTGACTCCTCCATTCACCGGCAGCTCCATCATAACTCAACTCCCCTTTAATAACTCTGTCAGACTGAATTACAGCTCCGTGATCAATATCCTCAGTTTGTATACATGTTATTTTAGATAAAGAGCTGGCTTTTAGAAGATCTGTGGAAAAAGAAAGGTTGTGGCTCTTCAAATAATCAGCCAATAATCCATTCGATGTTGTTTGGCATGTGGAGAATCAATCACAGAGAGAACAAGCCGGGACAGAGTTTGTAGGGGGATTATTTATTCTCCTAATTGATCGATCAGCCTATGTGGTTGTCGGGACACCTGTGACCCAGCTCTCTGGTGCAGCGAGCATGTCCAGACTCCAGCAGAGACACAAACTAAGATGCTCTGCACAGACGCTAAAGCTACGCTACACAGTGGGTGTAGAATGAGTGTGTGTGTCTCGGAGCAGAAGTAGAAGTGTGTAGTGAGGGTGTTGCTGCATGTTTTCGAGTGAAATTTTCTTGTTTATATGATTATATGACCAGGATGTATTCAGAGCACCGTCAGTCATGTCTCTTCATCCAGTTTGCCTATCTGGTGGCCGTCTCTATCTGTCTCATATTACTCCAGTGCCTCTCAACTGCTCACAGCTCCGGCTTTTCTGAATAGCTGATACAGGCTCTCAACAGGGCCGTGTCTGGCTTCAGCTTAACAGGGCATATCTCTGCCTGCTCTTCTTTGACTACAGACAGCACTCACTGCTCCAGTCGAAGAGCCAACCCAGCTGCTCTATTCTGAGCCGCATGCATGGCTAGTCTGTCTGGAAGAGACAGATAGTCTGACACAACACCGCCACTGCTACTGCTGCTGCCTCTGTCACATATACAAGGAAAGAGCCTCTGGAATTATAAATAAAAAAAGTCTACTGACTTCATCCAAGATCCTGTCAGGAAATGAAAATGACTGACTGTGAAGAATAATTACAATTAAGAATTTAGTTTATAGCATTTTTACACCTTGTAAAAACCAAAAAGGTTCAATACATTGCAAAAAAAGGCTATGTATCATAATGATTTTATATGTATCACATAAATTTCGGTTGAAATTTAATTCCACAATTGTATGATTTAAGATAGAGCAGCATTAAGCGGCAATGTCACTGTACCGTAGTTGGCTGATGGTGACACTGGCTAACAGCCAGACAGCAGGTGTCCAAATAAAACATTTTTCTAGCTAATGTCCTTTTCTTATCTATAAGCGTGGACACCTCTTGCATGCTGAATGAACTGAAGTACAAGCATCCACCAGGGAAAAGTACACAGTCTACTGTCAGGCTAGATAGCTTTTAGTTAGTAAGCTGTAGCACTTTAAACAGCTTGAAATTTTAAACACTAAACGGTGTTGTCCACATATCGTTCACTAACCATTGCTAACAAAACGCTGTTTGTTAGGGGTGGGTGATATCACAAGATCTGGTTGGAGGACAAATGTTTTCTTTCTTTCTCTTTTATGAGGAGCTAAATTTTGTCATAAGAGTAAAAATCTGTGCATCAGAATGGACAAAAAAAAGGCAGCAGAGATACAGGGAGATTTGATTAACTTGTTGCATCTCATGAAGCCTTCATATTTTTGGTTACAGCCATGTTTTAAAGCTTTCTCAGCGGTCGACACTTGGAGCTTCTCTGGTAAACGGGTTCAAAAATGTCTTAAATATGATGTAATACAAGTCTGAGAGCAGCTGGGTTTAGGCGATTGCTTTCTCTGTACTTCGTTGTTCTTTTAGTGTTTTTCAGCCATGTGCTGTTTGTCTGATGGAGCTGTTAATCTGCTCCTAACCAGTCTGGTGTCTAAACATTTTGATGAGTGTCTCTGTCCTGTAGGGCACATTGGGTATCTATGGCAACCGCAGCGGGGACAAGATCACTGAATTTTTTCTAGCTAAAGTTAGTTACACCATTGAGACAATTACACTTTTCTGTACTGATGACGTGTGTTATGGTAGCATGAGGAGACTATGGGATGTTTTCCCATTCTTGGAGTATATTATGATGTTTGTTTCTGTGCTCTTTGTTGAATGTAAACACGCTGTCTCGTTCTTGGATATTAATAATTTGGTCTCACATGATTTAAAATTCCCTGCATCTGTCCGTTTGAATTTAGCCAAAGTATGATATTTTGGATTCAAGCTTCAGGCTTTTCTGCTGCACAAAGTCAAATAATAGAGAGACATGCAGTAATATTTAGCACAAACAAAAATGTTTTGCCTCCACACTCTTAAGATACTGTTGCCAGAGTAAAGAGGTTTTTCGAGCTAAAAGCTGGTCACTGTAACCAAGCCGAGCAAATCTCCTCTTATGGTATTAGGACGTTAACTTAGTAGCCAGCTACTCAGGGATGTTATCATGAAATAAGCACATTATAGCCCTAAATATCCTTATGTGCATTAAAGCATACGCAAAATAAGGTGGTTATTTTCATGTTGCAATTTCATACAGCTGTAACAGTCATCAGACCAATCATTGCAGCTGTAGAGCTCTCGATTGTTTGATGATGAGAATTTGTTTCTGCTCATTTAAAACAAATTTCTTTAAGATTATTGGGAAAGACAGAGAGGTTTCTTGATTACTTCGCTAGACAAATCATAAAACAATTTATTTTAATCAGTCAGTGCAGCAAAACATCCTAACTGAACAAATCTTGTGATGAAGTGAATTGGATATAACAGATTGCCTGCTTTATTGTGTGTTCTTGTGTTCCAGGGAAATGGAAGAGGAAAGTCTTTCCCATTTCATATATTTTGACACTAAACAGCCGGGACAAGGCCCCATCAAAACCCCTGTGCTGCCGGTGACAAGGGGGCGGAAGTCGAGCGGTGAAGTGACAGGTGTTTAGCTCTGACTAGTGAAGCTCGAAAGTTGGACAGAACCCTCAGGACACGTACAGGCCTCCTCAACTACATCAAGAGAAGTGCTGACACGGAGATAATAAGGAGAAAGGCTGACCTCGGAGATACGGCTCCAAAAAAACAAAGATCAAAGGAGTCATACTGATAAAAGTGAAACAAGGAAGGAGCTGATGATTCTGTTTGCTGGTAGCAGAGAAAACATGACAATGGTTGGCCTTATTGATTCAGAGTAGAGCTGGGATGTTACCTGAAGGTTTCCTGACCAGCGTGTTCTTCATCTGCCATCTCCCAACTGCACCATCTGCTACTGAATGAGATTCTATTTTTTTATGGGCCCCATTAGGCTCGTTTTGGTTTGTATGCACCAAAGTGTTTTCATTTTTTCTGTTTAGTTTCAGTTTGCAGGCAGTCCAATCTGTTATCTAGTAGATGCAGCGTTTTGATTGTATTGATTAATGACATGTTATTTCCAAGAAGCAGGTCTGATTAGCGCTGGAATTAAAGAATCATCATAACTTGAACTGTTCCACTAGAGATAACAACAGGCTTATTATGGTGTATTGTGAAAATGTGTAATGCTGATTTGATTATGTGTGAATATAATAACATAGTGGGAGTTGGGTGAAAACATAATTCCCCATTTGGGAAATTGTCTCAAACTTTTGGACCCTAATGTATATTGATTTTTATACTAATAAAACATTTGTTTAGATAAATGGTTAGATGCTTCTTACCTAGACCTCAGGGTTGCATTATAACAAAGCTCCTGTCAAGTGTTACATATTAAAACATTACTTTAACAACTGTATTCTGTTAAAAGAATGCACTACAGATACTAACGACAGACTGGAGTTAGTATTAAGACAATGTCAGATGATTAGATTCCCTTTGTCATGTACACGTACCTTCTGAGTTTGGGTGTTGATTATTGTGGTGGTTGGTGATTATAATTTGGTGAGGTTGACTGGTGATTATATAGCATTTTCTCACTGTGATTCAGAGACAAAAGAAGAAGAATGTCAAAGGACAGATGAGTAAAGACTTCTGAAGGTAAACTACCAACCTAAAAAACTACTACTACTACTACTACTAGTACTACTATTACTACTAACATTACTAATACTACTATTACTACTACTACTAAGCATCATCACAATTATATTAAAGATGAATAGACTCAGCCACAGGGGATACAACAAATGGAAACAGGGACGAATATGAATAAATGCAGTAGATTGAAAACACCTTTTGATATAATGTGTTTTCAATTGAAATATCAATAGTTGAAGTTCATATGCTGCCTTTACAATGAAATACACTGAAGAAAGCAATTGAGCCCTGTTAAGAGGTCAAACCATTTGAAGAAATAACTTTCTCAGGTTCAGAAAACACGACAGGTACAGTATGAAAGTGTTGTGAGTCTATACTTGTCTGACCGACCTGATTTTGGTCACTTGGCGTCATGGCAACAGTGACAAATCCTTCAGTAATACTCCTAGAGCAAAAAAGGAGAAAAAAAACTCCTGGTACTGAATACCAACCAACACAAGGGAAGTTGTTGTGACACGCACGCACACACACACACACACACACACACACACCTCCCGGGCTCACACAGAGCCAGTACAACCATCTCTGATCTTACTTCTCCAACTCTGACTAATGAGCTCATGATGAGAGATTTACCAAATCTCAGTTTGTCTTTCACAACAGAGAAATGAAGATGGAACCACCAACCAACCAAGGCTTTTTTACGTCAGTGCACACATTGTGGAAGCCAGTTAAGGGGAAAAACCCAATTTTCTAAAATGATTGTAAACTGTAAAAAAATTGTAAACTGTTTTAGACAGTAAAAAAATAAAAAATATATCAATGTAGGATGTTTTTCACAAGCCAGCAGATTCTCATTTTCTAAATTTAACCATAAATTGGTGGTGATAGAGCAGTGGGAATATAGATTGTGACACTGCCATTGTTATCCGTGGTATATTTTAATGAGTACCCCGCTGTCTGTGTAATCATCCCTTTAATCTGCCCCACAGCATTTATGGAGTGGAATTTAAGACATTTAGTTTGTGAAGAAGCTCAGCCGGGTTCCTCCTCTCAGGGCCCAGGTCTGCCACTTGCCATCTGAAGAGCGCACACACACACACACAGTATCTCTCATTTTTTCCCATCCATTCTTCCTTAATCATCTGTCTTCATTGATCTTCCCTCGCCATGCCTCGAGCCCAACAGCATCTTTATAATCTGATCCTCCATCATTCTGTGGCTGGTCTGTGTGCAAAGGGGGGGGGTGGTGCAGCTCGATTGACTGGAATTACTTGACAATTTTTAAAATTTAAAAATAGCTGTGCTGATATAGACAAACAAGTTACATCCTTGTGGAGGGAGGAAAAAATCAAAAACAATTACTTAAGTAATTACATCACAATTACAACACGAGCTATTCCTGCCAGGGTTGTTTAAAAGAAGAGTGGATCTGCATGGTTAAGAATGGTGTTATAACACAATTCACTACATCAGGGCTACAACACATGATTATTTTAATTATTGATGGGTTTTTTTTTGACTGGTTGACTCAATTAGTGTATTAAATGTCAGAAAATAAGGGAAAATAGCCATCACGATTTCCCAGAGCCAAAGATTATGTCTTCAAATTGCTTGTTTTCCCAACAAACAGTCCAAAACAGCATCGATATTCAGTTTAAAACCATAAAAAACAGAGAAAAGCAAAGCCAAGCCTCATATTGTAGTGATTGGAACGAGCAAATGTTCGGCATGTTTGCTTAATGATTGACTTAATTATCAAAATAGTTGTAAATGTTTCTGTTGATTGAATAAAAAGTGTGTACAGATAAAAAAATTCTCATCTTAAAATGTTTTTTTATCCTGTGTTCCATCTTTGAAAGTCTCTAAAAAAAAAAAAAACCATCTTATGCCATTCCCGGTGACAGCCGGTGACAGAGGCAGCAGGTTGCTTCACAACAGCTTTGGTGAAGGTGGAGACGCCCTCCCCCTTACCCTCCTTCTCAAGGCGCATACATGAAGAACAGGTGAGCACAGAGGAGAGGGGAAGGTTTGGCAGCTGGGGTCCTAGCAGTCTTTTCAGGCATTCATTATTTAGCCCGTCTAAAAATACATCAGAGGCTGCCTCCCTTCCAGCACATGGTGCATCTGAATTTCACAGCAACCTAGTCTCAGCCGCTCAGTCTGATCTGAGGAGCTGCTTGATCTACTGTACATCAAGGTAACGAACGTGCACACAGACACACACACACGGGCTCACAAGCAGCATAAAATGTCACAGATGCACAAAGGGACAAAGATATATTTAATCAAAACAACAAAGAACACACAGAGAAGAAACATTACTGTGTTGACATATTTACAGAAAATTATAGACATGATTTTAAAAAGTTGCCTAACGCTCCTTCATACTCCAAATCCGATAAAAATACTCAAAAGCACTTATTATGCAAGCCTCCTAATTTGCACCAACAGCAGTGCAACGTGACATTAATTTGTACACAAGCGAGCGGAGCTCACAACACCTCAAGAAAATTAGCTAAGTGAACCAGATATGCCTCACAGGCAGCGTCCTCTTAACACCATGTATCCCTGATGAATTTCACATGCTGCCTCCTGTTAGAAAGTGCTCTGTGTCTTGGGCTTGTAATTTAAGACACAGTCCATGAAATCAAACATCTAACAGGTCATAGATTGGACAGTGCTCATTGTTAATTGCATTGGGGAGAGAATGTCAACTTAATTATTTCAGCCGGAGCTGGAAATGATTCCTTGCAAATCTATTAGACACGTATGCTATGCGAGTCATGTACTGAGTCTCACAAGTCAATAAGCAGTGTCCACCAGGATGGACGAGCATTCCTCGGGCATAATACAGTGGTAAAACATTAAATCTGATTGGATTAAGGCTGGATTTTTATGTGTCGCTGATCTAAGTTGATGCCCGCTCACATAGTTAGGAAAATGCATGCCTACTGCTATTCTAAAAGAGCGCAGGCATCTTTATTTATCTTCTCCTCTGTCGATTATTGTGTGATTAATTGAATTGAATAATGGTTTGGTCCATAAAATATGAGAAAATAGCGAAAAATGTCCATCACAATTTCTAAGAGATAAATGCAACATCTTCAAATTGCTAGTATTGTCCAACCGACAAGTCTAAAACGAATCAAATTTATCAGATTTACTTTGATATGAAACAGAAAATCCTCACATTTCAGAAGCCAGAACGAGAAAATATTTGGCATTTTACTCAATAAACGCTGCAGGAATTCTTGGCTTTAAAAAAAACACCAAATGCATACAACATGTATAAACATAATAGTCTGCGGGGGAAATGATTTAGAAAAAAACAAAGTTGACTGAAGTCCTCTAATTATCGAGAGAGAGAGAGAGAGAGAGAGAGAGAGAGAGAGAGAGAGAGAGAGAGAGAGAGAGAGAGAGAGAGAGAGAGAGAGAGAGAGAGAGAGAGAGAGAGAGACTCTGACTTAACTGGTTAGTGATTTTCAGTTTGGTCCAATTGACTCCAAAAATCTCCCATCAGCTCCAGCTCCAATTGAACCAGCTCTATGTTTGAGGGCGAAATAAACAGATCAATTCTGCGTTTAAGCACCTCACAGGAGAAGCCGAGAAGAGCCAAACACAAATCACGATCCGCATCACATATACGCTACCGACACCGAAAGTCAGTCAAGCACAACACGCTGTTATGCAAACCAAATTCTCACCTCTTTCTATGCAGTAACAGCAGTAAAAGGTGTGTGTATCAGTGTAACTATTTGTATCATTCTCTCTTTTGGCCTGTATGTGCACACACAGACAACATGGCAGGATTTAAAACTGCATACATAAGAGACAATCCTGATGTATGCATTTATCACGAAACTCTACACAATTCAGTATATATGGCTGCACAACAATTGCAGCCGTGCTCCAGTTATAAGCAGGGACTGATGGGAACACAGCTTTGAGGGAGGTAAAGTATTGGCATGGGAGAAGGGACCAGGGAAGGGAAAGGCAGACTACTTCAAAGACTGAATGTGAGCCAGTGGCTCAAAGCATGCTGATTGTACGTGACGTGAAATCTACAGCAGGATCTTAGCAGCTCGACAGAGCAGATGGAGATGAGATTTCATCACTGAGGGATATATCAGATAACTATCAAACTTTCAGAGAAATATCTCCACTGTAAAAAAAAAAAAAAAAAAAAAAAACTCTGCAGAGGCTGCCATTTAAGATCGCATTTTATGATGTCTGCCTCAAAAATGGGTCATATATTTTACATGTTTCTCAGCAGCTTTAGTTTCCAGTGACGATGCAGATGCAGTTTACTGCCGTAGAACAATTCAAGTTATAACAGGCTATTAAACTGGAAAACAATAAATAACTTTCGAAGGGACATCAAACAATCTGTAACTTTTATTTGTCTCCAAGTTGTGTAATTTTTCAAAAGCAGAAAATCTCAGCATCTGGTGAGTTAATGAGCCACTGTTAGCGTTTGACAATCAAACCACTAGTGTTGGGTGCAAATAATGGCTTCAATTTTAGATCCAGCTCCAAGTTGGTAAAATGCCCGGATTCATTAAGCGCTGAGTGTAAAATAAAATCTTTCATCTACTGTCTTTTTTTTCTCTTTTATTTTTTGGTCAAATCTTAACGAACTGAAAGTTTTTGTTCTTTGAATGCTAGTCTACTGTTAACAGCTAAATCTACTAATATTTCTGCTGCAGAACACTGAAAACGCACCTATTACATGATAATCAGTTCGAAAAGTTTGGACGGTCACATCCTGTCATTATCTCTATTTTCCAGTGCTTTGACATTTTGTCTCCCTCATAATGGAAAACCTCCAATGCAGCAAAAAACAGGCTAAAAATATAACACCACTTATATTTTCAAATACAGTTACTCAACTTGGGTCCTGAACCGAGCTGTATTTGATTATTTAACGTACATATAAGCTCCGAGAGCCTCGCTGTAATACCCCTGACTATTGACCTGAACGTGCATGCGATGGAGTCATCTCCATCTCTGTCATCCATCAAGGGAACACGTAAAGCTTTCAGATGGAAGATTTCACTCTGCCAGCAGCACACATCTAAATACACACAGCATTATGTAACTGACAAACTATATTCATTGACTATATTCACTCCACAACCCTGATTCTAATTCTGACCTTAACCCTGAATGCAAATCCTGCGAGACGAAAAGCAAACCAGAAAAACTGTCCCAACTATGGAGGTTTTCCACTGATCTCACAACCTCCGTGAAGACATTTGGTCCTCATAAGCAGGGGTGCAAAGTACCTAAGTGCCTTTTCTTAAGTATTGTATTTAAGTTAGTATATAGAATTTGCTCCACTATGTTTCAAAAGGAAATATATTTTTGACTTCATTTATTTGGCGGTTGTAGTTACATGTTGTTTTGCAGATTAAGATACATACAAAACATATTATAAGCCTTTAAAATGTTGATGTGTGATAGATTAAACTAAATGAAACAGTTCAAAATTTGCTTCACCTCCTTAGCTACAACATATCGCTGCTTACATGTTAATGCATCAATAATAACCCTCTGGCAATATAATAATCTATGATAATTTAACATTCTAATTAGGGGCTATTCTGGATAATGAGTACTTTTGATACATGAGTATATTTTGAGCATAATACCATTTTGAAAGCAGGACTTTCACTTGTAGCCGTGTAGTTTCACAATGTGGTTTCACAAAGTAAATTACCTGAATGCTTCTTCCACCACTGCCTCCTGAGTACACAAATACTAGAACACACATGGGAGCTCACATTTTCTGGTAAATGACTCGCCTTGGATCTGGAAATTCAGGCTCAGAGAGGAGCAGAAACTTGCCAGAGGTGGATCATAGCCTCCCTCTAAGTCAACAGTACGGTAGGCACATCCAGTTATCCACCTTGGCTTTCCAGTCCCTCAACAAGAGCAGTGCACTCCCGTCCAGCTCTGCAGCAGACAATGGACTATTTATCTCAACACTCTCTTTCTGTCAGGACCGGGGACACATATGGGCATGTTCTTTCATCCATGTACACACACACACATGCACGCACACACACACACACACACACACACACACACACACACACACATGCACGCACACAGAGCTTTTCATTCCATCTATGTAAGCACAATGTAAGCATGCATTAAAAGCTACGAGTAAAAAAAGAAATACCGTTTTCCTCTTTACAGGCAATGCTTGAGTGATCTACTCTTTGACTCCAGGGCAAGTGGTTCGACACAGACACATACCTTAGTACAGTTCCCCCATGGCAATGCAAGAGTGTGTGTGAGACTGAGAGTACATTACATTCGTGTACAGTTTTGTGTGTCTGCATGCACTTGTCTGCGGAAAGGGGCCAGATGGGCAAAAGGAGAGGAACAGAGCCAAATAAAAAAGGATGATAGCACAGAAAAGAGAAGAAGAGGAGAGAGGGCACTTGGAGCGGAAATGCTTCAGTGCCTCTGCGGCCTGCCACCTTGTATCACAGAGCATCCGCTGACAGATGAATGCAGGAGAGCCTGATAATAGAAATGCTCGGGAATAAACGCCTGGATGACGGGGAGGAGCTCCGGCATGCGAGCGGATGCGTAAGGATGGCAGGGGGTAGCCAAGGGTCAGCCGTCTCCATGATAGTCCGTCTCAGCAGCTGACGCAAACACAGAACGCCAAATATAAAGACCTGTACGCGGTATAAAGTCTGATTTATCTCAATAAGACTGGTTAACGTTTTAGTTCCACTGAGCAGGCTTTAATGCTGTTCCCATGGAAATTGTACCTTAAGTCTATGCATATTATCTAAGGTGGCTAATTTTACATATTTAACTATGTTTTGACTAAGCTTCTGACAGCTTAGACCAAACATATAAATTATACATTTAAGCATGTACACCCCAATCCTCCTTTCCAGATTTTTCTCTTTTTCTACCTCTTATCTCTGATAAAAGAGGTTAAAAAAATAAATAATTAAATAAAAAAAAGTATTGCGATGCAGTGTGGGGTAGGGTGGAGCTAGCAATTCAGGCTGAGCTGACATAAATTGAATGCAGGTAGGGGTAATAGGCTGCTGGGTTTCTTCCCATGTTTGAGTAAAGCTATTATAATAGCCGTCAAAGTGAAAGCAGTGATAAGAGGGCATTGGCTGCAGCTACAAAATGAAATCCAGCTCTATCACAGCTACAATTGCTTTTCAGACATAAACTGGAAGCCTCACAATGTGACACCACACTACCACAATATGACTGTAAAATTAGATTTACAAATTCACATTCTGCTGAATGGCCCTCCGAATATATCAAAAATGATGTTGTTTTTGGATACTATGTCGTCTAGCGTCTTTTAATATGTTCGCGTTTGAGAGGAGAATGAAACCTGTTGCAGGAGGGTGCAGTTCGAATATGAAGCCAGAGAACATCATCGGTGTGGCTGGGTGGATCTGAATACCAATGCCTTAATCACTGGCTTTACAAAACGGGATGATTCAGCCCATTCTGTGCACAGAGGCAGGCAGGGCCTTGTAGTGGCAGCTTGTTCCTCTCCACACCTGTGGTTCAGACACGTTTGTGGAATTCTACTATCAGGATAAAACGGTCAAAAAAACAAATCCAGTCTATCTCCCCCACACCTGCATCTCCACCTTTCCCCATTTAAAAAAAGGTGTTTTCTCAGGAATTACACCAATTAGTTACATGGATTAACACATGAATCCTGTGAAAACATTGAAGGCGCAGACATCAGCTGATACCGCGTTTCTCTGTCGGCTGCCACATACATAAAAACATGCAGAAGTGTCCGCGCACATATGAACATTAGAATTGACAAATAACCCAGGGCTAACTCTGTCCTGAACATTGCAAGTTATATGGAGTGTCAGGTTGGAGTTTATGTCCTGGAGGGGAGATGAAAAGTAATGTGATCACTCATCCATGTTCTGTTCAACAACATGCTTAAAATGTCTGACTTTATAAAAAAGTATGTTTGTCAAAGCCTCTGAGCTCTCCACAAATAATGTACTGCGTGATACATCTCAATAATAGACTAACTTGTCGGCGGTTGAATGAAAAGCATTGTATGATTTCATCTTACACATATGCATTACATATTGCATGTGTGTTTATATTTTACGTATATATAATGTATGCATTTAGAACATTTGGACATGGAATTGCAATGTTAAGACACGGCTCGGGGGGAAGTTGGCCTCCAGTCAGCTGTTAGCAACTAGAATCACAAAACAAAAGGGTTTGGATAAACAGTAGCAACCAGAAAGCAGCTGGTTTTACGCAATCTGGTTGAAACAACAAGGTAACGACATGTGAAAACCTGAACGTGTGGTTCATTTTTAAGAACTCATTCAACATAATGGAGGCTATCCGTCAGTACTTGACATCTTTCAAGATATTATCTCATAATCCTTAAAAAAATAGTATTAACAGAAAAAAAAAAGACTACCTTAACAGCCACATTTGTGGTGTTATTTCTTTCTATTTAAGGCAGATCTTTCCTGATGGAGCATTTACAAGATACTTTATGTACAGGAGTTTTTTACCCTCAGTGGTTTACCAGCTAGACCATGAAATTAATTAATTGAATAGCTTTTTTCTTTCCCCTTTAAAGGTCAGGAACGCAATTAAATCAACTCACATATATCTCCCCTTCTTCTGAGCGAGACAGATAAATAAACAAAATATACAACAGCAACCGTCCATGTCCAAGGCTACTGGTTCAACTGGTTTTTATCAAAAAGCCTTTTTTTCCCTGTCAAGGCGCAGCCACGTGGATTCCATGCATACCGCAGAGGTGTGTTCAGCCTGTTGACAGCGTCTAAACCCTTCTCTCCACATCAGGCTGACAAGCACTTGTGTCGTTCTATAGTCCCATAATCTTTTGCTTCTCTCGGGCCTGCCAATAAGCCTGTCACAGTGAGCAACATCCCTGTCAGGAAAACCGATGTCTGGAGGGATGGGTGAATGGACAGATGGATAGATGGACGGATGGATGGATAAGTGGATATATTCGTCTGTGTTCCTCAGTTAGGCCCCTCCAGTGAAACAGCAATCCAGTCCATTTACACAGATCAATTTTTGTTTCTATGTGCCAGAGTGACAAAATTGGTTTGGTTCGTGGCCTTGAGCCTGAGACATTGTGTGAGTGTGCTAGCCAAACAGACTATTTTCCTGGGCTGGATTGTTCTTTCAATCTTGCATCCTTTTACTGCAAATACAATCTAAAATTTCAAACGGCAGAGGTCTTTCCAAAGCATCTGACTCGCAAATGGAGAAATATATATCTGCAATGCTGGACCGTAAATGGGATTTTTATCAACACAAAAATTGGATTTATTTCTTTTCACAAATCCCTCCACAAAAATGCTTTGTTTTCAGGAGTTTTGGTGCTTCAGAAGTGCAAGATGAAAAACGAGGGTATGGAAATTAGAACACGGATATACACGACTATGTGGTGGACATTTGCAACTCCTGTTACATTTAACATACAAATTGCAAACCTTAAGTGAGTCAGAGATTTTATAATCAATTTTGTCTGTGGAGATGCAGACAATGCAGTCATTTTAAGTATATTTATGTGAACAACACTGTCAGACAATAGAAAGCGGGATCCCTCGCAAGGCTGATTCTGTGTTTTGAGGTGCAGAGAAACAATGTCTGTTTTCTAACTCATTCTTTTTTGTTAATTGGATATCATACGAAGTGTAAAATACAATAAAAGAGGAGAGTCCGTAATTTGTGATTCACTAGCATGCAAGATTCCATTTCCCTTAATTTAATAATGTGCAAGGATGTACCCTCATAAGTGATTCTATGCATTATTAAAAATGACAGCACCAAACAAGGAAAGTATGAGAATGAACATCCATTTCACGATATTGGAGGGAGCTAAAAATGTAATTTTCATCATCCATATTTTAAATTAACTTTTAGGAGCATTGCTTCTACTGGCTCCTGCATTAGTCTACCCAGAGAAAGTCTGTTACCACAATCACATACACCATAATAATAATAATATAGCTAATGTTTGATGCTAATTTCAAGGTAAAAACAAACAAACAAACAAACAAACAAACAAACAAAAAAACCTATCATGCTACACAAATCATCTGGAAATAAACTTCAGTTTGATGGACGGCTGAACAGCCTTTTACCGACTTCCACTTTCAACTTCTTGTCTAGCCCAGGAGCTTTGTGCATGTGCATGTGTGTGTGTGTGTGTGTGTGTGTGTGTGTGTGTGTGTGTACTCTATGTGTGAGGGTGCACATGTGAGTGTGTCTTTTTGGATTTGTTTGTAGGTATGTTCATGTGTGGGTGAATGCCAATGGCAGGGTTGCTCAGCCAGGTATAAAACAGCCATCCAGACAGACTAGGGCTCGGGGTCACAGTCAGCTATGTCAAAACACAAACTGGCTCAGTCTGTAATGAATCAGAGGAGAGATCATGATGCCACACTGCATCATATGGCCTCAAGCACCAAAGCACAGCCCCAGTACCTCGTATCAAAGCTAACAAATGTCTTGAGAGGGTAGATAAATATGTTATAGGCTTTGTAAACTTTAACTGGGTAAAAACAAGAAAAAAGTACTTCAACATAAATTTGTTGCATAACTATGTCTTTACTTTATGATTGAGTAGAAAGCAGTTAAAAATGACTTCCTAAATGTTAATATTTTCTAGTTTTCTTAGTCATCTATGATAGTAAATTGAATCCCTTTATGATTTAGACTGTTGGTTGGACAAAACAAGAACTTTGAAGACATCACCTTGGGCTCTAAGAAATTGTTATGGGCATTTTTCATTATTTCCTGACATTTTATAGGCCAAATAATTAATCTATTTATCAAGAAAACAATCATCAGATTGATTCACAATAAAAAAATAATGGATACATCCCTATAAATGTGTAAATTAGAGTCAGATGCTTTGTTATACACTGTAGATCAATTTATGTAACACAGTCCTTTGTTGCTTTAACACAAAGTCCAATTTTCCAAAGAAATAGTGAGATGATGTACCGCCAGCACTAAATCCCTCTGCAACACTCCACACAACAGGCCTGGACTTGTACAAGATAGGAGGTCAGAGAGAGAGAGAGAGAGGGAAGAAACACAGATGGAGTCAACAGATCTGTATCAAAATTTCAGAGGTAAAACCGCAATTTGTGAACGCGTCACTGACGTTGCGTATGAAATCGCAGACACAGAACCGAGCGCAACGGAGCAGACAACAGCACGCCCTTGAACGACGGGAAGAAAAAGTTGACAGAGGAGAGTGCTGGATTGTTAAATTTTATTCGTCACTTAACTACAAGACGAGATAAAAGGCCGTCAGCAACACGGGCCTGTATGAACACGTTTTAATTTAGAGACTGGTGACATGTATTCGTCTGCACCCACAGCGAATGTATATACACAAGTGAGGTTTTATGTTTTGTGCGGTTGCCGCTATATGATCTCAAGCTTGTTTGAAATGCAGATGAATCAAAAGAAGTTGTATTCCAGTGTGAGAAACAAATCTTCAAAGCGCTCACATATTGTAAGCACACAAAAGGGAAGCAGCAGCAGTCGGGTGTCAAACTGGATTCTAATTGATGACTGTCTGTCTTTTAATCCACACTATGAAAACTTTTTCAAAGGCTTACTGTAGGATTTTACCTCGGAAACAAACTTATGTTGCTTGCTTTTATGTTGAGTCTAGGAACAAATAAATACTGTGGTGTTCTTTTTTTTTTTTAAACCTGTTTTACTTGATTATGAGCTCAGATCCTTTGGATGTCAGACGTTGTTCATGTCGCTGCTTTGAGATACAATTTTCAAATATTGTAAATACCTGACTCATCATTGTACCTTGCATGCTGAGGCCGGTCTGCCTTCTCTAGACATGCATAGGCTTAGTCACTGCTATATAATTATTTATAAAGGCCACTTTAGGAAAGCTTCCTTCATATTTATGAGTCTAAATTAGTCAGAAATGTGGAGCTCAGGATTCATTGTTGCTGACTGTCTTTAAAGCTTAAACACAGTAAGACAGCTTTCCCTAACCAGAGGAAGGGCTATGACTGTCACATCTAGGGAAGATTGCTATTACAGATTGTTTTTCATGTTTTTTTTTTTTTTTTTTTTTTTTTAAGATTTGTTGTATAACATTTTTATTTTGCTACCAGCAGTTCAGTATGCAACTTTCAGAGCCGCAGTGATGTTGTCCAGGGATATCTTCTCAAATTAAACTAAAGTACTTCAGAGCAGTATTATCGCAATCTCACCTCAATTTAATCTGAACAACTTCACAGAGGGAAATTTTCTTTCAAATCCCTCAACTGAGCAAGAAAACCTATCATCATGATGAACTAATAAAGAATGAATGAATCACAGTTTAACACTGCATTTTAAATAGACTGCAGGGAATTGACCTTAACCCTGAAAACTGCCACCAGAGAGGAGAAAATGAGTATTAGCTACCACACTAGGATTTTTTAAGTTAGCTTTCTTTAGTAAGTGATATTAGTGCAGGAAAGGTTGAACTTTAACAGAAGGAAACGTGCTTTAAAACCAATTCAGCCAATCCAACAGTCATAATAATCAATTACAGATAGAGATTTATATTCCATCACTACCTGAGTTGAAGGACAGCAACCAATAACTTTAAATGTACATTTGGGTTTGTACATTTGTTTAAAGACAGACTTGGAAAAAATGTCTTCCTTAAACAGCATGACAGCAAAGCATCATAATGCACATATCAAATAACAAAAGAAAAAAAAAAGCTAAGCCACTACAAGAAATTAATTCAGAATTAATTACTACCAATGCAAATTAATTGCACAAAGCTAGCAGCAGCACAAGAAAGCAGAAATTAGCGAGCAGCAATGGCATCACCCACAAGATCTGCGAGAGAAATAAAACAGCCAGTAACCTTGTAACGTTAGCTTATTGCGATTGCCAAGTCCACAAACACTGACTGAACAAAGCCAAGACATCAACTCACATTATGCATATTAGTACGAGCAGCAAATATTTTTAATTTGATCGAGTGTAGCAGTAATTCCTGGCATCTCAACCAGGACTAAACCCTTGAGGAAGAGATGCTGATGTGATCCCAAGCTGCCAACAGCAGGACAGGAAATCCTGCTTCTGGCTTCAAGTACAAGTTTGACGCAGCTATTTAAAGCCAAACTGAAGACATGATTGTACTGTTGGAGGGCGGGTTTGCTTATGAAATAGTATACGAGCAGCGGAGTATTGGCTTGTGCAGTATTTGTCGTTGGTCTTATATTGAATGTGCAATATACTGGTACAATGTGCAATACTAGTGCAATATTATTTTACTGGATTTATAAGCTGTCATGGCTTTATTGATTCCATTGGTCTTGTGCGTGTTGTTTTTGTTATGTATGAATGATTGTATAGGAGATAAATGTTCTGTGATGCACCACAAGAAAAGTTTCCAAGAAAAATTTCCCTAAGGGGACAATAAAATATATCTTATCTTAAAAATGTAATAGATAATAATTAAATGATAATAAATCTCATAAGCTCTGCCCCCCGGAAACTGGAAACACATCCCGCTACTTCAGACCAAAGTTCACACTAGCTTACTGGGAACACAGAGTGCTGCACACTCAGGCTAACATTAACTAACTAACACATCAGGTATCGTTATCAAGTAAGATTAAACTTACAGAAATATTGCAACAATAGTCCGACTCAGTGCGAGTCCCGGAGCCTTGGAGAGCAGCAGGTGAGCCAACTGTCAATCAACCAGTCTTCAAATCTTATTAATGGAGCAATAATTTCCAAAATGACCAACAGCACACTAATTACAGGCAAAAAATTAGCAGTTGAGACCATAATTACTCATTGAAAAACAATTATTGACTCAGTATTTCTGGAGAGAAGTAGATGCTTTTTGAATGGGACTCAGATGGAGTTGGTATTTTTTGCAGCCAGCATCTAGCGTCCGTCGTAGGCATTGCACTTTAAGGCACTCCTGCATCGGCCTCAACCTCAAGCTGTGGTAGTTGCCTACACACCTGACAGAGGGCTCCTCCAGCTCCAGCTGCCACCACTCAGCTCTGGTACTCCTGCTACTCTTACGTGCTGCTGTGAAACACATTTTGGATGGTGGATGGCTAGAGAGGCTAAAAAGCATAATGAATGTGATGTTAATCAGCACAAGCCACTCTGCTTCTTGATTTTATGTGTTTAAATCAGTGGTGAAACGTGTGTTTTATGCAATGTAGTATAAACAAACTTAGTTCTTCCTACTTCACTGTGTGCACTATGAAAGAGGTTCACATTAAGGGTCATAGCAGCTACTGTCAATTACTTATTATGGGAAGTGTTGCTAAGTAATGTGAGGTTCAAAGTATTAAGAGAATGGACAGACCAGATTTCTCTGTCAGCACAGGATAGATGCTGATAGTATGGTTACAATATAATGCAGTGCAAAGTCTATCATATGCCTTCCTCTTCCTGCACACCACAACTGTATATTACACAACAGAGTTAACCACAGCTGTTAACAACCATGGCTCGTCCATCTGTCCCCTCCCTGATGCCCTCCCTTCATCAGGCAGGACGACTGTGTGAAGCTGTCTGTAATCAGATTAAGCAGCGACTGGGTGACTGGGGCTTCTGCATCCACCCATCATTCCATCCCACTGTTAGTAACATCTGCGTCATGTGGAGAACCATGTGCATGCTGCGAAAGAGACAGATTAATGTGCTGGTGTGTGTGTGTGTGTGTTTGTGTGTGTGTGTGTATGTGTGTGCGCACGTGTGCTTGGACAGGAGAGAATAAGTGTTACAGCTCTCCATTTTTGTTACATTAACAGGTCCAATGTTGACATTCACAGTCTGTGCTGTTGGTGTCACCTTCAGAATTAAGGATGCTCTATGTTCAAGACGTGACATAACACATACGTCCACATACAGACACACATACACACACACACACACACACACACAGACAGCCACACTTCAGTCATCCCTTGCCTTTGCAGTGATACCGGGTATGTAGTATACTGCAATGGAAACCAAGCACAAAGGCTGGGCAATGTATGATATGAGGTATAAAATGTTATTTTGCATAACTAGTGTCGTTTTATAATGCTGTCCTCAGTGATGTGTTTTGTATTCACTCACCATAAAATTATATAGAGGCAATAATAAATCATTTGTGGTGACAATCAAACGAGAGGAGATTATATCTGAATAAAAGTATAAACAGTGTTATTACAAGAAAAGGCTTAAACAAGACATCACATTGATGCATTATCAATAGAAAGGAGGCAAACATCATCATACACTGGAAATTAAGGAAAACATCAGACTTTATTTCCCAGTCCGACCTAAAGGAAAAAGTGAAAATTACATGTAAGTCCTGAGAAGAGAAGAGAAGAGAAGAGGAGAGGAGAGGAGAGGAGAGGAGAGGAGAGGAGAGGAGAGGAGAGGAGAGGAGAGAAGAGAAGAGAAGAGAAGAGGTCGTATATGGTTGTCTAGAATACCTGTGTAGATTTAGCTTGGGCTGTGTCCCCGGCTTCGATGCCATTTATCATTGTATCATTACTGAATCAGAATCTAGATTATCTTCCTCTTGACAGAGAAGTACAAGCGAGGGCACATCTTGACAATTAGGTGCGCTGAGATAACCCTAGGACACAGAGTGCCTCTTGCTGTGCAGCCTCTAGGAGCAGACATGTATGCTCTACACCTGGTAAAGGGCTCTACAGCCACTCAGATCCTGCCTGCCTCGGCCTGGCCTGATCCATCCTGCCTCAACCCTAATGTCTCATTGGCATTCAGTCACACGCCTGCAGCAAATGGCGAATGGAAAGCTTGGAGCTAGCTCACCGCTATTAAGATTCTACAAAGCCAGCCGTTCCCCTGCCGCCACAAGCACACAGCGAATCACACAGCCAAGGAATAATAAAAGAGCTGGGGAAGGGATGAGCGTAACAGCTGGGCCAGCCAGTCACACAGCCAAGATACAGTGATGGGAAAAGGATTTTGGTATAAAATCTGAAAGCTCCACTATTCATAAAGTTTATGAGGGCAGTGGCTTGGTTTGCTGTTCACACTGCAGTATCTACTAAAGAAAATTATATACTTCAAGTGGCTAAATCACCAGTACAAACGCATAATCGCATTGGCCCCAGTCAGCCCCTCCATCCCACCCTCTGTCATCTACAAAACCACACCGTGACCACTTCATGATGAGGCGTATTACTGGCAAGCCTCCCATCATGAACCTCTGAGAGACAGCAACCCCCCGGCCCACCAACCCTGCCTGTGTTTATGTCTGCCTATCGACATCCCCCCAGAATCCTAAGCTGCTTGCTAATCACCCTTTGAAAGAGCAGACTAATTCAGATGTCAAGGCCCATTACCTGTGAGCTGTCTAGAGGTGACCTGAGCCCCTATCTTGCGGTGATAAACACCAGTTGGAGGATAATGCACATCTGGATAATAGGAAAGTAGGAAGTGACATGCTGGCTAAGTGTGCAATCACTGAAGGGAGCTGAAGGGGGGGTGGGGGTGGGGGTGGGGGGCTATGGCGTGTAGCAATCATTGTTGCATAAAGATAACGTCCTTCATGACAGCGCTGGGTCAGTCAGCCACCGTATGGCTTCTGTGCCTCTGGTAAAATAAACAAGGCTCTCAGACCGAGGAGTGACTCCTCACCAGCCGTCCCCTCCAATCTGCTCTCAGACACTGACGGAGACAATGCTCAACCAAAAGACGACCCATGCCAGACTCACATCTGGCCCTTTATACCCCCCCCACCCCAAATCCAGTTTCACAGGAGGTGACTGATGCACTCTGGGAAGCAGACAGCAGGAAAAGAGCTGGAATTATTACACGTGGGATAAACACTTGTATCTTCAGATTGTAGCTACATATCACACATAAACTTCTTTTGGGGATTTTTGAGCTCCTGCTATGATCCTTTTTTGATGATTACATATTTAGGGGTCTTTTCTGTTTCCAGGGGATAAAATGATAAGACTAAATCCGTTTTTTTGTGAAACCATCAGGTACTGGAGCTGTACACCAAAGTATCTCTGGACATTTACTGAATTGATAGACAGCTAGTGTATAAAACATTTTAGAAAAAGAGAGAGATTAATGACTAGAGGCAGCTGTGGTGATGGGCAGAGAGAAGCAGAGCTCCCCACAATGCAGGCAGAGGGAACAGTGGGTAATGAGGGCAAATAGGATGCAGGTCAAAGAAAAAATAACCACTTTCAGTACCCATTACTCCTCGTCTATTCAGTCAGCAGTGAAACCCACCCCCAACTGCAAATTTAACTCCTCTGTTAGAACACTATATCCAACTAAAATTGCAAAAAAATTATTTTATAACCCCATAATAAATACATATTTACCGAGCCAGGATTAGAAGCAGTCATTATATGGCAGTATGAACACTAACAGGCATTTAAGATGACAACAGGGTCTTTAATTGGAACAGGGACTGAAGGCACCGAGGAACTGAAATCCCCAGAACCTCCCACTGATAAAAAAAAAAAAAAAAAAAAAAATATCCCAGAGGAAATTGTACATACTGTAAACACCCAAATGCTATTTGTATGCTTTATGGCTGTATGACCAATGCTATTGTAAGCTACTATAGACAATGCAATTAGAGAGATAATTCTCCTATGTTGAAGATGCAACTTCCCATAATGGGCTTTTTCTATGTAGTGTAGGTTTGCGTTGGAGAGATTATGTTGTTTGCTTGTACTGGTATGCCCCCCCCACCCTCGGCCCCCCCACCATCCCCTCTCCATCCCCCTTCTCTCGATCCAATACACACACTGCTCATTAAACACTGCCACTATGACCCGCGTCCACCACTCTCAGCTCCCTGGGTATTTGATCACCGTAATATGTCCTGAGTCCTGACCCAATGCTGCCCAGTGACAAATTAATTTATGATGCCAGGGCCAAAATTAAGGTTTACAATGCAACTCGCACTCGTACAGAGGCTCCGATATGTTTTTTTTTTCTTTTTTTATACACTAAAAACACTTTTTCCTATTGGTGGCCTCAGGACAGATGCCAGGAAGGATTTCTAGTTCAGCGAATCCAAACAGGGATGTAGTGGAGGGTAAACCCATTTACACTCAACTGTTTTTCTTGCTTATTTGCAGAATGCAGCAGTAACTGATGTGATTATAGGGAAAAACACTGTGTATGACAAAAAGCCGTTAATGATTTCTTACAATGGTTTGTTTGTAATGCACTGAAATTATCTAGAAATCATGGTTTAGGAGCGGTTCTACCCACCCACAACACTAAATGTAAGCCTAACCGACATCCATGAAACAAATCTGTGCGTACGTTTCACAACTACACTTTACATTATACCAAGCAATCATGAAACACTCTTATCATCAATCTCAAAATGTATCATTCCAACCTCAAACCATGTCATCAAGCAAGCTGTTTACATTGTGATCATTGCAGGTGTTGGTGGAGTGTGTGTGTAGAGCAGCACCAATTTGATTAAAGTGGGAATGATGAGAGAGCTGGGGACTGGGAGTCATGTTATGCTTTTTGACTGTAGCTTACTGCTTTACTCTAATACCATCAGTTATCACTCACATGCGCACGCGCGGACACACACACACACACACACCAGTGGCTCTAGTACAGATGAATTATTGAGGACTTGGAGTAGGGTTGGGAGCAACTTTACGCTCGTTTGTTTTGTAGTCGCATTACGCCTCCACCCACCTTCCCCCACCAACTCCCCCCCCACTCCCCTCCTCAGCCCCCACAAACACACTGCATGGCACTAGAGAATGGGCTCTCTACTAGAATGCTTTGCAGTAGCATTATTAGGAAACTGGTGCAGTATTTTACTGCAAAAAACAAGTCATAAACCCTGGTATTTAGTGTTAATATCTTACTTTGCTGAAAATAGCAGGAAGATTTGTTTCTGAAGCAGATCGAGATCATTTGTTTACCCCGTTTTCAGTTTTTTTTTCTCTTGCAAAACAATTTGAAATGAGTTAAACTGCATGGGAAATGTAAAAGTCATTAAGCACTTAGAGAGCTAGAGAGCAAAGCCTCAACTATACTATTCACACACACACACACGTGTTAAAAAGAACTGATTTCTTCACCTTTGTTAATCGTGTTATGTTGGAAACTCCTCCACAACCACCAAAAATTAATCGATTTCTTCACCCCATCTAGCTGCCAAATTTCCTAAGAATCCATGTTTTTTTTTTTAAAAGATATATAGCAGTCAGGCAGGTCTTTACGAAAAATGATGATTTTAAGCCTTAGTTTCATTTTAAATCATGTGTCAAGATGGACACTTTGTACAGTGTACTTTTAGATCTATTTCTGTGTATGTGCGTGCATGTGTGTGTGTGTGTGTGTGGTAAGACAGCATCACTTCACTACAAGCCTGACAGCTGCCTCAGGCACATATGGGAGACGCTTGATGAGAGTCACAGAGGACAAACAAGCTGTATATCAACAAAATACTTTGTAGGATGATATAGCGAAAGACCAAACAGATACAAAGAAGCGTAGCGTGGTTACAAAGAAATAAATTAACTAAAAAGGGAAAACAGACAAATCCCTATTTCCACCTATTAGAGTCCAAAAGTCTCTTTAAATATCGTTAATGGTTATGAATATAATAATCATTACCACACATTTCTAATGACAATGTCACATTAAAATTCAAATTATGCTGGAAACTGCATCATAGTCATCACAAGGACTTGGATACTAATATTCTTAAAAGAAGATTAACATTACTCTGATATAGACTATTGACAGAGCAACATCTCTCTGATCCAAAGAGTGAAGGGAAGAGAGCTCTGAGAGAAAGCAGCAGCGAAGGTTAGTAAGACATAAATGAGACGAGGTGAGAAGGTTGACAATATTCAGCTATGGAACGACACCCCTGCTAATTGTCATACTCTGCCGCCGTGGCAACCGTCTTGCATTTACCGTGAAAGTCTTCCTCAAGTGTCCCCTTGCAGCACAAACAACCCACGCTGGCTGATGAGTGTGGTGACATGCCAGTGCCCTGCTTGTGTTAACAAAACAAGAGGGCTTGTGATCAAGAGTTTGCTGCTGCACTTCTCATCTCGAACACCGCTCGGGGTTAAATATTATAACGATCAGATAATCAGCACATGCTTGGAGTAAGCTTTAAAGCAGTGGTTAACAACCTTTTTTTTTTTTTATTTGATGTACCCCAACGGCACTTAATTAGATGAGCTCAAGTAGCCCTTCATCAACACAAACGGTCAAAATGTGTTCTTCTAAGTGGATTTCAATCTGGATGCTATTTAACACTATTAATAACTATATAAAAGTTGATGTTTCAATGAATTATTCATTATTTTTTAACTATAGCCTTGTCTAGTCTCTTGCTAACACTCTTACTGGCAGCATGTGGTGATAGGTGTGTCCTTCGCAGTCGCCTTATCATAGCTGGTAGTTTAACCTACTGGTGATTGTAACGATAAAATCTACTAAAGATTAGTGTCACACCGATTTGTTATCCGATTTGTATGTTTATTTGCCTCCTATACAGAAATATGTGAATATGTTTTTTAAACAAATTATATTTTTCCTCAAATTAGCTGAACTACTCCACAATCTTTCCACGTAGCCCCCGGCAACTACAGAAGTTCCCCCTGGGGTACACGTACTCTTGGCTGGGAATTGCTGCTTTAAAAAGGGCCATACCAATAGTCAACAGATCCGTCTCCATGGCAACCGTGCCATCCACTAATGAAGATTGTATGATATGAAAGCTCTGCAAAAAGCAAAGTTTAATGCCACTTTTTTTTTTTTTACAAACACATCAATGTCAATTTGTGTTCCTCATTTCCAGGTAGTTATTAATATCAGTGTGAGAATCAACTTATAGAGACCTAAAACCTGATGAGAGTGAACATCATGTCTGCTTTTATTGATGTCGCATTGTAATCGTGTGGAAATGCAGGTGTGGAAGTGGGAAAATCTCTGCTGAAATGCCACACAATGATAATGTAACTGAGACAACAATAAAAGCAAACATATATCCACTGTGATGGATTACCTCAATGAAACTTTCTGCTGGGCTGATTTTCATACTGTATTGAAATGAACTGAAAACAGCGGAAGCCCGGAAGGAAGGAAACACATATTTAGCAATCGAAAACACTACACTGTGCTTTAAAAAATTGTCGGCAGTAATACAGAGCATATGTATTTGTATTAAACGGGCTGAAACATGCAAAAACACTGCTATGGTTCTTTAAGCTTGTCCAGGAGCGGTGGTGTTGTAATAAATAATCCATTTGCGATGTGTGTGCAGCAGAATTTCGCTGGTGCAATATTCTGCTTATATTTCATTCATATAAGTGTCTAGCAGAGCTTTGCCAAGTTTGGGTTTTATATTCGGTGTTACCCACATTTCAAATTATTAATGAGACACTTGAGAATTCACTACCACCTACAGTTTATTATGTATGCAGTAATCAATTTATCTACCTGTCTATTTCTCCATTCACTTCTTATCTAGCCAGTTGGCACCAATAAGATTACGAATGTTTTTTCCAAAAGGGGAGATCTGGCCCAGAAAGCGGTATCAAGGCAGTTGTAGGCAACATACAGTAACATGTATACAATGCAACAAGGTAATTAAAATCATAAAAGAGGTGCAAACATATCTACATAAAGGAATGAGCAGTCTAATAGCAGAACAGCAGGACCGGTGCCCAAGCCTAAACACATCTTAGCAAAACAAAACATAGCTGACTTCTTCATGAAACGGCATTAAAAAAAAAAAAAAAAAAACCCCACTCATAATCACTTTACACTCACTAAGAAATAACTCATTCAGCTTTAAATTACTTTGTTATGAGTTCTGTGCCAAAAGGAACTAAGGAGCGGTGTACGTGATGGCTCTCCTGCTTCATTCAGCTGATTGTCAGAAACATCTCTAAGGCGAGAAAAGATGTCTCTAGTTATTCGACCGGGCTCTCTGGGCTGCTGTATTCCCACTCTCGCTCTCAATCCCTTACCCCTCCTTTTTTTTTTTCTTTTTTTTTTTTTTTTGCAGCCGACTGCAAATCTCTTTGCAGTGACAAAGCATCGCCTGTCAAGAGGATGATTCCATTGAGAGGCACTTCCTGATATGAGAGGTGCATTAATGTGATTAACCCACACTCACTATTGCCGTTTGATACAGGGGCTTAGGGGCTCATGTCACTCTGTATTCTTCTCTATTGGCATGATCAGCAGGTAATGGAAAATATGCTGATGTCTGAGGAGAAGCCACTGAAACTCAAAATGTAATCTAGAGTAAGCAACAAATTATTATCAATAGCGGAATCCATCGCTGCTGTGATCAAACTCGATTATGTAATTTGTCTTCAGTATTCAAAGACAATCAAATTAGTATCTAAAGCTCAGTAGCTTACACAACCATTCTGCTAACTTAATATGTCCACATTATCACACCAACAATTACCATCCATTAAGATTACTTACGATATAATGACATCATCCTCAATCATAATGCTGTTTTACCACACCACAAAGGTGTTCCATCAATTAATTACCTGACTGAGACACAAACAGCTGCAGAAGGAAGAAGAGGCTCGTACACACGTGTTTCATACATTCACACAGCTAATATTAGTAAAAGACTAAAGAAAGCCTTGTTCGACTGGCTCCACTGTGCACTGCAATGTGAAATTATTCATCTGATGTCAAAGTCATCATCCATTCAGCTGCATATAAATGGCTACAGGTTGTACGTATTTTTTTTTGATTGCACAGCGATTGAAGCTACAGACATATAGGGGGCAGAGCAGAAAATAACTACACAGCGGAAGAGGAAATTCTGGGATGCCATTCATGAACCTTTTCATCAGGCATCTTTTCCAATCCTTAGCTGGGGGTACCGGCTGAAATAGATTCCTGTACCGAGCACAGAGCTTTTAATAGAGGCATCTCCCAGCTTAATCAAAGATACCCAGGAAATGGGCACATCCACCTCATGCTACATTGTGAAGTCTTGGCGTAGGCTTGGTGTGAGCTTCTTCATTTCAAAGCTATATAAAAAAAAAAAAAAGGTATACGTGAGGACATACGTATGCGAGTGCAGCCTCTTGGTAGCCCCTAGAGAATATATGATGCACTAGAGGCAGCTGTAGAAAAGTAAGTGAAGTGCTGTGCGCAACTCTTTCAGCGCACATTCCTTTTCGATCAATGGCTGAGATAGATAATAGCCTCCATAGAGACTTGCATCCTGTCTCTCTCCATCTCTGCCTCAAATCCCCATTTTTTTTGCCTTTGCCTCTCTGCACTCTCCGTCTCTTCCCTCCAAGCTCCGCCCCAGCTGTCAGCGGTGGCACAGGAAGCCCACCAGCTCCAGAGGGCAAGGCAGGAAGAGCACAGAGGATCTTGGGAAGAGCACAGAGGAACATCTGGTAGACCCAGAGAGCCTGTCCGTCGCTGCCGGCCCGCCGTCATGTCATCGCAGCTTTCCCGGGCTTCCTGGTAACAGCTGATCCTCCAGGCCCACTGCCTCCATCAGAGTGGAGAAAATTCACTCGCTCAACTCAATTATGCAAGAGGTGTGAATTAAACATGAGGCTACCACACAGGAATGTATACACACACAGCACACAGACGTGCACAATACGTAATCATACAATACAACAACCCCATCTGTATGCTGATGCCAGGAGGGGCTTTGTGAGGCCTTTTTACAAACCGAACCGATCTATAGTGGATGTAGATTTACTTGTGAGCGAATGCCACATTCATGAGCACAGACAACATGGACAACTAGGGCAGAATGGTAAGGATGACAGTGAGGATATGGGTGATGAGGAATTTTGCCATCTTTGCCACCTATTACTTCCCTGTGAGCTTTAAAAGAGCAAAAACAGCCTCGCGTGGGAGTCGAGCCTGGAGCCAAATGCAGAGCCGATTTTCTCCCCATCTTTCTTTACGTCTCTCTCCCACTGTTTCTTTGTGTCTCTCTCCCCTCATTCGCTCTCTCTCTCGTTCCTCCATGCCCTTTATTAATCATCCTTGGTTAGTGGGGCAGAGAGCGTGGTGTTAGGAGCTCTGGGGAGTGTAGAGCCATGAAATACACACACACATACACACACACACACACACCTTCATGTGCATGCACACTAATAGGCGCTGGACTCATAAATCTAAGCAAACATGTTTTTTCCCCCCCTTTCATCTCTTGTTTGCTTATAAAACATAAAAAAAAATCCAATAAAATATTAACAAAAAAATGCTGGGTAGCTCCTAGGAATGACTACACATACACACACACATGCACACACTATCTATAAGTATGCATGTGCGCACATACAGTACAGCTGATCTTCAGGGATCCTGGCCTGGGGTCCTGGGACTCAGCTGCTGCTGCTGATGTAACCTTTTGAACGGTCTCAGTTGCTGTTTAGACATTCAAGCTCAGGCACATAAGCAAAGCAGCGAGCGGGGCCGTCTCTCTCATCCGTAAACACACAACTGTCCCTCCAGTGCCATTAAAACCCTTTACCTGAGCCATTCTGGTTGAGTCAGAAGCAGTACAGTGCAGCCATCGCAGCCATTAGACCTCATTATAAGAGTGTTTGGACATTACAGGCAGCATCCTTGGAGAGCTGGATGCGTAGTGATGGGACAACAGGATACAACACAGCTAACCACTCCAGCTTCTGTGGCCAATGGGCACCAGAGTAGCTTGAATAATGGAGGATGTAATTAGGCCTTATTTCTATGCATGTAAGTGCACTTAGGCTAGAAGGCTCCAACTGGGCTACATGCCATTATTACCATTATCACTATTTGATCTCCCTGAGAAAGTGGTGAGAGAATTGGCCAATTAGATATTATGGGACAGTAGGACGTTTAGAGCAGAAATCTGGGATGTCCTTTTGGAAGTATGTAGGGATGTAATGGTGGGTGGGCACAACTAAACTCACTTAATTTACATTTTTATTTTGCCAAGGCTTAGTCAACTTTAGCTGACATGCATAAATTCATACATCACATGGAGACATATGAACCTAATGCAAGTTATATGAAGAGGGAATCTTTAAGGATGAATCTACAAATGTATGTTTTTTTTCATATTAATTCTGATTCTTCTAATTGTAGGATGTTTGTCTTGAGATGATCATATACTGACAGTAATTGGTACCATTTTTTCTGTTGATCCCTATTACTGTGTGTGTGTGTGTGTGTGTGTGTGTATTATTATGAGGATTACTGTGTTTAGTGGATGCCACATGTCAAAAAAAAAAAACGCTCATCTTACAAACAGAGCTCAGGAGACACAGCAGCAGCGGGGACAACAGAAAAAGCAGGGACGCACCTGGTTTGACCGTCTTCAAACGAATCGGCTCCCGAAAGTGGCGTATGACAGCCAGAGTGTCACGGTTTGTAAGTCCACTGACGGGCGTCCCGTTCACCTCCAGCAAAACGTCCCCGTAGTAGGGCAGCTTCCCGACGTGACACACCAGCACGTCCAGCTTCATCTGGCCCAGGTGGGGGAACTGTCCCAGCTCTGCTCCTCCAAGGACCTCCACCACGGAACCAAAGTCTCCCAGGTTGCCCCATGACACCGCGCACTCCACCACTTTACTGGACCAGTGTTTCTTCTTCTTCAGTGTTCTGGACATGGTTACTCCCTTTATCGAATAACTAACGATCTAACTGGAAACAGTCGCCTCGGCTTTCTGTTGTTAAATGAGCGCGAAATGACGCGGCCTAATAAACCCTCCTGAGTTATCCTCCCGACCTGCTGGTGATTTCATCTTCCTGACATTTACGAGGCTGAATATCACCCGTGAATCTGCCGTTGAGGTCTGAGGTTAAACAGGTCTGTCATCCCACGGGTATATATGCTCCGGTGTGCGCGCAGTTGCCTCGGTTGCAGTAATTCCAAGCGCTCCTTGTGCGTAAAACAGAAGAGTTGATAGCGGCGAGATGGTTAAAAGGGAAACAATCAAGGTTTTATGCTCTTCATCGCTACTGTGGAAACATATCCGCGCTGCTCTTCGTCTCTGGAGGAGCCTCCCGATTACCAAGTTGTCAAGACAAAAACGTAAACAGAGACTATTTTACTCATTCGGCGGTAGACTGTGGAGTGTCTGTCGCTGTAATGTAGTGCGTCAACGAAAAATCCCTCATACCTGTGGGCAGGCTGAACATAGACGGCGGCAGCGTTCACAGGTAGGCGGTTTATGCGGTTGAAATCCAGCCCGTGATGACTGAGTCGACGAGACACATCTGCAAACGTTTGTCTGCTACAGGTTTGAACACACCTGGCACCGCCAGGAGAGATGTAGCCAGGCTCCGAAACGCCCCTTTTTACGCTCAGCAGCAGCAGTGGGTTCCTAGTCGCTCAGGCGGGCTCCATCCTCCGGTGTGCTGTGGTACTAAATGAGAAAAACATACTGTATCAATCCAGAAATATTCAGTGTAACTTATTGTTATTTTGGCCCTCGTTTAAAACACACAATCCCTGCGTTTATCTGAATGTTTTCAACATGTACAGGACCTGTCTTGCATATCAGAAGTGCAACATAAAAGACTAACTGGAAAACACAAAGCATATGATCATGCTTTTGTCTGTGCTTATGTGCTCTTGTATGTGTTCTTTTCATGTTTTTTTATATGCCATCAACCTGCCAGGGGGAAACTAGCCTGTATGGCTAAATCTGGCACATTTAATGGACACAAGTGCTCATGTTACTTAATGTGCATTGTTAAATAAAATAAACATAACATTAAGCGAGGAAAACAAATTACACCTAATTAAGACTGAAGCAGGTATTCTTGAGGAGGAAATTCCGTAAAATCGACCAGGATCAGTGTCTCCACAGCGCCACCTACTGACGTAATCAGATCATTTCAAACGATTTACTGCTCCAGTTCATCCCCCCCTGAGGTTTTTGATTTACATTTGCATACCTACATGCCATTTCACTTGACTGCATTCAACTGCATTTATCCATGCATGATTTATAGATAATTAATTGATTTAATCATTAACTACCACTAGACTGTTATCTACAGATTAGTTTTCCAATTGTTCATACATGAAATGCTTCCAGTAGCCTGTATACTTGTGCAGAGTGCTGTTACTGTATGTTCATGCATACATTACCATCATATAAGTAGGACCGGTGCTGTATATCTGACCTTTTACTCAAGGGGTAACTGTTCTCCCACCTACATGCGAAGCCTACACATTTCATGGCCTGAAAGCACAGGTTTTTTCATGAGCTCATACATTTACATTAACTCGTAACAGTGTGTTGTTGTGGAACTGCGCATGAAAGGATTCATGAGATACAACAGCTCCTTTGTCTTTAAATGTTGGTTTTGTGACAGATTTTACTGTAAAAGAGAAAAAAAAGCAGCAAGATGATGCAAAACTGAAGTTGTGTTTAAGTGTAGCTTTGGTAGTTAATTAAACTTTGTAAATATCACTTCAGCTCCAGGGACAACTGGTCATGTTTCACAGCATGTTATAAATGATGCACGACTCCTTTTTTGCCAAAATCTCTGGAATAGAGGATGATGGATTTTGACAATTTGGGCATGTTGACTCACAGTACAGTCATATGTCAGCGCTGTGTAGCGATGTCAGTGGAGTTAATTAACTTTATAACTGGAAGCGGGGAACACACCTTCTGTGGTATTTATGAAGCAGCAGTAGTTTCTGTTCTCTGGGTGTGATGCAGTAGAAGTCTTTAAATACAGAGTTGCCACCCTGGACATTGTGCTGAATAATTCATAGCCGTGTAGAGGATGATTAACAATGCTATCATGTCTTTGATGGGGACCGGGCAGCGGAGCGCAGATCCAAACTAAACTGAACTTTAAAAAGGCTGAAACGGAAATTGTCAGGTTCAACTCGTATCCGCCGTTTCCTGAGATTCTACCGGATTTACGGAGGAGGGTCTTTTTTTTCTCTCTCAACGTCATGACTGATGATAGATTAATAATTTTTTAAGGCCCACATTAGCTGGCTTTGTGTTGGTTTGACATGACTAAATCCAGATTACAGATGGTTTGGCCTTTTAAATAATTCCATGGTGTGCCCAGGAATCATGTTGTGGTTAAGACCCCTGCCTCAGGAATTACACGCAACCTACATCAAATCCGGCAAGAACATTTTCTCTCAGCTTTAAGTAAAGATAGACACTACTACTAATATTGAGCTGAACTAATTAGTCAGTTAATAAATCAACAAACATTGATAATTATCCTAATAGTTGCCAAACTTGAGTCTCTCCAAACTGAGTTCTCAAATGTGAGCATTTCCCACAATCTACTCTTGTCACGCACCTTTGCCTCCGGAAAACTCTTGATGGCCATTTTTCACTATTTTCTGGCATTTTATAGAAAAGTAATTACTCAAGTCAATAACTGACAACATAAATAATGAAGAAAATAATTAAGTGTCAGCCCTGATTTCATATTTTCTACCTAAGCAGAGCATTGAGGCACACATTCATGATTCAAACCAAATTATCAGAATTCATGTTTAATGTTTGAGTAATGGCTACGTAACAAAAAAAGGCTCTTTAGACATGCTTTACAGAATGTACAGGTAAACAAAATACTATTGAAAATAAAATGCAAAACTTCAACAATACAAAAAAAAAAAAAAAAAAAAAAAGCAGCATGGAATATTGCCAGAGCATTTACTGCTAAACTTTGGTATAAAGTCATAAAAGGACGTTCAGAGAATAAAACAATACAAATGCACATTATATTGCGCTGCGTTGGCAGAAAATATTGAACAGTGAATCGATGTATGCCCCCCCCAGGACATGTAGCTCCATTAGGATGACTTATCACTGCAAGTTTTCATTTCAAATGCTCAATTGCTCAAGAGGCGCATGAAATTGACCCTGGCCGACAGTCAGGAAAAAACATCAACAATGAGAATCTGCTTCCACTGAAACAAGGACTGTCAAAATACAGAGGAAAAAGTCAGAGTCAAGTTGGCTTGAACAACAAAACCAAAACATACCCACTTGGTTGACACCTTTCTGGCTAAATTCAGAGGAAAAGGCTTGGAATGTGCTGATTTGGTAATAAAAAGGCAAACATGATTGAACAAATAAGTTAGAACAAAAAAAAAAGAGAGAGTGCAAGACTGACATGAAAGTCATTTATGCAAGTACCACTGAGGAGGTGGAGGTGTACCGATGCTTATCACATACATGTGATAAAACAAAAATAACAACAACAACTTGTTCGGCCATGTTTCCACTTTGTGACATTAAATCCAAAATGTAGCATCGACTTACACAATCACACGTTTTTGCCCTGTAGATTAACTTTTCAGCATTTTTGATTTTTTAGTGTCTGAACTCAGTACCCTCGAACACTCAGTGTAGCACTACTAACATGACGGGTCCTCTCTTGATCAAACAGAGAAGAGCAGACAGTACCGATTATCACCATAATGGAAATAACGAAAATGAAAAACTTCCAAATCTGGAAAGCAATCTGTTGTCAGACACCATACCCATGAAGAATGAGTAGAATATCATTTGCTTAATATATTGAGGAAATGTGAGATTTCTGTCACAAACAAAGCCAAAACCAATCACATCTGAGCAACTCTGAAGTGCAATAATCAAGAGGATTTTTAAGGAGAACTCATAAGATCAAACAAGACTAATTTCCTTTGCACAAGAAGAAGCATTTTCAAATCCTCAAAGCGGTTTAATAGCTGACGCCTTGAAAACAGTACAGATAGCTGAAGTTGGCAGCTGTTTAATCGCTATGACGCCCATTTTTTTTTTTTAAAGAAAATGTTTTCATCCTGTTACCTGACGTGACACGTAGAAAACAATGATAACTCTGGGACAATAAAAGGCTTACAATGAGTGTTTTAAAAGTTACTGCAGCTTATGTCTCGAACCTCTCTGCAAACAGACATGGAACTTAATAGATTACTAGCCTTATGTACACGCGCACACACACATACATACATATACATACATACATACATATAAGGGCTGAACAATTAATCAAATTTTTATCAAAATCACAACATGACCTACTGCAATTTTGTGTGTCAATATACCATTTTAAATTAAATATTGTGGTGCTGCGGAGACATCCTGGCCTACACATTATATATATATCATATATATTCTACAGGCTTAAGAAAACATCTTTGTTTTGGTACAGATCTCCGCAATAATCACACCATAATCATTTGAATGTTTTTCAATTAAGATGAAAATAATGATGTAAAAGTGATCATTCCCTCTAATATTGCAAATCATATCGTGAGTGCAATATCAGTAAAAATAATTAGATATATTTCAAAACTGTTCAGCCCTAATACACACACACACACACACACACGCATACATACACGTACATGTATAAAATAACATACATACATGTAGAAAATAATATAATACATTCTCATTTTTTTTCACAGTCCCAAGTGAAAACCTTTATCGACATCTACGGAAGGATCATGAACTTTTTTTGAGAGAAAACTGTGACGATAAATCCTCACGATGTAAAATGACATGCACACTGCATAATAAAGTTTACCACCATTAAATTAAGTGCCTGTAAGATATAAAGGGAAAAAGAAGTCAGTGCATACTGTCTATATAAACCATAAAAGTCACCTGATGGAGGTTACTGAGAATGCTTATTAAAAAAAAAAAAAAAAGGCCATCCGACAGACAACCATGAAACAAATAGCCAGCAAAACCATGATTGTCACATGTGCAAAAAAAATTGTACGCTTTCTCCCCAAACTGCTTATTATTACAAAGACACGAAATGAAGGAATTAACGATTCCGTTTTGACGTATGACAAAAAACAAACTCAGATAAAGATGATATAGGATATATTCATATATATTCATAATATACACCACGTTTTGGTGTCACTGTCTCTGGGATTTGCATAACAGGATAACCAGATAGCATCGTTTGGAGTCAGTAGGGATGGCTGTGGGGAATGTGAGGATGTATGCTTTCAAGGTTCTTTTCCTGTATGAACAACCACAAAACTGCTGGTCAGGGAATTGTCCCCTATTTAAACCCCTTTTTTTTTTTTGCCCACTTGGGAAGAGGTGGTTCCTGATTCTACCGACGTCATGCTGGCCGCTCCGACGGGTGTCTGTACCAGGTATGATGAGACAAAAATTGCCGGTGTGATGCGCACCAGCACGAGAATTTGATCCTCACAGCAGCAGGGAAGGAGAGGAGAGAGAGCTTGTGAAGACACTACCATATCTTCTCTCATGGCAGCATCCGACATGGCTCTTTGAAGCATACATTCATAGCTTTCTCTAGAAAAAGAGAACAAAGAATATAGTGGAGTGTGTGTGTGTGTGAGTGAGGGGGTCCTGCAGAGGTGGAGGTGTCGAGGAGGAGGAGGTCGCTTTAAATCACCTGTCCGTTTTTTTTTTTTTTCCCCAGCCTGACACAGCAGTCTTTTTCCACAGTAGAGAAATTCAGCATGTCCTCTTGAGTGAAAAGGGGAATGTAAACATACAAGAGAGCATCTTTGGCAGAATGTGAGGAGGTAGTGGGTGAAGGAGGAGGGGTGCAGCGACGAGGAGTCAGAGGCAGAACACGGGTGTAGTGTTAGGACCTATGTGGGAGCGGGATGCTCCTGAGGGTTAGTCCTATTAGAGGCACTTCTGTGGTTCTGTGTGCATTGGTTGGGAAAGCAGTCCGCCGCCTCTGCTTCACTCTGTTCCTCTGCCCCGTCGGTAGAGGAAGTCAGAGGGGGTGTCCTGTGTACAGTCACTGGGTGCTGGGACGTGCCTGCTTGGGGTTTTGAAGACGGATCATCCCCTTCTCCCCAGAATGACCTGCTAAGAGAATCTGCAAAGACAAGCGAGAGAGAAAATATTTAGAAGGCTACGCATCTCTATCCGCTCACAAACAGCATGCATTTTGATATGTGGTGAAACGTAATTAATATTTTCACACTAACGATGGATCAAATGACTGCTTTTGAGTTTGAGGGATCACCTGTAGTGAGGAATTATCACCCGACAAGTTTAAATATCAAGTGTTTCATGTAGGTAGCCGTGCTGACTGTCGGCTTTCTCCTCCTCCTCTGATCACCTGAACAACCCGTTTAAGAAGCCTCTGTGTATCTAAACATATTATATCCGGAAGATCAATATCTCCAAGAAATATGATCTCATGGGTTTACCAGTTCTTTGGGAAATCTCTCATCTGTAAAACACTTGGCTTGACTGAATCAACGCCCTCAGTGTTTATATATAAAAAAGGAAAGATAAAAGAAAAGCTGCCTGAGCACCAGGTCAGTAGAAGAGAATGTTTACAGAATCCAACAGGGTTTTTAAAATTTTTTTTAGTGGCTGCAGGATGGAAAAAGATTCAATGTGTTGCCCAAAACCTCTCAGCAGGGGGAGATAATAGTTTGCACCGAGATGGTCGGAAAGTCTCACCGTTAGCGTAGCGCTCTGGAGGAGTGTGGCTGCTCAACCTTTTGTCGTGTGAGGTGAGAAAGACGGAGGAGTCTCGGTTGTTGATGAGGCTCTCCAGTGTCGTGTCCTCGTGCTGGGCGTGTTCACTGAAGCTCTCCTTCAGGCCCGGTAGAGTCTTGTCTAGCGGGTCGTCTTCCCCCAGGTAGGCGTAGGGGCAGTAGTCCCGCGTGCGAGAGTAGATGTTGGCGTTGTCGTAGCAGTCGGAGCAGATGACCAGCGGGACCGCGCCACCTGACAAGAGAAGACGAGCATCTTCGTGAGTGTTACGATCCATGTTTGTTTCTCGAGTCTTTTTCCGGACTGTGGCTCCATTTATGTATCCCGACAATGGCTAGGGAAAAAGGCCTCTCGATTTAATTAGCTCAACTGTTATATAATATATTAACGTTACATAATTATGACATATATACTGAGGTTGAGCTGCAGGAATATAGCCGTTTCAAAATCTCTCAAACCTGAAAAAACCATGAAAAAATGTGAATAAGAAGAATGCAGAAAAAAAAATACTATAAAGATGAATAAAAGTCACATGACCGTTTGTGAGTAGGTGACACTGACCTGCAGGGACTCCAGCTAGTCCCTCGCGAGCCTCTCCGGGGTGGAAGCTGCTACGGCCGGTGAACAGAGAGCCGACCCTGCAGTGCAGCATGCCGTTGCCCTCGGTTTCCACCTCGCTGCCCGTGTCTCCGTAACACACGCCTGGGACATACATGATAATTAGTCATTGTCTCGTTTCAGCAAGAATCTTATCCAAAAAAAAGAAAAGACAAAACAAAATAAGGTGTTCCAATTTAGAAACGCATAAAGACAGGACTGTCCGAAACTGCTGAATGTTAAGACTCACATCCTTGTTTGTGACATTTTGTTTTGAGACATTTGATGTTTTTTGTTTGCCTTTCATGCCAGAGGTACTTGTAACGGAAGGCGGGCGAGTCTGCGGTGTATTTTTTTTTTTATTACTTTGATTTCTCTTGATCACACAATAATCTTTGTGATGTTGAGATAACAAGCTTCGTTTCCTTGTGATCACAATGCTGACATAACCCAACCTGTTAGATAAAAACCCACAAGAATGTAATGTGCTGATAATCACATATAATAAAACAGATATAGTCAGTCTCTACCAGAGATATCTTTAAGCCTAATCAAAGGTCACTATAATGCAAACTAGTGAATTATTAACTATTAAAAAGGCACACCATTACTACTTATCATAAATAACATTACTTCAAAGCCCTACATCTAATTTGTTCAATATATTAAGTTGAGTAGGCTACCAAAGGCACAGTATCAGTCTATATTGAACTATTATAAAGGACATTGGACTGGGTTCCAGCTGTAACAGGCACCGATCACTGTTATCTGCTGATGTAAGGTGTATGCAGCGATAACAGCCTTATACTTCACCTTATATCTGCAGTTTACTGAAGATTATTATTAGTATCTCGTATGCTTATGATGATCAAGGAAACGATGTTTGTTATATCCAGATCATGAAACCATTATTTTGTGATTATGATAAACTGAAGCTTGTAATGTAGAGATGATAAAATACTTCTGATCACATCATCATACGTGGTCCTGAGGAAAAAAAAGGTTTGTGTTACAGACTCCAACATGGTGGAATTCACCAAATCTAAAAAGGGAAGATTACTCACCGTCTGTGCCCTTATGGACATATCCATTAGAGAGAGGAGGCATGAGCTGCTGGTGGCTGCCGGCCTCAGAGTTACTGTAGCCCTCCTGAGGCTCTGACAAAGTACCCTGAGAGGACAGGTAGCTGGGGATGTCTGCTGGTAAATTCATCTCATCTGGAACAGACGGAGACATGTTTTATTAGACGCTAAGTTCTGTGAAGCGGTTTTATCCACACAACATGTCCCCGTGGACACATTTCATGATTTATGAACAAGCATTGCTATAGGGTAAAGCTTCAAATAAGGCGTTTTATAATCACAGATGGTTACGTGACACGCTGTGCTGACCTGTGTTGGTGATACTGTAGTCTTCGCTCTTCCTGCGCATGTGGTAGATGACGATGACCCAGACCAGCGAGGTTCCGACCACGCAGCACACGACCACGATCACCACGATGCCCACGGTGGTCCACCCGTCCTGGTCGTACCCCACGCCGGTATCGCAGTTTGGTGACGGTGAGACGCTCAGGTAGATGTGACCGCGTTCTGTTCCCAGAGTATTAGACATGATGCAGGTGTATTTCCCGGCGTCGGCGGGACCGGCGTCGACTATGATAAGGAGCTGGTTAGCGGCGGCGAAGAAGTGACGCTCTGTGAGTACCAGAGGCCCGTCGTCTTTGGTCCAGTTGAGGCGGGGGGCGGGGCTGCCTCCGGCTATACACTGAAGCACGGCGGTTTCGCCGCGAGCCACTGTTCTGTCTTCGAGCGGCCGCATGAAGGATGGAGTTTCTGGAATAAAAAGAGGATTTCATTGATTTTTGATTTAACGAGGATTATCCGAGAGGCATTTGTGTCAAACTGTTTGGATAGATGTGTATGAAGTTGAGTTTGTTATTTTTCTAATAAACCAATGTTTAAGCTTTGATCACAGACTTCACCTTGAGGGATTGATTATATACCAGCACACAGCCTTAAACCTTAAATCTCTAAAGCACACTCATTAAGAAATGTGATCGAACAGGTGCGTCAGAGATGCTCCAGCCACACAGATTTAAAAAGGTATAATCAGTCATTCTGGAGAAAGATTGTTGATATTTGAACTAAACCTTCAAGCAAATATCCCATTGTGCTCCTTCGGAAGCTCTGTCCCCCCAAATTCATGGACGCACATCGCCAAGACAATGACCAGAAGAGAAATACGGTGGAATCCAGAACAATGCGTCAGTCGTTTCTGTTCCTCTCACACATTATCACAACAATTGAGCACAACAGTCCATCCACACTCTCCATGGGAAGAACTCAACAGTGTTTGTATTTATTGATATATTGATATTGTCAATAAGTTCAAAACACATGCACGGCGGGACGTTTGTGTGATTTGAACAGCTGCCTGCTCGGATTAGGCTTCAATAAACGCAACAGAAATGAACAAGCGTAAGTAGCTGCTGTGATGTCCTGTGCACGAGCACGAGCACGAACCCCCCCCCTGCTGCTGATTGGCCAGAACAGTGCTGTGTGGCTTGCTCCAAGCCACTGTGTTTACATGCCCATTTACAGAACCGCTGCTGTGTATGACCACTGTTTCAGTGCACACACACAGAACAGACAGCTAGTGGACCGTGAGGAGATATTCACTGAATCTGACAAAAAAAGTATATTGGATTAGAATCACTGACTATACCTTTAAATATTCTCCACAGCCACAGTATAACAAGCTTTGCATTTACATCTGCCTTAGTTAAAATTGCAGAGGAGGCGACGAAAACACGTGTGTGTGTGTGTGTAATGAGTGACAGACATGAATGAGCAGCCAATTTGAGCGGAGTGAGTCAGCTGAAATGACCCAGTAGTAATACATCGGTAACACACTCTACTAATCAGGTGGGTGACTCACCCAGGACGGTGAGCGTAGCGTTCGCTGACAGGCTGCCAGCTGCATTTTGAGCCGTGCAGCTGTACACTCCCATGTCTTCCGTCTTCACGTTAGCGATAAAGAAGATGTCGTCGTCGGGCATCACGTGCATCCTGCGCTCTCGGGCGGCGGGGAAGTCGGTGCCTCCGTCCTTCTGCCAAGCAATCTGGGGTGATGGATGGCCTTCGGCGGCACACTCTAGCCTGGCCATAGTCCCAGTCCGGATAGTCAGATCCATGGGTGTCTTAAGAAAGGATGGCAGCTCTGAAAGATATAGTACAGAAAGTCATGTACAAGAAATATCCCTCAAGAGTATAAAATCATTTCAGCAGTATCAAAAGTCAGTGTATAAAGCAGCACTTTGAGGCTTAAGACGGCAAAAACAGAGAAAAAGTAAGCCAAAGTTACAGGAGATCATCGACATCCTCACCGTTGACGGTAAGTTTGGCCCTGTTGGAGTAGTTGGAGCCAAAGTGATTGGATACCACACACTGGTAGCGCCCTTCATCGGTGAAGTTGACATTGAGGAGGTGAAGCACGGTGGTGTAGATCAGCTCTCCCTCCTGGTATTGCGCATAGTTTTGCACTTCTGCGTCATACAGCACCTCCCCGTCTTTCCGCCACGCCGTGGTCATCGGCGAATCGCTGCTGCTGGACGCGACGCAGCTCAGAGTCACGTTGTTCCCCCGCAGTGCCACGGACGTCTCCGGGTGACTTGTGATCTGCGGTTTGGGGAAATCATCTGTGGAGGAGCGGGAGCAGAGGGTATGCAACTTAGTTCAACATGACGTTTAGTAAGCTGTGCCGTTTTATTGGAAGCATTGTAAGTATAAAAAAAAAAAGGGACTGACCACAAACAAACTCTTCTGGGCTGATGGAAAGAACATTGCGGCCGAGTAGGCTGGCAGGATGGGCGCAGATAGCGGACACAGACTGCTGGAACTGGCTGTCAGTCAGCCAAGGCCCCAGCCACTGCATGTGGCAGTCACACAGCAGGCTGCTCGTGTTCAGGACACTGAGAACAGAGAGGAAATTAGTGAGATGAGTCACTGTCAAATTAGTGGCAATCATCAAACTACTCTAGAGATAAAAGGAGGAGATGAACTCACTCGACACGTGAATATAAATTTTTATGATTTGCAGGATTTGTATGAACTTTCAATAAACATGCGAGCGAGAGTAGCTGTATGGTATATCATACTTCATATAATGAAAGCTGTGGCATATTTTCCAAAAACTGACCTTTTTCTCTGAATCCCAACACGAAACATTATTGATAAACCGAACACTGTCTTAATAAAACTTTAACATCACACTGAGACGATTTGTGTGACAGTTCAGATGCATAAAAAACAAAATCCTACTAGACGACTCAAAACAACACCACAAACTAAAAACGATTGTGATTGATCAAATTAATCATACAGAAAATCATTGATCCAGGTTCACACATATGAAAGGGATCATTTAATGATTTTCTAAGCATAACAACACCAGGGCTCTACTTTTTAGACCAGACAGGCAGTGACACCGAAATGTCAAACACCCTGTTTTTAATACACTTTGTCCTAAAATACACTTCAGTTACAAGGGTGTTGTCATTATGTTCTTCTAGCTAAGTTATTAAGCAAAGCCACTTTATCTGCTCGCCAATGTTCTATTAAAGCTGCAGACTTAATTAATAACAAGAGGATATGACTACTGTCATGGTATATTTTTTGAGTTTGACAGCTGCTGGGGCATTTTGTTAGCCGCTGCTTGAGACACTCCTATGATGGGCTGATCAAAACCTTTAAAAAAGGCAGGAGACTTAACATTTCCACTGTCTTCTCTCACAGATAGAGGGGAGGGTGTTGTTGCAACTCAAAAGCTGAATGGGAAATCTTTGTTGTCTAATTGAGCCTACACAGATGTTACCGTTTTGATAAAAACAACAATGCAATGAAGTAGCAATTGTGCATATTTTTAAATGTCATCACCAAAAACCAATTATTAAGGCTCAAAAAGTTTAGTGCTCCTTTATTTGTTCAGTGTGAAAGCTACTGGTAGATCAATAACTTTCATTAACTTCCCATTTCACTGGTTGAGCTTTTCTTAACACAACTATATAAAAGGCCGCTTTAAAATACTAATCATGTCCCTTAATTGCAATGTTACTTGATCATCGTGATTCCTTTTTAATGAAGGCGGCACTGATAAATCCGGAAATGTTAGCTTCCCAATGTGCTTATGAGAGCTGTAAGATTCGTTTTGCGTCTACTCACAACACTCTGAGCTTCATGTGGGACAACGCCTCAGGGTGTATCGACATGATGCCGTTCTTGCTGAGGTCCCTGCGAAGGGGGACAGAAATATGATTAGACATACCTTCCGTGTGATTTGATCGAAATGGCATCCTGTTTCACAAGCATAAGACAACAACAGCGCATGGTGATAAAAGCCTTCTGCTATCTTTAATCATTGGACAATAACAGCAGCTCCTTCCCAGACACAAGTATGACTGTGTGCGGAGAGAGAAAGGTTTCACTCACAGGTGCTCCAGCTCCTCCAGTCCCTCGAACGCTTTCTTAGTGATCGATTTAATTTTGTTCCGCTGAAGGATTCTGGAAAATAAAAATATTTCATACGGTGTTCAGTAAACAGCTGCTACACAAAGCCTCTCCTGGGTAACGTTTTATTGTACGCTTTATCTGCAGCTTTTGCATAAACTAAATTAAAACATTTGACCGGCCTTTCAATACAAGTTAGAATAGAGCAAAATAAAACCTGTAGAATTAACAACAGACCTGGTAGTACACAGTCAAATCTCTGGAACAATCATCTTAATTTAAGATGCACCTGCTACATTTGTCTAAATAGACATTTATGTATTAAATTCAAATCTATGAATATTTCTATTCATCTATATAAGAATTTGAATGTCCTTACAGTGTGTTCAGCTTTTTCATCCCATCAAACACACCGATGGAATCTTCAATCGCCCAGGAGATTTCATTATTGCGGATATCTCTGAAAAACAAAAGAGTTGCGTGTTAGATATTAAACACAATCTACATTGACTGAATAGGTTTTTTTTTTTTAAAAGACCACAGATAAGGCACATTATCTCTACCGTGGTTGTCAGAGGCAGTGACTCTCAGTTGGGAGACTAACAATCTGAGACACCATAATTCCACAGTGAGCCACAGTTCACTGCCCCTGCTGCTCTGATGAAGGGAAATTAATTGGCTCTGTTTAGCACTGGGACAATTCATGGGTCCACTGGAAGCCTAGAGAGGCCTTGTGTTTACAGGATGGGTCATGGGCTCTTTTGTTTCTCTTTCCTCATGCCTGGCCACCTCTGAAAGAACTTCGGCACTCTCCGATTCCCCTCTCCCATGAAAGCACCCAGGATGGTGTGTCAGCCCTCCCACGGCTGACCTCCTTCTCGTTGCAGCTCTCGGCGGCTCGAGTGGGATTTCGTGTGGCAAAAATAATCAGTTCGCAACTTCCTCTCTTCTCAGTACTTCTTACCTTGCAGATAGGATGTATGACAGGAGAGGAAATTTGCTTAATTAGGCTGATATTCTGGACCTGAGATGTGAGGTATTTTCAAAGCTTTTGGGGTGGTATTAATGAATCTACTCTCCTGCAAACACACACATTTTGTGCGAGCTGACTTTTACCACATTTGCACCAATTCATGTATTTGTTAGCAATACATTTGGTAGCGTAAACAGGGAGGACTATTACTGAAACAGATCAGTGTCAATGAATTTCAACACCCGAGAAAGCGTATTCCAGTTTCTCCCCCTGACATCGCCGGAGCTGTTATTTGTTTCAGTAGATGCTGAAATGTTGATATTATTTTATCCCAGCTTGAGGAAGAAAACTGACAACGCGAATAACGACTCATCTCTTGTCCTCTGCCTCAGCTAGAGTGTGAAGACTCAAGTCTGCTCTCTCACCTGTGACATATTACAACAACCTTCTATACATGTTTCACAAGATTGACATGGCACCGCCACTACTGAAAATCTGTGATTTTGTTTGTGTTTGTGCATAGTGATAAAGCTTTCAGTGCTTTAAAAATAAAACACCTAGGCTTGGATGAGCAGAACATTTCAACTCATTTGAAGTTATGCCCACAGTGAATGGTAGGATGGAGGACCAAGAACCCAAGGGAAGAGGATTCTAAGAAATCACATACTGGGTGGTTTGATTTGAGACTAAACAGATGACTAATGACAAGAAGGATTAGAAATCAACAGACTATATTAAGAGGATCCAGACTTAGAATCGTGGCAATATCTACTGTTATTTCTGCAAACTACTGAGGATTACTTGGGAAATATATTCAAGACAGGACCAGAACTACACACGGAGAGTGAAGCAAACACGAACCTACTGTGGTCTGCAGCTTTCTTCAGAATGCACAGAGCCAAGAACAAGTTGGAACTTGGGTTATATTTCAAACTGAGCTTCATTACCTTTCTTGGATCAAACAGGTAATACATAATTCAGACAGATTTCTTTGAAGTGTGGCACTTACAACGTGCGCAGACTGGCCAGGCTGCTGAACACTCCCTCTCCCAAATGGCTGATAGAGTTCTCTCCCAGGTTCAGGCTCTCCAGGAGACCTAATCCTACAAAAGCTGTCTCCTCCAGTCTAGTCAGATGATTGAAGGACAGGTCTCTGCACAAAAAAAAAAAAAAAAAGCATATATGATACAAATCAGTTCCGACAATGACCTATTTAACACCGCTCTTGAATGTTAATGTGACACCGCATTCAAGAATGATACTCCGAAATGAGATGTTTCTGCAGAATTGTTATAAACAAATACAGTATATATCCACCAGAGGCGAGACAACAGTGAATCAGCTCCAGAACAGTACTGTAGAAAGATAACAGTAAGTCCTCTGAGCACACAGAATGAATTTCAGAGCCTGGAGCAAGGGAAAGAAAGTGGGGACTCTTAGCTGCGTGGGGATTTTAGCTATGAAGCGAACACACTCACAATTCCTCCAGCTTTTGGCAAAACTCCCAGGCGTCTGGTCGGATGATGCCGACAGCATTCTGGCTGACCCGCAGGATACGCAGCATGCGCAGGCCATACAGCCAACCCTTGTTGACCTCGGTTAGGTTGTTGTGCTCCAACTCTCTGAGACACAGATGGGGAAAATAAAATGGCATTAAAAGAGAGGAAGGATTTGTTTTAATAACAAATCTGTTAACACGATCGACTGGCTAACAACATGACCGCTCTAAAAATGTTGACAACAGATGGACAGGTTTGTTTCGGAGAAATACAGTAGAGGTTGTGAGTTTTTTTTCCCTTCTTCTATCTGTGTCCATTTACAGACCGAGGCCCCATTTCCAAGAAGCATCTTAAGGCTATCTGATATGATCTTAGCATATAGACGTACAATGGGACAAAGATCATTTAAGCCCCGAGATGCTTCCAGGAAACAGGGTTTTACTCTGTACTTTTACATTATACCGTACAGAACTGCTGACGAACATGCTATTAATGTCAATTTAAAGGAACCAATAACACTGTACTCACAGTTCTTCGATGTTATTAAGTCCAAAAAAGGCTCCATCCATGAGCTTAGAGATGCCGTTCCTTTGCATCTTCAGTGACCTCAGTGAGTCCATCCCTTTGAATGTCAGGCTGTCCACTGTCTTGATCTTGTTACGCTTCATTTCACTACAAAGAGAATAAGCATCGTTTTTCTATGACTAAGTGCATTCATTTGGATTTCCAGGTAATTCAGCCAGCTAGTTAAATAAGAGTTGTTACAACAGAATTAAGATCCACGGTTTTGTCTGCCAACTATCCACCACTTAACTCTTGACTGATGATTCTGGTTTTGCACCACAAACACATTATATATGATACTTACAGGAACTGAAGCTGTGGAAGTTTGAAGACTTTGGATGTCAGCGTAGCTAATCTGTTCCTGTTCAGCTTCAGCACCAGCAGGGAGCTAGAGATGTTTTCAAAGCAGCCAGGCTCGAGGACACTGATCTTGTTATTAGTCAAATTCCTATGAGATAAAAGAGCAGAAACATTACAGACACAATCAGGAGGCGCCACAAAGCCAGTCTGTCTACAATAAGACGCTTTCTTACCAACAACAAACTATAAAATATAATATTAATATATGCACCCTTGGCAGAGGTATGTACTCTGTTGTTTTATTTGACCTTCAACCTGTAATGTCATGCTTTATCCTGTAAATAATTTGTTCTTATCTCCCTGCATAAAGTAAAGGTTAAATGAAGATTATTTTAAATGTGTCCACTCACAGATATTTCAGTTGCATGGAGGGAAAGGATCCAACTTTGAGCTCAGAGATGGAGTTAGATGTCAGGTCCAGCGTCTCCAAGGAAACGTATGGCTGCAGCTGATGCATCGACAGCTCTGAGATCCGATTGTGGACTCTGAAACAATAATTAAAAAAAAGAGGTATTATTGTATAAGTCACAATGACACAGATTACTATTTCAAGCTATAGCTATGCTATACCCAAATCATATCAACATGAGGAAAGACAAAAAAAAGACAATACCAAATGGTACCTAACCAGTGTTTTGGTATCAGTATATTAGTATACCATGTATAAAAAAGGTATGAAAAGCTTTAAAATCTTCCATTTCATCAACAGTGTCTAAACTATACAGAAAATGATTGTAATTTGTCTTTATTTAAGATAATGTAGAGTTTGTATTAACATGTAACAGTTGGTTTAAGTGGTGACAGGAGAGGCAAGAAAACCTGAAGGGGATTGTGTACTTACAGTGACAGCGACGTGATGTTTGAGGAAACATCTCCAAGATATGGAAGAGCAGTCAGCTCATTGTGGTTCATGGTGCTGAAATGAAATTCAACAAAACATTAATATCAGGATTTGAAAAAAACATTTGGAAGACCTGCTGCAGTATGAATGAAATTAGCAAACTCCTTCCCAAACTAACTGGCTCAGGTATTAAGACATGTTAATTGACTTTATGTCGTTTTGGAGGTTGTAATTGTAGTTCTGTTGACCTGTATTGCATTGACAGGTGTTTCTAATATTTTGCATTACACTGATAAAAGGTAGACTAAATATTGGAAACAATGCATTACAACGAAACTGTACCACAAACTGTAACAGGGATGTAACTAACAATTATTATCGACTAATCTGCCAATTATTCTCTTAATTAATCATTTTGTCTATAAAGTGTCAGAAAATAGATATTTAACTTCATAGAGCCCATGGTGACGTCTTCAAACGTCTTGTTTTGACTGATCCAACAGTCCAAAATCCAAAGATACTCAGTTTACTATCATGCATCACACAAAAAAACTTTATCTTCTCACATTGGATAAGCTCCAACTACCAAAAGTTTGGCATTTTTGCTTTAAAAAAAATTACTAAAACAATTATTCAACTATCAAAATAATTACTGATTTTTTTTTGTCAATCGTCTAATGAGCAATAGAGCAGTTTCCATAAAAACTGAACATTATAATCTACATAATAAACTATCAACTGTGCATAAATTATGTTTTATTTTATACACAAAGTTATTTGTTATATACACAGTTATACACAGTTATTAAATGATTGAGTGTGGATGTGATGATAATTCTTATCTAAGTGTGTGTGTATACCAAAGCAGAAATAAACTTATATAAATCTAATCAAGTGAGGGTCAAGGGGCTTAAACACATGTAAAAGGGGGATTCAGGGTATATTATGGTGCATCCCTGGGCTGAGCAACAAATCAGTGGACTGGATTCAGTACAGGACCAACTTCAATACATCTGCGTCTTTGGGTGTCTACTTACACTTGGGTTATCCCATCTGGTGGGTCCAGGGGAGCCGTCGACAGCCTTTTTCTATTACAGTCCAGGATATGGAGCCCATCTTGTCCTTCAGAACATGAGCACGGAGCCGGACAGGACTCAAGGGCCCAGGCACTCAAACTCAAAAGCATGAAGACGAGGGCCGAAGGAATGGGCCAGTCTTCCGCCATTTTAAATGTCTTCCTACAGAAGAAGGCTACGTAGCTACGTGGCTAACTCGCTAAACTAGCACGTTAACAGTTACAAAACCACCATAAAATTGTACCTGCAGTTTGATTATCAGTCAAACAAACACATACTTCAGGGTTGAAGTGCCACGATTCCAAGCTGATCTGTAAAATACAGTTTTTTTCCAACTTGCGTGAGGCATCCTAGCAAAGATTTACCCCCTTCTTCCCAGTGCCTGGAATCCCTTCCGCTCCAATCTGGAAACCCTCCCGGAGAGGCTAATGCTAGCTCACTGTTGAGATTGTTTAGTCCCACAAATATGCCAGTTTTCCTGCAGACGACACCGGATTAACTCCACACCTGGTTGGCGTTTGATTATACTGAGCCAAATGGCACGATATCTTTGCTTGACCCGGGCTGTTTACAACGAGTTTAAATTCATTTTCTCTGTCTTTCTATCCCGAAAGAACAACAAAGCGCCTTGAGTTGATGACATAGGATATCCTACGTCCCGCCCCTTTCCAGCGTGTTTGGAGTGATTCTATTGGTCCGTACTCAAGCTTGTCAAAAATATGCACCAATTTGATTGGATCTCATTCCAATATGTTTTCGTTGTAGCCTATACTGTACACAGCAGAAAGTTGTTTTTTTTTCAGAACTGCTGGAGTGAGTTAACAGTTAGTATTTCACATCGTTGTGGTTATTGGTGGTGATTTCTGGTGTGATGTGATGGTGCCTTTTGAGTTCATCGCATAGTTCTTCAATAATCTGATGTGGTCTGTATAGTAACCCACATAAAGTAATTTCACATGTGTAAAAGCAATTTACGTAAACGCACAATGCCCTTTTTAAATCGAGAGTCCTACCATAGACTGTATGAGTCCTACACATAGACTGTATATAAATATTTTTTATATAGAAACAGAAAAGTCCTCTTCAAAGTCAAAGTCTCATCTAGACTACACATAAATATTTTTATATAGAAATATAAAAGTCTTCAACCTCATCTAGACTGCACATAAATATTTTATGTGGATATATGAAAATCTTTATATACAATCTATGGTCCTATGAGTGAAAAAAGGATGACAATAGTTTGTAGAAATAAAGGTATGCAACATGTGCCTGGAGCCAATGTCATGGGGTTATTACTAATGTTAGAGGTTGTTCTAGCAATAATATTAACAAAGTGTATTTAGTGCCTTTCAGAACATACAGTGCTGCTTGAAAGATTGTGAACCCTTTAGAATTTTCTGTATTGCTGCATAAATATGACCTAAAACACGATTGGATATTTACACAAGTCCTAAAACTAGATAAGAGAAACCCAATTAAACAAATGTAAACAAATATTTTTTCATTTATTTATTGAGGAAAATTATCCAATCTTACATATTTGTGAGAGGCAAAAGTATGTGAACCCTTGCTTTTGGTAACTGGTGTGACCTCCTTTTGCAGCAATAATTTCAACCAAACATTTCCGGTAACTGTTTATCAGCTCTGCACATCAGCTTGGAGGAATTTTAGCCCATTCCTTCTTACAAAACAGTCTCAACTCAGGGATGTTGGTGGGCGTCTTTGCATGAACTACATGCTTCAGGTCCTTCCACTGCATTTCTTTCGTCCTGACAGGACTTTGACTCGGCCATTCCAAAACATTATCTTTCTTCTGCTTCAACCATTCTCTTGTAGAATGACTTGCGTGTTTAGGGTCGTTGTCCTACTGCAAGACACACTTCCTGTTGAACTTCAGTCGGATACCTTGACATTTTCCTGTAGAATTGGCTGGTACGACTCAGAACTCATAGCTCCATCAATGGTTGCAAGCTGTCCTGGTTCAGAGGCAGTGAAGCAGCCCAAACCATGATACTACCATCACCATGTTTCACAGATGGGCTAAGGTTCTTATGCTGGAATGCAATGTTTGCTCATTGCAAAACATAGCGCTTCTCATTCAAGCCAAAAAGTTCAATTTTGGTCTCATCTATTCACAGAACATTGTTCTAATCACCTTCTGGCTATCCAAGTGGTCTTGAGCGAACCGTAGACAGCAGCAATGTTCTTTTTGGAGAGTAGTGGGTTTCTCCTTGCAACTCTGCCATGCACACCATTGATGTTCAATGTTATCCTGATGGTGGACTCATTAACATCGACTGTAGCCACTGCAAGAGAGATCTTTAGTTTCCTAGATGTTACCCTGGGGTCCGTTGTGGCCTTCCAGACTATTACACACCTACTCTTGGTGTGATCTTTGTTGTTCGACTACTCCTGGGGAGGGTAACAATGGTGTTGAATGTCATCCATTTGTACACAATCTGCCTGACAGTCGACTGGTGGAGTCCAAACCCTTTCGAAATGGTTTTGTAACCCTTTCCAGCCTGGTGAGTATCAGCAACTCTTCTTCTAAGATCCTCGGAAATATCCTTTGTTTGAGCCATGACACACTTCCACAAACCTGTGTTGTGAAGCTCAGAGTTTGACAGTGAAGACCTAGATTTCTCTTCTTTAAATAAGGTAGGGCCTCCCAGTCTCACATGTGATTGTCATCCCAATGAATGAAACAACTGGCTGTGATTTCCCCTTCAAATGAATTGATAATCCTAGGGGTTCACATACATGAACAAGTGTAAGGTTTTTGTCTCATTTGTTTAACTGATGTCTCTTTATCTAGTTTTAGGACTTGAATGGAAATCTGATCACGTTTTAGGTCATATTTATGCAGAAAGAGGGCAAATTCTAGAGGGTTCACAAACTTCCAAGCAGCACTGTAAATAGTAATTTACATGATGTTCTCTACATGAATGTACAGAAAAGACTAAATATTTCAGCACTACTATAAAATAAAATCAAGCAAATAAGGTACAGAAGGTTAGGTAGAATAAAATACGCCACAATAAAATAAGATAAACAGACAAGGTAGCAGCTCTTTGGCATGAGGCCTCCTATTCAATTTGATACAGAAATGGATTGTGAGGTCATTGAGGAATACTTTAAACATGGCTCTACAACAGATAAAATACTTCATTTGCTTGCTGATTCACATGAGAGTGTACTAAGCAAACACATTCTTGGAAAGATTTTAAGCAAGAAGCAGCTCTGGCGTAGAAAGAATAAAACCAATGTGGCTGACATGGCAACCTTCATTGAACAGCAACTGGAAATATCTGGTCAGTGTCACAGTTACAGATGAATGCACCAAAAATATTGTATGGAATTGTGACAGAGAAACAGTTTGAATATTGCTACAGTTATTGAATGGTGAAGGTGATGACCTGAGGTCAAGTCACAGACTGCGAAGGCGTGTTTACCACAGCTCTGGTCCAAACTATGTCTGGCACACTGATGGCTACGACAAGCTTAAGCCATCTGGAATTGCAACCAGTGGATGCATTGAAGGGTTTTCCAGAAAGATGATATGGCTTGAAGCTTATAAAACAACCAGTGACCCAAACATCATCACTGGCTACTTAGTGGATGCTATGATCATGCTAGTGGATGCCCTGCCAGATTTAGACTTGATTTAGGAACAGAAAATGGCCATATGGCTGAAATGCATCAACTTTTTTGAAGTTTTCTGAGAACCAAACTGAACAGACAGTGTGACGAGCACTGGAAACCAGCAGATTGAACGATGATTAAAAATAACTGACATCTAAAGTATTTATCTCTACAGTGCCACTGCAGAAGTGTCTGGCGAGTCGTGATAGATATCACGTCTGTCATGTGTCTTTTCACCTTCTTGTGCAGTTGCATCACTATTCTCCTCCTCCTGATTTAAGTCACAGGCAATGTCTTTCTTCTTGGTTATATAGGTAACTTTGTCTTTTCATACACTTCCCTGACTGTGGTACTATCCTCCAATGAATTCTACTGAAAGTCAGTTAAGTCAGTGTCAAAATCAGTTGGGCTCCCCTCTGCATTTTTTCCACCTGAAAAAAATCAGCTGCACAGCCTTTTCAAGCTCTGTTTTTTACTGTCCTTCGGCACACTCTCTTTTCTGGTTCCCCCATCCTTTCTGATTCGTACTTGCCCAATTCCCTATGTCTGAAATGCATCCATCCCAACTCAATTTTTCGCTGATTCTTCTGTGCATTCTTTGGAGTGGTTTGATGCTCTCTCTCAGACACATGTTCACTATCACCTTTATTGCTTGACAGGTTTCCTCTCAGTCACTCAAAGACTTTTGATTTGTGACTGCTGGCTTCTTTTTCCTTCCATCTGCAGTATCCAAAAACAGCCAGCCGATCACTATAGGATGGCAGTTACTCTCTTAGCTGGTCATCTGTCATGAGGCCTATGACAATGGATCAATCTAAAATGAAGAAATATCTCATGAATTCTTAGTCGAGTCAATTTTATTTGTATAGCTCAATATCATAAATCACAAATTTGCTCCAGGTGACTTTACAGTCTGTACAGCAATACAACAACCTCTGTCCTTAGACCCTCAATTCGAATAAGGAAAAACTCCCTAAAAAACCCTTTAACAGGAAGAAACCTCAGGAAGAGCAACAGAGAAAGGATCCCTCTCCCAGCACGGACAGATGTGCAATAGATGTTGTGTATACAGAATAGAACACAATTACAGAATACAGCATTATTCTACAACAAAATTATAATGGATTTACAATATGAAGAATGTGATGAAGCGGACGCCAAGCTGTTTTAAGGTGCCACCAGAACAGAATAGGACCTGAGCCGCGTGACCTCCATCACCATGGAGACCTGGCAGGAGGACAGGGGAGACTCACATCACAGCACTCACACACACAGGAGAAGAGACAAGAAAAGACATTATTCACACAGGAGAGAGAGAGAAGGATAAAGACATCATTGATGGGGAACCAGATCCAAAACCTCAGGGAATGGCACCGACAGCCAGCGAAGCAGAGTGGTTCCAGGATGGGTGCTGGTCCAGCAGGAGATGTCACAGAGACAAGAGAGGACAGGAGTAGAAAAAAGGGAGAGAAGAGAGAGGGGCACACAGCTGGGACACTCATGTGCTTGTGGAACAAACAGAAGGTTAGAGAGATGCAGTGGTTGTCAGAACAGTTGCAATAATCAATAGTCTCGTCAGCAGGACAGAGCTCAGTAATTTCATTGAGACAGAAACCGACCTGCCATGCAGTACAAGGTCATGAAGTATTCAATTAAAGGCAACTAATTGTGCTTTAAGGCAAAAAAAATGAGTTTAAAGGACTCAGATTGTCTGACATCTGCAGAGAGGTTATTCCATAAGAGCAGGGAGGTTATGTCAAGTGCATTAAATTATAACAATGAACAACCTGCATAGCACCAGATATTATTTACAAAGTTCTTTCAAACTTTGCGTTTTTGAATGTTTATGTGGCATTTGTCAGAATTAAGCCTTTCCTATATTAACTACCTTCTCCTGTTCCATTTGCTGTATATCTTCCTCAGACACATGCTGTTACCTCATGTATGCACTTAGCTCATCTATCTTGTGGCAGTTCAAAGAACCTCTGCACCTCTGAGGAATAACATTAAAGCTTAAATTTAAATTTAAATCTTAAATCCTTCAACAAGGGAGAAAGGGAGCATTATTTCATATTATATTTTCCTTTTAATATTTAAAGTAGGTCCCTTGGTTTCTGATTTTCTGAGGCTGCCCTCTGTTATTATCACATATTCAATACTTTAAAGTGGGTAAGGGGGCATAATCACTCCATTTGATTTTAGTTTGACGCAGTTTATGACAACACTGGATGATCTACTACTGGTAGTTATTGCAGTTTATAATAACATGTTAGGCTGGATGTTGAATCAACTACAATGCTGACAATGCAATACTGACATGATGGAAGGACCTTTGGAAAACAGCGCCACTAGAGCGCATGTGCACTGAACTAACACCCATTATTTCGACTTTTTAACTCATAATTTTGACTTTTTATTTCATATTTGTGACTTTTTATCTCATAATGTTGACTTTTTATCTTGTACTTTTGACTTTTTAATATCATAATTGTGACTTAAAATGAACTTTTTTTTTTCAAATTATCAGGTAACATCTTTTTTTTTTACTGGCGGAACTGGGCTTCCATACGAATAACAAGAGAACTTAATGCCATATTTAACAGGTTTTTCTTTTTTTGGTTTCCTGCCAAATATGTGATTCAAAAGGCAGAGTCCCTCCTATCTCAAATTACAAATTGGAAGCACTTGGAAGCAACAAAAACTATCGCTCCACAAATCTGTCATTAGTCTGAGGAGATCAACCAACCAGCTATGTTTCAACAAACAACCCAAACCGACATTCCTGCTTTCTTAAACAAGAGGAAAAGAGTTGAACAAGAATATCTTCGAACATGTCGTCTGGACACAGAAAACGCCCAAAGTGTTCTCCATATTGTTGGCACCTCTCTGAAGGCAAACCTGTACAGGTGAGCTGTTTCGTAATTATCCACTGGGCAAGAAAACTTTAACCTGTAAAATACATACATTGTGCTTGTTATTATCGATGATGGTGGTGATGATTGAGCAGGAGGTGGCTTTTGCGTTTTGGCATGAGCTTTTTTTTTTTTTTTTTTTTTTAACTAACTTTACATTTTTCATCTAATTGAGGAAAAGCTGTTGTGCTGCTTCCGAGTTTTTAGCTACAATTAGGTGATCAAACTAAATAAATCTACGGTACAGCCTGCTATAATTATTGTAATATACAGTAGAATTCACGTGAAAGACGCTGTAGGCTATAATTAATTATTTGTAAAATTGGCTACAGTATTTGTTTGTCCTATCTCGGTTTCTTTATGCGAAATATTGCCTCGAGAAAAATAAACACACACAAAAAAAGACACCAAAGACAACATAAAGAGAGACACATAATCTGAGAGACTAGACGAGACGAGAGAGAGAGAGAGATAACAGAGAGAGAGAGAGAGAGAAAGAGAGAGAGACGACACAGGAGGTAGCCCAGTGGTGACGAAGGACAGAGGGGGTGGGGGTCTGACCAATCACCGCCCAGATGAGCAAAATCTTCAACAGGCAGCCTTCATAATCACTTGTTGCATTCACACCGGACCGTAAACAAGGCTAGTTCGTGTCTCAGCTTGTCTTGTCAACGGATCAGCCGGTGGTATTTGTAACACTCTGACTGACTGCCTCACACCCTGTGGGGCGACCGCAGCCATGATGCACCCCCGGACTCTCAGAGTAGATTATGACAAAACTACAAATGTCATATGCGTGGTCGGCTCTGAGCTTAACGTGAAGCTGCACAGGTAGGACCATATGTTCAACCTGCTGTCATATACAGCGACACACACACACACACACACACACACACACACACACACACACACACACAAAGACTCATATGCTATTTTGCTTTATTCTGATCTCTTATGTCAATTTCCAGAAAAAATTGTTTATTTTTGGAAAAAAATATTATATTGTATTACAGTATAGTATATAAATGTATAGAATTCAGTTTTTATTTATATAGTCCAATATCACAAATTTGCCTCAGGGGGCTTTACAATCTGTACAGCATACAACATGTTCTATCCTTAGACCTTAGTGTATTATTTTCTTTACCACTGCTATGTTGTTATGTTAGAGACTGACAGTTAAAGTCTAATCTATATGTTCCTTTTTTCCTTTTTTTATTAATTTTACTTTATTTCCTTTTTTATGAAACGTATATAGTAAGAACTCCATTGTTAACCCACAGAGAGAGTTGTGGGAAGGATATCATTTGTAGATCCTGGTGGTGACAGATCTCATGGTTTTTTTTTTTTTCGTACAATGGGGAGAATCAACAGCCCTCTTTTGTTACTGGCCAACAGGAGAGACTTTGTTGTCCCAAAGAAATGCAGGCTATCTGTTCTGCCAAATACCAACCTACACAACACAACACCATAGAGCGAGGCTGGATTACTGACTGGGCAGAGCTGGAAACTAGGACATGGCCTGGACCCCCAGGGGCTCTGAGGTCTTTTCGGACTAGCCAGAAATAAAAGGCTGATATCATTTGAAAGGATATCCATTCCAGTGATTATGTAAAGGTGCCTTGTTTTAGTTTAGTTCACTTGTTTATTGTAAAACAAGAGATACTTTCTCATGCAAATTTCAATGTACAATGGGCATGCCAGTACTGTTCAGTGGGTATTTTGACAGCATAGTGCTTATTCTAGCACAAATGTATGGTAATTACAATACCACAAGATAGCTGACTCATGGAAAACCTGAGATGGAGCGTTGGGGGCTATCAGGTGTCTTGGTCCTTAGGCTGAATGTAGGCACGCCCTCACCTCGGTCTCATACAAGGAAAAGCGTCAGATTCTGCAAACATACCGGTAAATATGAGCCCATTGTATTTCCTGGAGGCTCCTTTCAGTTAATGATTGAACTGTAACTGAAACATGAAGGCAACTCTTGCACCTGCTGATTTAGTTCTTCATTCTGTCTTGACAGTTTTTACATATTTTGCAGTTGCAATTTGCAAATTTTTCATCATGTATGAACTCACATCATCCTAATTTTCATTTTGATATAACCGACAGTATGTTTTTAAAGTCTTTTTTCCCGCTCTGCTGTCTTCTTGGCAATAAGGAATATAGATTGACTACAGCTGCTATTTTGGTTTGCCACCTGCTACGACATATGAGCTTGTTGCTTATATTCATATGTCAGTGCACTTCCTCATTTGTATAGGAACAAATATCTGCTCTTAGACTCACTGTTTTTGTTTAATACAGTAGGCCTGTGTTGTGTAAACAGCCCAGACATGCATCAGAATATGCTATTTTTCTGATTCTCAGGAGTGCCCCTCCCGGGTCCAAGTTCTTCTCTGTGAAGTGCACTGCTAATGTTCAGTACAGCATCAGGCCGCCGTCCCAGGAAACATCCCACCTCTCTCCCATCCCTCTCAATGGAAACTCAGTGCTACTCATCAGCATGAGCCGTGCCAGCCAGTATGAAAATGATAACAAGGTATGCTGATGATAAAACAATTAGTCATATTTCTTGATGAATATGTGCCAACATATGACCAGCTCCAGGAAACAACTGCTCATAAATGAAAAAAATGCACACTCAGGAACATGATTCAAGTTTGTGTGAAAACTGTAGTCATGTAAATGATCATCATTATTTATAATTCAGATGAAGTAATCAATATCTGCATTTCAGATATTAAATATGAGTAAGTTTCAGAGCCTGAAAGCAAACTGTTACAATAAAAATCTGTGACTATCTTAAGTTTTTTTAACTCTTGTCTGGAGAAATATATTTTTTTATTTGGCCAAAGTCCACTCACCCTCCCTGCAGCATGGGTACCTTTTGTTATTTTGATGATTCATTTATCACTTTTCAGATAAGAGGAGATATTACATACTGAACAGGACTCAAGAGCTTTGTAATGTACAGCATTCAGTCATGCTCCTCTAAGACTTTGCGATAAAAGTGGTACCAAAAATAATAATGTTGTGTGTATAAATGACTTGTGCCTTTACTTTATAAGCTGTCAATCCAGTACTATGGGAAGAATAAAGATGTCTTGGGGAGAGCAGTCCTGCACCTGACTGCACTTGGTATGTGAAAACATAATAAAACAAGATGCATTTTACCAAAGAAAAATATATAAGAGATATGTACAAACTATTAGTTTCATCTTTAACTCTGATTTGTTCTTCTGTCAGCGTTAGTGGTGTGTTTAAGTGCACATCGTAATCTGAACATGACTCATATATAAACTGTAATGGTCTTTATTTTGGATATCCAGTTAACTCACGTACATGGTGATGTTCAGATTTGTGAAATATAAATGTATTTAAACAGCCTTTTAAAAAACAATAATTGTATTGTGTTATGAGACAATATCTGGAATATTTGTATGTCTGTCTCACAGAGATCTCTCTGGATGTGGATGCGGACAGAGACGGTTTTGTGGAGAAGAACAACCCCAATAAGGTGAGCTCAGTTTTAGACGGCAGCGCAAAGTGTGACACCTAATGAAGGAGATATTTTTTCTTCTTTTCACTTTCTGATAGACAATAAATAACATGCCGTGTACAACAACCTGGATTATATTTATGGAGCAGATTTTATGCTGCGTATGAATTATTTTAAAGGTTTTTATGCTTGTCATGTTGCACACTGTGTGTGAGATAATTTCTCTTTACAAGCTTTATAAGGCTGTAGTCAGTAGCTGAGGTTTGCCTTGCTCTGTCATCTTGATTTATCTTCCGTTTGTCTGTCTGTTGATATTATTATAAATGTGTTGCTCCAATACCTAAACTGTGCTTTTGCAATATTTGTGTCTCAGCAGTTTGGTGTGTGCAGGTCTAAACTCTACACTTTTTATTAAACTTTTTGCGTTTAGATTTTCAAGGGAATTGTCAATCTAATTCATTTACATGTACCTGTAGATAAAAACTTGAATCATAATGTGGGGGAGGGGTATCGTGTTTGTTGAAAACTTGTTAGGGGTCCTGGAAATGGGGTCCTAATGGGCATGGAGCCATCGTTTTGGTCAACTGTGACTCAGAGCGGTCCTATGGAAAGAAGCCAGACACAGAGCAGGACTACATCTCCAGAGTGTCAGGTAAAAGAGAATCAATACAGCTTCTTGTTCACTAGTGAATACTCTTACTCCAGTCTTTCTTCCCTCTGTATCATTAACTTTTATAACTGTTATCGGCATCAAAAGGTCACTCATATTTGCTCATATTAGTCACCGGATTAAAGTGGTGATGTGTGAGGTCGGTTTGATAAACCTACAATTCTAGAGAACTCTGTGTGGGTGACTGTAGTGGTTTGATAAACTAGGCCTCTGATGTAGATAAACCAGTTAAACTAAAATTTGATAATAAAAAACAGGCGTCATGTCGCAGTTTAATCAGTTTAATTTGTCCTTGTATTTTCATTTATCATAAATATTACCACAAACTGACAGTATGTGGCTTTAGCATTAAAACTTAAAGTCAAAAAGTCACTCAATTACATTCATGTAGTCCTGTACATGTGTATTTTCTAACATCTGTGGTATCAAGGTTAGAAATGAACAGCTCAAACAACATTAATATGACTCTTTGTGGATGTTCAGATCTGAAGGACATGTCTGTCATGGTGCTGCGGACCAGAGGCCCTGCCAAGCTCCCAGAGGGCTACAAGCTCACAATGCACATCTCTCAGGGAGATGCAGAGAGTGTCAGAGTCTTCAGGGCCAGATCCTCTGAAGTGGGGAATAATGTCCTGTGTGAGTAAAGATTAGGGCGGAGAAAGCCCCAAAACAGATGATGTAACATGCAAGTAATTCAGTTGGTTATTTAAGGCTTTGTGCTGTTTTAATCACTTTTTTCCCCCAAAGCAAATGCCTTTAATTAACCTTGTTTATGCTTTTCTTAATTTGGCAGATAAACTATACAACCAATTTGTGAAAGACTATCCACTGGTGCTGGGCAGTGACTCCTTGTCCCAGGAAGTGCCTTACGTTGGAGGTGTAGGAGAGATGAACTTTTATGTGGAGGGCCTCAGGTTTCCTGACAAAGATTTCGACGGGCTCATCAGCATCAACCTCAGTCTGTTAGAGCCCATCTCTACAGTAAGACCTGCAACATGGCATCCACCATTTTACACATCTTTATTTTTACAGGGTTTTACAGTTTAATCTCATTTCTATTCAATATTTTATGTTAAACTATGCTGAGAGGCCAAGAATGAACTTTCATGCATATCAATAATATAACTTAACTAGATAGATTTTTATAAGTCAATTTGCTTCTAAATAAGCAAAGGTCAATTGCTGTGTCTGTGTCACTACTTGGAAATAACAAAATCTCTCTTTGAGTTAATTCGGTGTCTTATTATATTTAAGTGATCAAACGCAGATTCAGTGTAAACAGACATGAAGCTCAGCAGCCTCTCTCTTGTTTTGACAGGGACTTCCAGAAACGCCTATTTTCACAGACAAAGTTATTTTCAGAGTGGCACCCTGGATCATGACACCCAACACCCTCAAGCCTCTAGAGGTGTTTGTTTGCAGGTAAAAGCTGACTGATGAATAATTAAGATGATGATGACAATAGATGTGTCAATAGGATGTTAGAGAGCTGCTATTTCAACAGCACACTCCCCTTAATTTTGACTCATACTCATGAATTTGCATTTTGCAAAAGATTTCTTAATGAGAATCACTTCTCTGTCTGTGGTTGCCTTCTCAGCACATCTGACAACCATCAATTCCTGAAAGGAATGAGAAACCTTGTAGCCAGGAGTGGGTACAAACTTAAGATTTGCCACGAGTACATGAACAGAGGAGATCGCTGGATGCAGGCAAGAAAACTAAACGCAAGCTTCGTGTCACACTTTCATGTGGAGCTTAGCTTTACCTGTGATAAACAATCATTTGATGTTTGCTCCTCATTCTCACCTTTTCTGTTTTTGGGAAGCTCCTCATTGGGATTACTTTTTATTTCTTTTTAAATGGAGTTTAAGTCTTAGGAGTCTTTGTGTGTCTCACTGAGAGCTTTTAATCATGTGAAAACATGGGTGGGTGAGGCCCGCTGAGCCTTTCATTAAATCAAACATTCCAAAATATGAGTGCAAAGTATTGTTTTTACAACTGCACTTTAACAGCAAATATTACTGGAACCACAACAGAAAATTGCAGAAGTCTTTGTGTGTCTCATTGAGAGCTTTTAATCATGTGAAATCATGCCCTCTGAGCCTTTGATTAAAGGCTGTACAACTTCATTTGAATTGACTGTCAATGAACTAATTTGAGAACCCAACCTCACATTTAATTTATGTTTCTACAGGCAATACATATCATGGAGATTACAGCTACTTACGATTATCTCATGTTAATTTATAACATGTTATAAATTTTGGTAGAATGTGGAAAGCCTTAAGAGTGCCTGTGAATCCAACCAAACCAATAAGCCAAGTCATGAAAGGTTTATCTGACAGCAGCTACAGTCAGTATGTGGTTGTGTTTCACAATAATTGCATGATGATACCAAAAAAATTAGAAAGAATTACAAGTATTATGTCTTCCTCATAGAAAGAGAGACACGTCTTAGAAAGAGAAACAGGAACTGGAAATATGACAAGTCACACCACCAAGTTTATCTGGTAACTGTAATTATATTCATAATTATGTCAGAGGGATCTTTCACAACCGCCACGTCACAAGAAAGAGAAGTGAAACTTAGAAAAATTTGTCAAATTCACATAAAACATTTAGGCAAAAACTGAAAAAATATGTTAAATCCTCTGAATGAAAGAAAAAGTATTTAATTCTACAATTTTCTAGGACGAGCTGGAGTTTGGTTATATCGACGCACCACACCACCGGTTCCCTGTTGTTCTGGATTCCCCTCGAGATGGAGAACTCATGGACTTTCCATATAATGAGCTACTGGTGAGTGATGGATTCAGATTTCTCTTTAAATCTAATGTTTGGAGATATATAATGCTTTTAGAAATGGAAAAGCTTTTTCAGTTTTATCTCAACCAAATTCATGTCTTCAGGGACCCGACTTTGGATATGTGACAAGGGTGGCCCAGAGAAAGGATGTGAGCAGTTTGGACTCATTCGGTAATCTGGAGGTCAGTCCTCCCGTCACTGTGAACGGGAAAAACTATCCCCTGGGCAGAATTATCATTGGAGTGGCCTTTCCTACGTGAGTTTGCAACAGATTCAGAGATAAGCCCCTTACTTCTTGAGAATATGAGTCATTCAGTTATGCATGAGCAGCTTTGCAAATGATTAATAAATCCAGTTCCTTGTTGTAGGATGGCACAGTAAACAGAACATGTGACAGAAGACTTTTGTCATACAAACCGACATATTTGTCTTTCTTTAAGGGCAACTAAAGGACGGAACATGACCAAAGTAGTTCAAGACTTCCTGTGGGCCCAGAAGGTTCAGGAGCCCATTGCCTTATTTTCTGACTGGCTTGTTGTCGGCCACGTAGATGAATTCATGTCTTTTGTTCCTGCACCTGACAGAAAGGTAAATGTTTCCTCTTAAACAGACAAATAGAAATAGGGAGAATACAGGTGGAACAGGAAGCCTTTAGCTGTTACTGGCCCATACTGAAATGCTGTAACCTACACAGTGGGATTGCATAAACTCTCAGGATATGAAACAGCCAGTGTTGTCTTTGTCTCTTGTGTATCTGTTCACAGGGCTTCCGGCTGCTGCTGGCTAGCCCAGACGCTGGCTACAAACTATTCAGAGACTTACAGAACGATGGTCACGGACAAGCCAAACTGTTTGAGGGTAAGCCTGTCTTCAGCAATTTATCTGTGGCAAATCTACAATGTGCAATGAACAAATTCATCATAAAAACTCCTGACACTCACTTCTACAATACTTCTACCATACTTTTAAAAAAGGTCAGAGAGATGAAGAACCAGTCACTTTGGATGAGATACTTAGTAATGAAAGTTTGCAAGCTGAAAATAACTACGTACAGGTGAGTCACATTATACAATGAGACATATCAATTTCTCAAAAAAAAAAAAAATCTTTCCAGCTCAGAAAGATGATAGACTTGGTTCAATCTGTGAAAATCATAACATAAATTCTTGCAGCCTACTGCAGCTGTAATCTGTATCTGCCATAAGTATGTGGACAGCCAAACATAAGTCTCATATGTGATTGATGAATATGTCGTTCCATTTTCCCTTTATGTTTTTAGGAGAGACTGGAAACATGAGTAGAGAGAAGGGTATGATGTTGCAGTTATGTGGTGTGCATCTTAAAAAGTAAAGGCTAGACAGGCTAACCTGTCGCCACAAAGTTGGAATCACACCGTCGTGTGATATAATATGATATACTGTAGCATTAAGGTCACCCTTTGGAACTAAGGGACTTAACCCAAACAACCCAAAAACAGCCCACATCATTATTCCTTCTCCACCAATCTTAACAGTTGACACTATGCATTCAGACAGCACTGGCATCAGCTAAACCCAGACTTGTCCATCAGAAAGCCAGTAAAGAATGATTGATCTCTCCAGAAAACACACTTGCTTTACATCATCCTAGACGACACTTAGCATTGCACATAGTGATTTTAGTCTTGTGTGCCTCTGCTTTGCTGTGGAAACCCATGTCATGGAGCTCCTGACAAACTGTTATTGCACTGATGTTGCTTCCTGAAGTAGGTTGGTACTTGGTAGTGGATGAGAACAAACCATTTTTACTTGCTACATGCTTCAGCACTTGGCAGCCTCATTTTATGAGCTTGTGTGGCCTATCGCTTTACAATGAGCTGTTGTTGTTTGCATTTCACAATAACAGCACTTACAGCTGATTGATGCATGTCTCACAGGGTTGACATTTTTAGAAAGACGGCATCCTATGACAGTGCCACATTGAAAACCACTGAGTGCTTCAGTATAACCAAATGTTTGTCAATGGATATTGCTTGGCTGTATGCTTCATGTCATGAACCTTTTAGCACTGGGTGTGGCCAAGGCAGTTGAACTTACTAATTAGCAGGGGTGTCCATATACTTTTGGTCACATAGTGTGGTTTTTTGTTTGAAGTCAAAGTAGCTTAAACAAAATGAATTTGAGTACTGGAGCATGACCTCCAAGTGAAAATCAAAGAAGAAATTATCATTAAAATAAAACACAGTTTATTGTGGTCCATTCTTCTGCATGCTACCAGCACATTTGTTTACAGAAACAATTAATATGGAATTAGATGAGAAAAAATGGCTTTTTAACTTGTGTATTATGCAGTATGTGCAATGCATGGTGTCCTTTTTACTGGTTACTCTCTCTCAGAGCTGCATCGACTGGAACAGGGATGTACTGAAGAGAGAGCTGGGCCTGGATGATGAGGACATCATCGACCTGCCAATCCTCTTCAAGTTGATGGAGGAAATGAAGGACGAGTACAGAGCAGTGGCTTACTACCCAGACATGGTATGTTTGCCAGTAAACTGGCATATGACTCGGCTATGATCATTTTCCAATGCTTGTTTCCATTTTAGAGGCATTAAAGCACTCATCAGTTAACAAGATGTAAGTAACTCTAGGAGCTGATAGCACTTGCGGTTTTCACATGATCCGTCACATCTGTTTCCAGGTGAACATGATTGTCTTGGGGAAAAACCTTGGCATCCCGAAGCCCTTTGGCCCCAAGGTGAATGGACGTTGTGCCCTGGAGGCTGAGATGTGCTCACTGATGGAAGGCCTAGGCCTCACATGCACATTCATTGACGACTTCGCCTCTTACCACAAACTGCTGGGAGAGGTCCATTGTGGCTCCAATGTCCGCAGGGAACCGTTTGACTTCAAGTGGTGGAATCTGGAGATGTGAATGAAAACTGTATGGAGATTGGTTAGAGAGGCAGATAGAGGGCTTTATTTTCAAAAATTGTAAATTGTTTTGGAAAACCTATTTCATAGGAATGATTATGTTTGAAGAGGGATTTTTTTTTGTCAAAGCCTTACATTACCTCAATCATTTTGCAATAAGTGCCACTTTTTTCCAAATAATGTATGCCTAATTTCATACCAAAGTATTTGCAATAAGTAACAATCAACATTTATTAAGGAAACATAACCGCAGTGTTTTGATATATTGTTTGTATCTTCATCTTTATTAAACCTTTTTGTTGGCTCTATTTACAAAAAAAGGATGTAAAGCAATATTAACATCTTCTGAAGGGCTAAAGCAGACAAGAACAGAAATACAATCATTTGAATTGAGCACATAGAAGATTCGCTCCCAATCTGTTGTGGTTTGGATCGGCCATTGGCGTACAGTGCAAGCACAGTTAGATGAATGGAACCACATAGTGATGTGCAATAATAATACAGAGCCACAAGAGGGCGTAATCCATCTACTTAAGCATTTCCAGCCCAGAGGAAAATCATTTGAAATCATGTCCTTCAATTGATAATATTGACTTCAAAAGGCTGTAATACACAAATGTGTCATTATGAACTAAAAAGTGAACTAAGCCATTTTACAGTAGAGTCAAATGCTGAATATTTTAATTTGTTCTGAGTGATTTGTAGCTAAATGTATACATTAACAGGCTGTGTTTTGCATTTGGTCCAGTGTCTTCAAATCTGTTGTACTTTCACATACTGTAAATTAATTATCATTAATTCACTTTAGACAATAAATCTCATGTCTGCTTCACTCTCATCACTGAAATAACAAAAAAAATTTCTTGTGTCAGTTCTTTCCTTCATAACAAACTTTAGATAGGGAAAAGCCTCTCCACTCAGGAAAGGTGAGCTGTTTCAGACTCAGGTTTACTGTGGTCAGCAGTCAACACATTATCACCATTCACTGCAGCAGATATGTACCCGACAGACAGCCACACAAACACACACTCAGCACATCAAAGTTGGACCCATGTACAATATCACAGTGGGATGTGAGGTTGACATTAAAAAATAAACCATTTCCTCTCTAGTACAACTCTCCTTTCTGCAGACCCACTGTTTCACAAGCTAAATGGTTTGATTGGTTTCTTTCATCGTGCTTTCAGTCACAAGATTAAACCTTCATTCAAATCCTGATCTTTAAAAGAGGGCAAACAAGGTTTTGGAGCTTACTGCCCTGAAGAATGAGCAGGCAGGCAGAGTTATTCTGTTAAACCAGCTGACAGATGACAGTCAGTAGTGATGCTGCGTGGGTGCGGAGGTCTCTTTTCCTTTGCCTTGAGCTTTCAAGAAGGGTGCCAGATGGAGCTGGAATGGAGGCTATAGGTACATGTCCATGGAGCGAGGTGTCTGTCATGACAGGCAGCAGATCCATGCCAAACATACAAAGGAAGATCAGTCAGTCTCTTCATCTGGCTTCTAACTCCTGCTCCTGTTCTGCGTCTGTGTTTGAGTTCACATGCCCTTGGCTCGTTTTTGGCAAGATATGCCTCTTGAGGGAAAGCTGAGACAGAGAAAGGGAAATGGGAGAGATACACAGATGAACATAAAAGAAGAGAAAGTGAGTGAAAGGTAAAAAGATGAGGAGAGAGAGGAAAACAGCTTAAAAAAGATAAAGAAAGATATCTTTGCAGTCGTGCTGTCATTAAAGGATACGCTCACAATTTTTCAAGTTTGTCTTCAAACAATAGTCAGGTTTTGCTTGCTGTCATGATTCCTCCTGTTTATATGGACCATTAGAAGATCCCCACATTTTGAGCAAAAATGCATTTAAAACTTTATCTGAAGATAATATAAGGAGTTTGTCCAATAAAAAATCTTCCACAGTTCCAGTCATTTTAATTAAACAGTCCCTCTTTTTGTGTCTCGACGGACAGTATTTTCCTGTTCAGCTGCAGTGGAAGGATCAAAAAGAGGGAATATGGCACTAAAAAATGGATAACTTAAAAATATTGACTTGATTTGACTAAGTTGGACAGCTGAAGCTTCATATTAGCTTCAAATAAACTCTTAAATACATTTTTGCACAGAGTGAGGGCTGGGGATTTTGTCCCCCATCACTAAAGTGCATTATGAAGGGGTCTCTTAATGGCCAGTATGAACAGGAGGAAATGGATGTCGATGTAGTGATCAGTGGGGCATGGCTAACAGTTCTGCATACACACATGGAGAGATGATGACATCGTTAATATCAACATATGCAATAAAAGAGTATCCATAACAACCAGATATATCAAATAGACCAAGTAGCAAATCCTCACACCTATGAAACTGGAACCGATGAATTTGTGGTCTTTCTGCTTAATACTTTCATTGTTAATCAAACTATTATTGACAAAACAATCTCACCTCAAGATCAATGTAGTATCTGATTTGAAGCTTTCAACATCTTCATCTACGTTTTTTAAAAAGATGTTCTTAATGTGCTCAGAAACAATGGAAATGTGAACATCTACTATCATGTGACAGGATTGAAAGTCCCAGAAAAGCTACTAAATGGACTCTGAGGTCAACAATGAACGTTGAAGCTCAATAAGATAATCTCCACATAATGTGAACCTATCTGAGTGTCACCAAATGACTGACGCCAAGCACTTTGTCTCACCACTGAGAACTTGTGCTCCTACGGAGGGCGCTCTGTCCCAGGCCGGCTGTCTGTCGCTTCAATGCTGCCAGCTGTTCTAGCCAAAAAAAGGATACCCCAGCATCCAAAAGATTAATGGTTCAGGGTGAATCATTAGTGACAAAAAAAGTGCAACAGAAAAAATGTGTGGGAATCATTGATAACTTTGCAGTTTTTAGGCATAGTGAACTTCACTCATTTAAGAAGAGTCAGAGCTCTTTTTTTCACAGGCCTTCTGTTGCTGGCACTGAGCTCGACTGGTGCACTCATCACTGAAGGGCACTCAGATATTAATTGCTCAGGAAGCAGAGAGTGTTATTCTTAAATATGCCCCATCTAGATTTCCCCCAGATACTCTGGATGTGTGAAACAGTCGACCTTTTAGTAACTTGTCTGCTTCCATGTCTGCTAACACTGGCTGTGAATGATATCATCGATCAGCTCTGTGAGACATACAAGGAGCTCCAGAGTTAGAGGATAAATTAAAGAGAAAGACGCCATTCAATTTCATAAACTTTAAAAAAAAAAATCTATTCTCATGTATATTCAAAATATCCTCAGTTGAATGTCATTGTGTTTTCCTGTAACAGCAATTAATTAAAACACTACATTACTACAAATTTAAATTTCATTTATGATAATGTTAGTGTGTGTGTTTTAAATTGTATTGACGTGGACTGTTTTTTCTGTTGTTCAATTTCTCTCTCAGGCCATCACCATACTGGTGAAGAATGTCAAAAGCAATATGATTTCAGAGATGCAACTGCAGGTGCTGCTGGGATACGCTGAGGAGGACATCTCTGATCAGTCTCGCCAGGCTACCACCTTATATATTCTGGCTGAATGCAGAAAAAGCATACATCCACTCACTCACATTTAAGTTATACATATACAACTTCAAGGTTATTTTTATCAATTGAACATGAAATAATTCATTGTTTATTATCTTGTACTTTTTTAATGCAGTTTCACTCTACTGACTCATATATCTCAGTGTCTTAAATAATATAGAATGTGATCTATAATTTTCCCATCTGTCCCCTCTCCCAGGCCCAGGTCTGTGGTCTGTATGTGAAGGGGGTTGGAGGAGAAGTTTACCCATTGCATGGACGACTTGCTGCTGGAGAGAGCGATCGACCCTGACAACTATGAAGATGCGGGTCAAGATTTAGACATCATTTACTTTTGTAGAATAAATGAAAATGATTACATTTTTTGTTTGAAATATGAAGAAAAAGGAGTATCTTTGTAACAGGAAAACTCTCTTTCAGATCTAGGAGGAGCAGGATGAGAGAGGAGCAGTCAAGATGTTGTGCCGTTATCTGACACTTATCTGTCACCAAACTGAGCAAACACTGCGGCCTGCTGGAGCTCAGCAAGCCATACAACACACTCTATCGTATCTGGGGTTAAAGACTGGCACACCACCTATCTATCACTTACATAAACCTACATTCCACGCACACTCATTCTCTTTTTCAAATGTATGTATACACCTATAGGTCACACTGAAGACCACCTGCTGTACCCTTGCCGCTGGGTGGAGCAGCTGGTAGCTGTTTGGAGAGGAGAGGGAGACGATGTTTAACCTCAGTAGGCAGCCACAGCCTTCATCAACCACGACCTGGATAAGAGGGTGATAGGACCGCTCCTTTTTTTTTTACTATGGCTGGTGCGGTAACCTAAATTTTTAATTGTTTCAATAAATTTTCTCTTTCTCTCTTCTGTCTTCTAGATAAGAGAGTTGGCGTTATCTTTCTGCCATCAGCAAGTTCCTGAACACAGCGTCAGGAGAACAGGTGCACAGAACTCACTGCATCTCAAACACATTTAAGCAAATCATCTTCTGTTTTTTGTGTCCGTTAGACTTAAACAAATGACAAATGTCACTTATGCCATATTGAATAGATGGCTCATGTGTGTAAACGAAATAAAACAAAGACCAACTGCACTGTAAAAAGTGGAGACTGGTAAACATATCTTTTTTATGGTTTGCCGTTGCTGAATCCAAACACTTCAAAGCTGTCAAAAGACTGAATTGATGTGAGGCTGCTGTGAAAGCTTCATTGGTTACATACACACAAATAATTGTTTTCCCCACCAAGAACAAAGGACAGCATATTCCACAGTACCTGCTGGTGTTTGATCATAAACTAACAGAGATTCATACCTGCTACCTCACATGCAACATGCACTTTATTTTAGAAGTTACCATTGCCACTCTGTAACATACAGCACATAGCATAGCCAGAAAGAGCACAGCCATTCTTATTAGTTCTTAGTGTTATAAATATGCACAATTCCCATTGTAGTTTTGCCTAACTTAAACCTGAGCAGAGGTCTAATCAGCCAGAATCAAGAAAAACACTTGTGGATGTGCAGGGCCTTTACTTTTATTAAAATGCACGTATAATGGCTTATACGGTCTGTATACAAGATTATGTTTTCAAACTAGTAAAACTAATCTTTTTTATTCTTTTTTCAGATTTTCAGATGAGTGCTCATGAAACTGGACAAGATTATTGAGTACCAAGAGGAAATCCTCAGAAACCAACAACTCAACATGTCTGTGTACATTGTGGCAGAGGATGACTTACTTGATCAGCCCTGTGAGACAGTTTTTTCAGATTGAATGAAATAATTGATTCAACAGATGATACATGGACCTCTTTTTCTTAAATGATATAGTTTTATCTAACAATGTGTCAGCAAATTATGGAGGAGCCAGGGAGTCCAACTGTTAAAGCTGAAGTTGTTCAAGTTCAAACGAATGAATTGGTGGGGTTTAAGATTATTAAATCTCACAATGAAGAATACTAAAATCTAATTATAATCCAATGTCCTGCCTGCTTGTAATGTATGTATATGGGTCTGTGCACAGTTTATCTGCTGCTGACTTTACCTCCTGTCAATGCAATCAATCTATACACATGCAGCAGGGTGTTAAATGTTTCTTCTTGAGTCCAGTGAGTTTCATATTTCAACAACTTAACTCTGAATGGCCCATTATCCACTAGATCAATTAATTAAAAATTTTGAGGCAGCAGGGAAATTGATGACTTTAAGTTTAAATAACTTAAATCACTTAAAAAGTATTTTAAATTGTGATGGTGTTTTGGTATTTAAACAGCTGACATGAAAATGGATGTGGATATGAATATTTTGAGGGTTTGGGAAAAAATGACAGCATTTGATAGTAGTAGTATTGTAGTAGTATTGTATCGACTGTCTTTGAGAGACTGATGGATACCCAGCACACAATTTTCGGCTCGCTTCACGGGCCACAGGCTTCCTGCTGTTCTAACAGGAGTGTTGACTAGCACTACACAAAAGTTTAGTTACAATGTATGTATGTATGGTAATTACAATACCACAAGATAGCTGACTCATGGAAAACCTGAGATGGAGTGTTAGGGGCTATCACGTGTCTTGGTCCTTAGATTGAATGTAGGAATGTCCTCATCTCAGTCTCATACCAGGAAAAGCTTCATACCGGTAAATATGGCCCATTGTATTTCCTGGAGGCTCCTTTCAGTTAATGATTGAACTGAAACTGAAACATGAGGGCAATTCTCCCACCAGCTAATCTCGGTCTTTATTCTGTCTTGACAGTTTTTACATCTTCACCATCCTAATTTTCATTTTAATAAAACCAACAGTATGTCTTCAAAGCATTTTTTCCCCCTGCTCTGCTCTGCTCCAACCAATAAAGAATATAGACTGAATAACTTAAACATGACTACAGCTGCTACTTTGGTTTTCCATCTGTTACAAAATATGAGCTTGTGGCTTATATTCATTCGGAAGTGTGGTGGCAGTTTCTGTAACAAAGACTCACAAACCAGGATGTCTTTTTTGGTTAATACATCTGCAAGCAGGTACAATATCAGCAACAGATACAGAGAGCTGTCTTAGGTAAAGTATAAAGTTATGCTCTGAGCAGTCCATTATACTCTCAGCAGATAGATACAGTCAGCTTCTTCTTCAGTTATGTCTCCACTCACAGTTCTTTATTGTTCTCTCAACGGACAGGTCAGTTGAACTCCTTTTCCTAACTCTATAGACACACACAGTCTGTCATTATCCTTTCAACGGACAGATGCGACTGGCCTGTTATCTGCAAAGTAGTTTCACCATAAATCAGATTATAAAACATCATCAAAGTATAGTGTACGTAGCAAAGTATCAGAATAAGTATAACATATTGTATTTTTTCCCATCACAGTCAATGCTCTTCCTTACTTGTATAGGAACAAATATCTGCTCTTAGACATGCTCTTTATGTTTAATACAGTAGGCCTGTGTTGTGTAAACAGCCCAGACATGCATTGGAATATGCTATTTTTCTGATTCTCAGGAGTGCCCCTCCCGGGTCCAAGTTCTTCTCTGTGAAGTGCACTGCTAATGTTCAGTACTGCATCAGCCCACCGTCCCAGGAAACATCCCACCTCTCTCCCATCCCTCTCAATGGAAACTCAGTGCTACTCATCTGTATGTGCCGTGCCAGCCAGTATGAAAATGATAACAAGGTAAAGTAGGACAGAAGTGGACAGCCTTATATGCTGACGATAAAACAATTAGTCATATTTCTTGATGAATATGTGCTAACGTATAGGTCATAACCAGCTCCAGGAAACAACTGCTCATAAATGGAAAAAAAACTCAGGAACATGATTCAAGTTCGTGTGAAAACATACTGTAGTCCCGTAAATGGCAATACAGTACGCCTGTGTTGTGTAAACAGCCCACACATGCATCAGAATATGCTATTTTTCTGCACTACTAATGTTCAGTACTGCGTCAGCCCACCGTCCCAGGAAATATCTCAACCCTCTCTGAACAAACACCGCCCAGAACCCAGAGGTTTAAAATCTCCAGCCTGCAGCCCTCATAATCACCTGTTGCTCTCAGACTAGTCTGTATGCAAGACTAGTCTTCTTCTCCACTTGTGCTGGTAACGGATCAGCTGTACGGCGTTTGTACCACTCTGACTGACTGCGCAATGATGCACTCCCGGACTCTGAGAGTAGATTATGACAAACCTAAACAAGTTGTATGCGTTGTCGGCTACGAACTGAAGGTGAAGCTGCACAGGTAGGAGCATATGTTCAACCTGCTCTTATATACAGCGACACACACACAAAGATACATATGCTATTTTGCTTTATTCCGATCTCTTCTGTTAAAACTGGGTCTTTATGGAAAAAATATTGGGTTCTGGAAATATCCTATTCTATTCTAGTATAGTATATAAATATATAGAATAGTATAATATATTCAATTTTTATTTATATAGCCCAATATCACAAATTTGCCTCAGGGGGCTTTACAATCTGTACAGCATACAACAGTCGCCAGAAGAAAACGTTGGCATTGAATGTTTCTGCAAACCACAGAAACGCTGAATACGTTTTAACACGTGAATTACGTATCATATCAACATTTCTACAAACGTAGCATATTAACATTTCTACCCGTTGAATAGATGTTTTATGGTGTGAAAACTCTGTGGTTAAGGTCTGGTTAAGTTTAGGCACAAAGACCACTTGATTAGGGTTCATGATTTGGGTTAAAATTAAAATAAATAATAAAATGAAAACGGCCGATGTCTCACTGAAAAAAAACGGTTTTCTCGCCAGAAAAACGGCTGCAAATGTCCTGACGTCTCGGTAAAAACACCCGCTTTTGTCGGTTGAAACGGGAAGCGGACATTGGTTTCGGTTTCGAAGTGGTCTCGAACCGAGTTCTCTGCTGATTTCCAACTTGCTGCCAAGAAACTTACTATCCATCAACCTGGCCCTCTTCCTCCTATATAGGAAAGATCAACTCATATAGATCACATGTGAACTACGCCACTTTAGAAATGTTGAGATGATACGTATTTTGGTAATGTTGATATAATAGGCTACGTTTTGTAGAAATGTTGATATGATACGTTTTGTCGAAATGTTAATATACTACGTATTTCACGTGTTGACTGGCCTGTTATCTGCAAAGTAGTTTCACCATAAATCAGATTATAAAACATCATCAAAGTTTAGTGTACGTAGCAAAGTATCAGAATAATCATTCAATCAATCAATCAATTTTTATTTATATAGCGCCATATCACAACAAAAGTCATCTCAAGGCACTTTTCACATAGAGCAGGTCAAGACCGTACTCTTTAATTTACAGAGACCCAACAATTCCCCCATGAGCAAGCACTTGGCGACGGGTAGAAACCTCAAGCAGACCCCGGCTCTTGGTGGGCGGCCATCTGCTTTGACCGGTTGGGTTGAGAGAGAGAAATAGAGAGGGAAAGGGGGAGGGGGGACAGAAGAACAACAATCATAACAACAACAATAAGTATAAGTATCAATAGCCAGGGAAGGATGCCATCAGGACTGTGAAGGACCGCGAAGGCTCGGCCCAGAATCCAGGGTTTCTGGTGAGATGAGAAAGCACAAAAAACTCCGGGGAAGAAGCAAAGTTATTGACATGCATTGATGTTACATGAATGCATACAGATGGAGAGGAGGAGGAGGAGAGAGGAGCTCAGTGCATCATGGGAAGTCCCCCAGCAGTCTAGGCCTATAGCAGCATAACTAAGGGCTGATCCAAGGCGAGCCTGGTCGGCCCTAACTATAAGCTTTATCAAAAAGGAAAGTTTTAAGCCTACTCTTAAACATAGAGAGGGTGTCTGCACCCCGGACCGAATCTGGTAGATGGTTCCATAGAAGAGGAGCCTGATAGCTGAAGGCTCTGCCTCCCATTCTACTTTTAAAGACTGTAGGGACCACCAGTAGGCCTGCATTCTGGGAGCGCAGTGCTCTAGTGGGATAATACGGTATTATGAGCTCTTTAAGATATGATGGTGCCTGACCATTAAGGGCTTTGTAAGTTAGGAGAAGTATTTTAAATTCTATTCTAGATTTTACAGGAAGCCAATGTAGCGAAGCTAAAATGGGAGAAATGTGATCTCTTTTTCTAGTTTTAGTCAATCGTGCAGCTGCATTTTGGACCAGCTGGAGAGTCTTTACAGACTTATTAGAGCAGCGTGATAATAAAGAACTGCAATAATCCAGCCTAGAAGTAACAAATGCGTGGACTAGTTTTTCTGCATCTTTTAGGGACAGGATGTGCCTGATTTTTGCGATATTACGTAAGTGAAAAAAGGCAGTCTTTGAAATTTGATTTATGTGGGAGTTAAAGGACATATCCTGATCAAAGATAACTCCAGAGTAGCTATATCATTAGATAATGTGTTTCTAAGGAGTTTAGGGCCAAGCAAGGTAACTTCAGTTTTATCTGAATTTAGTAGTAGAAAATTGCAGGTCATCCAGGTCTTTATGTCGTTAAGGCATGCTTGGAGTTTGTTTAATTGATTGGGTTCATCTGGCTTCATTGATAAATATAATTGGGTGTCATCTGCATAACAATGAACATTTATGGAGTGTTTCCTAATAATATTACCTAAAGGAAGCATATACAAGGTGAATAGAATTGGTCCAAGTACAGAACCTTGTGGAACTCCATGTCTAACCCTTGCCTTCACGGAGGATTCATCATTAACATGTACAAACTGAAATCGGTCTGATAAATAGGACTTAAGCTTAATGCAGTTCCTTTAATGCCAATTAAATGTTCCAGTCTCTGCAAAAGGATTTGATGGTCAATTGTGTCGAATGCGGCACTAAAATCTAACAGGACAAGTATAGAGACAAATCCTTTGTCCGATGCAGTTAGGGGGTCATTTGTGACTTTCACCAGTGCTGTCTCTGTGCTATGATGCGCTCTAAATCTTGACTGAAAATCCTCAAATAAACTATTGTTATGTAGAAAGTCACATAGCTGATTAGAGACTGCTTTCTCAAGGATCTTAGATAGAAATGCAAGGTTAGATATAGGTCTATAATTGGCTAAAACACCTGAATCAAGAGTAGGCTTCTTATACTTCTAAGTATAACATATTGTATTTTTTCCCATTACAGTCAATGCTCTTCTTTACTTGTATAGGAAAAAATATCTGCTCTTAGACATGCTCTTTATGTTTAATACACTAGGCCTGTGTTGTGTAAACAGCTCAGACATGCATCAAAATATGTTATTTTTCTGATTCTCAGGAGTGCCCCTCCCGGGTCCAAGTTCTTCTCTGTGAAGTGCACTGCTGATGTTCAGTACAGCATCAGCCCACCGTCCCATGAAACATCCCACCTCTCTCCCATCCCTCTCAATGGGAACTCAGTGCTACTCATCAGCATGAGCCGTGCCAGCCAGCATGAAAATGATAACAAGGTAAGGCAAACTCAGGAACATGATTCAAGTTTGTGTGAAAACTGTAGTCATGTAAATGATCATCATTATTTATAATTCAGATGAAATAATAAAAAATAATAAAGTACTTTAAAATAAAGTAAAATATCTGCATTTCAGATATTAAATATGAGTAAGTTGCAGAACCTGAAAGCAAACCGCTACAATAAAAATCTGTGACTTTCTTGTTTTAACTCAATTGTCTGCAGTCATTGGATAAATCAATTTTATAATTAGAGTGGCCAAAGTCCTCTCACCCTCCCTGCAGCATGTGTACCTTTTGTTATTTTGATGATTCATTTATCACTTTTCAGATAAGAGGAGATATTACATACTGAACAGGACTCAAGAGCTTTGTAATGTACAGCATTCAGTCATGCTCCTCTAAGACTTTGCGATAAAAGTGGTACCAAAAATAATAATGTTGTGTGTATAAATGACTTGTGCCTTTACTTTATAAGCTGTCAATCCAGTACTATGGGAAGAATAAAGATGTTCTGGGGAGAGCAGTCCTGCACCTGACTGCACTTGGTATGTGAAAACATAATAAAACAAGATGCATTTTACCAAAGAAAAATATATAAGAGATATGTACAAACTATTAGTTTCATCTTTAACTCTGATTTGTTCTTCTGTCAGCGTTAGTGGTGTGTTTAAGTGCACATCGTAATCTGAACATGACTCATATATAAGCTGTAATGGTCTTTATTTTGGATATCCAGTTGACTCATGTACATGGTGATGTTCAGATTTGTGAAATATAAATGTATTTAAACAGCCTTTTTAAAAAACAATAATTGTATTGTGTTATGAGACAATATCTGGAATATTTGTATGTCTGTCTCACAGAGATCTCTCTGGATGTGGATGCAGACAGAGACGGTTTTGTGGAGAAGAACAACCCCAATAAGGTGAGCTCAGTTTTAGACGGCAGCGCAAAGTGTGACACCTAATGAAGGAGATATTTTTTCTTCTTTTCACTTTCTGATAGACAATAAATAACATGCTGTGTACAACAACCTGGATTATATTTATGGAGCAGATTTTATGCTGTGTATGAATTATTTTAAAGGTTTTTATGCTTGTCATGTTGCACACTGTGTGTGAGATAATTTCTCTTTACAAGCCTTATAAGGCTGTAGTCAGTAGCTGAGGTTTGCCTTGCTCTGTGGTTGAAATTTTCACTTCACCTAGTTTGTCATCTTGATTTATCTTCCGTTTGTCTGTCTGTTGATATTACTATAAATGTGTTGCTCCAATACCTAAACTGTGCTTTTGCAATATTTGTGTTTCAGCAGTTTGGTGTGTGCAAGTCTAAACTCTACACTTTTTATTAAACTTTTTGCGTTTAGATTTTCAAGGGAACTGTCAATCTAATTCATTTACATGTACCTGTAGATAAAAACTTGAATCATAATGTGGGGGAGGGGTATCGTGTTTATTGAAAACTTGTTAGGGGTCCTGGAAATGGGGTCCTAATGGGCATGGAGCCATGGTTTTGGTCAACTGTGACTCAGAGCAGTCTGATGGAAAGAAGCCAGACACAGAGCAGGACTGCATCTCCAGAGTGTCAGGTAAAAGAGAATCAATACAGCTTCTTGTTCACTAGTGAATACTCTTACTCCAGTCTTTCTTCCCTCTGTATCATTAACTTTTATAACTGTTATCGGCATCAAAAGGTCACTCATATTTGCTCATATTAGTCACCGGATTAAAGTGGTGATGTGTGAGGTCGGTTTGATAAACCGATGACTCTTTGTGGATGTTCAGATCTGAAGGACATGTCTGTCATGGTGCTGCGGACCAGAGGCCCTGCCAAGCTCCCAGAGGGCTACAAGCTCACAATGCACATCTCTCAGGGAGATGCAGAGAGTGTCAGAGTCTTCAGGGCCAGATCCTCTGAAGTGGGGAATAATGTCCTGTGTGAGTAAAGATTAGGGCGGAGAAAGCCCCAAAACAGATGATGTAACATGCAAGTAATTCAGTTGGTTATTTAAGGCTTTGTGCTGTTTTAATCACTTTTTTTCCCCAAAGCAAATGCCTTTAATTAACCTTGTTTACGCTTTTCTTAATTTGGCAGATATGCTATACAACCAATTTGTGAAAGACTATCCACTGGTGCTGAGCAGTGACTCCTTGTCCCAGGAAGTGCCTTACGTTGGAGGTGTAGGAGAGATGAACTTTTATGTGGAGGGCCTCAGGTTTCCTGACAAAGATTTCGACGGGCTCATCAGCATCAACCTCAGTCTGTTAGAGCCCATCTCTACAGTAAGACCTGCAACATGGCATCCACCATTTTACACATCTTTATTTTTACAGGGTTTTACAGTTTAATCTCATTTCTATTCAATATTTTATGTTAAACTATGCTGAGAGGCCCAGAATGAACTTTCATGCATATCAATAATATAACTTAACTAGATAGATTTTTATAAGTCAATTTGCTTCTAAATAAGCAAAGGTCAATTGCTGTGTCTGTGTCACTACTTGGAAATAACAAAATCTCTTTAAATTAATTTGGTGTCTTATTATATTTAAGTGATCAAACGCAGATTCAGTGTAAACAGACATGAAGCTCAGCAGCGTCTCTCTTGTTTTGACAGGGACTTCCAGAGACGCCTATTTACACAGACAAAGTTATGTTCAGAGTGGCACCCTGGATCATGACACCCAACACCCTCAAGCCTCTAGAGGTGTTTGTTTGCAGGTAAAAGCTGACTGGTGAATAATTAAGATAATGATGACAATAGATGTGTCAATAGGATGTTAGAGAGCTGCTATTTCAACAGCACACTCCCCTTAATTTTGACTCATACTCATGAATTTGCATTTTGCAAAAGATTTCTTAATGAGAATCACTTCTCTGTCTGTGGTTGCCTTCTCAGGACATCTGACAACGATCAATTCCTGAAAGGAATGAGAAACCTTGTAGCCAGGAGTGGGTACAAACTTAACATTTGCGACGAGGACATGAACAGAGGAGATCGCTGGATGCAGGCAAGGAAACTAAACGCAAGCTTCGTGTCACACTTTCATGTGGAGCTTAGCTTTACCTGTGATAAACAATCATTTGATGTTTGCTCCTCATTCTCACCTTTTCTGTTTTTGGGAAGCTCCTCATTGGGATTACTTTTTATTTCTTTTTAAATGGAGTTTAAGTCATAGGAGTCTTTGTGTGTCTCACTGAGAGCTTCTAATCATGTGAAAACATGAGCAAATATTACTGGAACCACAACAGAAAATTGCAGAAGTCTTTGAGAGTGCCTGCGAATCCAACCAAACCAATAAGCCAAGTCATGAAAGGTTTATCTGACAGCAGCTACAGTCAGTATGTGGTTGTGTTTCACAATAATTGCATGATGATACCAAAAAAATTAGAAAGAATTACTATGAAGTATTATGTCTTCCTCATAGAAAGATAGACACGTCTTAGAAAAAGAAACAGGAACTGGAAATATGACAAGTCACACCACCAAGTTTATCTGGTAACTGTAATTATATTCATAATTATGTCAGAGGGATCTTTCACAACCGCGTCGTCACAAGAAAGAGAAGTGAAACTTAGAAAAATTTGTCAAATTCACATAAAACATTTAGGCAAAAACTGAAAAAATATGTTAAATCCTCTGAATGAAAGAAAAAGTATTTAATTCTACAATTTTCTAGGACGAGCTGGAGTTTGGTTATATCGACGCACCACACCACCGGTTCCCTGTTGTTCTGGATTCCCCTCGAGATAGAGGACTCAAGGACTTTCCATATAAAGAGCTACTGGTGAGTGACGGATTCAGATTTCTCTTTAAATCTAATGTTTGGAGATATATAATGCTTTTGGAAATGGAAAAGCTTTTTGAGTTTTATCTCAACCAAATTCATGTCTTCAGGGACCCGACTTTGGATATGTGACAAGGGTGGCCCAGAGAAAGGATGTGAGCGGTCTGGACTCATTCGGTAATCTGGAGGTCAGTCCTCCCGTCACTGTGAACGGGAAAAACTATCCCCTGGGCAGAATTATCATTGGAGTGGCCTTTCCTACGTGAGTTTGCAACAGATTCAGAGATAAGCCCCTTACTTATTAAGAATATGAGTTATTCAGTCATTGCTTTGCAAATGATTAATAAATCCAGTTCCTTGTTGTAGGATGGCACAGTAAACAGAACATGTGACAGAAGACTTTTGTCATACAAACCGACATATTTGTCTTTCTTTAAGGGCAACTAAAGGACGGAACATGACCAAAGTAGTTCAAGACTTCCTGTGGGCCCAGAAGGTTCAGGAGCCCATTGCCTTATTTTCTGACTGGCTTGTTGTCGGCCACATAGATGAATTCATGTCTTTTGTTCCTGCACCTGACAGAAAGGTAAATGTTTCCTCTTAAATAGACAAATAGAAATAGGGAGAATACAGGTGGAACAGGAAGCCTTTAGCTGTTACTAGCCCATACTGAAATGCTGTAACCTACACAGTGGGATTGCATAAACTCTCAGGATATGAAACAGCCAGTGTTATCTTTGTCTCTTGTGTATCTGTTCACAGGGCTTCCGGCTGCTGCTGGCTAGCCCAGACGCTGGCTACAAACTATTCAGAGACTTACAGAACGATGGTCACGGACAAGCCAAAATGTTTGAGGGTAAGCCTGTCTTCAGCAATTTATCTGTGGCAAATCTACAATGTGTAATGAACAAATTCATAATAAAACTCCTGACACTCACTTCTACAATACTTCTACCATACTTTTAAAAAAGGTCGGAGAGATGAAGAACCAGTCACTTTGGATGAGATACTTAGTAATGAAAGTTTGCAAGCTGAAAATAACTACGTACAGGTGAGTCACATTATACGATGAGACATATCAAAAAGTTGATAGACTAGTTTAATCTGTGAAAATCATAACATAAATTCTTGCAGCCTACTGCAGCTGTTATCTGCAGTATTTTCCCTTTATGTTTTTAGGAGAGACTGGAAACATGAGTAGAGAGAAGGGTATGATGTTGCGGTTATGTGGTGTGCATCTTAAAAAGTAAAGGCTAGACAGGCTAACCTGTCGCCACAAAGTCGGAATTACACTGTCGTGTTATATAATATGATATACTGTAGCATTAAGGTTACCCTTTGGAACTAAGGGACTTAACCCAAACAACCCAAAAACAGCCCACATCATTATTCCTTCTCCACCAATCTTAACAGTTGACACTATGCATTCAGACAGCACTGGCATCAGCTAAACCCAGACTTGTCCATCAGAAAGCCTTGCTTTACATCATCCCAGATGACACTTGGCATTGGACATAGTGATTTTATTCTTGTGTGCCTCTGCTTTGCTGTGGAAACCCATGTCATGGAGCTCCTGACAAACTGTTATTGCACTGATGTTGCTTCCTGAAGTAGGTTGGTACTTGGTAGTGGATGAGAACAAACCATTTTTACTTGCTACATGCTTCAGCACTTGGCAGCCTCATTTTATGAGCTTGTGTGGCCTATCGCTTTACAATGAGCTGTTGTTGTTTGCACTTCACAATTAGCAGGGGTGTCCATATACTTTTGGTCACATAGTGTCTTTTTTTGTTTGAAGTCAAAGTAGCTTAAACAAAATGAATTTGAGTACTGGAGCATGACCTCCAAGTGAAAATCAAAGAAGTAATTATCTTTAAAATAAAACAGTTTATTGTGGTCCATTCTTCTGCATGCTACCAGCACATTTGTTTACATAAACAATGCATGGTGTCTTTTTTACTGGTTACTCTCTCTCAGTGCTGCATCGACTGGAACAGGGATGTACTGAAGAGAGAGCTGGGCCTGGATGATGAGGACATCATCGACCTGCCAATCCTCTTCAAGTTGATGGAGGAAATGAAGGACGAGTACAGAGCAGTGGCTTACTACCCTGACATGGTAGGTTTGCCAGTAAACTGGCATATGACTTGGCTAATTTTCCAAAGCTTGTTTCCATTTTAGAGGCATTAAAGCACTCATCAGTTAACAAGATGTAAGTAACTCTAGGAGCTGATAGCACTTGTGGTTTTCACATGATCCGTCACGTTTCCAGGTGAACATGATTGTCTTGGGGAAAAACCTTGGCATCCCGAAGCCCTTCGGCCCCAAGGTGAATGGACGTTGTGCCCTGGAGGCTGAGATGTGCTCACTGATGGAAGGCCTAGGCCTCACGTGCACATTCATTGACGACTTCGCCTCTTACCACAAACGGATGGGAGAGGTCCATTGTGGCTCCAATGTCCGCAGGGAACCATTTGACTTCAAGTGGTGGAATCTGGAGATGTGAATGAAAACTGTATGGAGATTGGTTAGAGAGGCAGATAGAGGGCTTTATTTTCAAAAATTGTTTTGGAAAACCTATTTCATAGGAATGATTATGTTTGAAGAGGGATTTTTTTTGTCAAAGCCTTACATTACCTCAATCATTTTGCAATAAGTGCCACTTTTTTTCCAAATAATGTATGCCTAATTTCATACCAAAGTATTTGCAATAAGTAACAATCAACATTTATTAAGGAAACATAACTGCAGTGTTTTGATATATTGTTTGTATCTTCATCTTTATTAAACCTTTTTGTTGGCTTTATTTACAAAAAAAGGATGTAAAGCAATATTTACAAACAAATATTTTGAACAAGGGCTTAAGCAGACAAGAACAGAAATACAATCATTTGAATTGAGCACATAGAAGATTCGCTCCCAATCTGTTGTGGTTTGGATCGGCCATTGGCGTACAGTGCAAGCACAGTTAGATGAATGGAACCACATAGTGATGTGCAATAATAATACAAAGCCACAAGAGGGCGTAATCCATCTACTCAAGCATTTCCAGCCCAGAGGAAAATCATTTGAAATCATGTCCTTCAATTCATAATATTGACTTCAAAAGGCTGTAATACACAAATGTGTCATTATGAACTAAAAAGTGAACTAAGCCATTTTCCAGTAGAGTCAAATGCTGAATATTTTAATTTGTTCTGAGTGATTTGTAGCTATATGTATACATTAACAGGCTGTGTTTTGCATTTGGTCCAGTGTCTTCAAATCTGATGTAATTTCACATACTGTAAATGCTATCATGAATTCACCTTAGACAATAAATATCATGTCTGCTTCACTCTCATCACTGAAATAACAAAAAAAAAAAATCCTTGTGTCAGTTCTTTCCTTCATAACAAACTGAAGATAGGGAAAAGCCTCTCCACTCAGGAAAGGTGAGCTGTTTCAGACTCAGGTTTACTGTGGTCAGCAGTCAACACATTATCACCATTCGCTGCAGCAGATATGTACAAATAAATACATGTCTACCTTGTTTTACATTCAAGCCAGCTGGCAACGCAAAGACTTTAAATATGACCCTCCTTCACAGCAGCTCACGTGACACAATCATGATAAAGGCAACTTCAAGACGAGTCACAGTGTAATTCATATTCAGCGACAAATCAGGTTTTTCAAAAGGTCACCATTTCGGTATAACTCTGAAAATGTAGTGCTTAGGTCACATATGTATATTACACTTTACAAATGAAGTAGGAAACTGGTTTTTGGCTCTCTATCAGCAATGTGCACTGCATCTGGAGATTATGGCTGGTTTTCAATAAAACACAAATCACAGGGACAACACCTCTATGTCAAGCATGGCACCAGTGTACAGAGGAGAGTTTTTTTTTTGCAAGCAGATTTACACCATGCACAGTATCCTTGTATACACACCTGTACACAGACATCAAATCAACAAGTGGTGCATGACAAAGAGCATTTTGGAGACAAAGTTCTAAACAGCAGTACCTTGAATTGTGGATTGAGGATGCATGTTGCTGGTTGGGGCATTACAGTAATTCTGCTTTTTACTATAACCATATAGCATCAACAGTTATGTTAAAATATGTATTTTTTTATCTACAGATTTACTGTTGTACAATTAGAATTTGAATTTAAAAATTGCAGATACATTTTTTGTAGTATATTTCATCCCTCACTCACCTAAGAGGAAGGTGATTGATGCTATTACAGCCACCAACAACCGCATCAAAGAAATGCCCTCCATCAAAAACGTGACAAATGTACGGAAGCTGTCGTAAAACACGACAAATATCCACTGCAGAATACTCAGAAGAATAGATCATTAATTAAACACAAAAACATGGCCCGACAGACAGCCACACAAACACACACTCAGCACATCAAAGTTGGACCCATGTACAATATCACAGTGGGATGTGAGGTTGACATTAAAAAATAAACCATTTTCCTCTCTAGTACAACTCTCCTCTCTGCAGACCCACTGTTTCACAAGCTAAATGGTTTGATTGGTTTCTTTCATCGTGCTTTCAGTCACAAGATTAAACCTTCATTCAAATCCTGATCTTTAAAAGAGGGCAAACAAGGTTTTGGAGCTTACTGGCCTGAAGAATGAGCAGGCAGGCAGAGTTATTCTGTTAAACCAGCTGACAGATGACAGTCAGTAGTGATGCTGCGTGGGTGCGGAGGTCTCTTTTCCTTTGCCTTGAGCTTTCAAGAAGGGTGCCAGATGGAGCTGGAATGGAGGCTATAGGTACATGTCCATGGAGCGAGGTGTCTGTCATGACAGGCAGCAGATCCATGCCAAACATACAAAGGAAGATCAGTCAGTCTCTTCATCTGGCTTCTAACTCCTGCTCCTGTTCTGCGTCTGTGTTTGAGTTCACATGCCCTTGGCTCGTTTTTGGCAAGATATGCCTCTTGAGGGAAAGCTGAGACAGAGAAAGGGAAATGGGAGAGATACACAGATGAACATAAAAGAAGAGAAAGTGAGTGAAGGGTAAAAAGATGAGGAGAGAGAGGAAAACAGCTTAAAAAAGATAAAGAAAGATATCTTTGCAGTCGTGCTGTCATTAAAGGATACGCTCACAATTTTTCAAGTTTGTCTTAAAACAATAGTCAGGTTTTGCTTGCTGTCATGATTCCTCCCATTTATATTGACCATTAGAAGATCCCTAAGTTTTGAGCAAAAATGTATTTAAAACTTTATCTGAAGATAATATAAGGAGCTTGTCAAATAAAAAATCTTCCACAGTTCCAGTCGTTTTAGTTAAACAGTCCCTCTTTTTGTGTCTCGACGGACAGTATTTTCCTGTTCAGCTGCATAATATGGCACTAAAAAATTGGTAACTTTGAAAGATATTGACTTGATTTGACTAAGTTGGACAGCTGAAGCCTCATATTAGCTTCAAATAAACTCTTAAATACATTTTTGCACAGACGGAGGGCTGGGGATTTTGTCCCCCATCAGTTACATTTAAATTGCATCATGAAGGGGTCTCGTAGTGGCCAGTATGAACAGGAGGAATGATTACAGCAAGAAAAACGTGTCAATGTTCATTTAAGCACCTGACTATTGTTTTAGGCCAGACTTGAAAAATTGCGAACCTATACTTTAATTAACATATCAACGTTATGTCCAACCTGAAAATGGATGTCGATGTAGTGATCAGTGGGGCGTGGCTAACAGTTCTGCATACACACAAGGAGAGATGATGACATCGTTAATATCAACATATGCAATAAAAGAGTACCCATAACAACCAGATATATCAAATAGACCAAGCAGCAAATCCTCACACCTATGAAACGGGAACCGATGAATTTGTGGTCTTTCTGCTGAATACTTTCATTGTTAATCAAACTTTGATTATTATATATTATTATTACTTATTGGTTATTGACCAGACAATCTCACCTCAAGATCCATTTAGTAACTGTTTTGAAGCTTTTGACATCTTCATCCATGTTGTTTTAAAAAGATGATTTTAGAGTGCTCAGAAACAATGGTAATGTGAACATCTACTATCATGTGACAGGATCGAAAGCCCCAGAAAAGCTACTAAACGGACCCTGAGGAAACAATGAACTTTGAATCTCAATAAGATAATTGAGTACTACATCAGAGGGAACACTCATTCGAGTGACGTTGTAAAATCTCCACATGCAACGACACCATCTGAGTGTCACCTAATGACTGACGCCAAGCACTTTGTCTCACCGCTGAGAACTTGTGCTCCTGCGGGGGGCGCTCTGTCTTGGGCCGGCTGTCTGTCGCTTTTGGCTCTGACGCCTTCACTCCGTCAGGTTGCTGCTGAGGACGAGAAGCTGCTGGGAGGGAGGCGACAGATGTGTTGCTGTCATGGTTAATAAACTCAAGCACATAATGCTGCCAGCTGTTCTAGCCAAAAAAAGGATACCCCAGCATCCAAAAGATTAATGGTTCAGGGTGAATCATTAGTGACAGAAAAAAAAAGTGCAGCATAACAGAAGTTGTGTGGGAATCATAGATAACGTTGTAATTTTTAGGCATAGTGAACTTCACTCATTTAAGAAGAGTCAGAGCTCTTTTTTCGCAGGCCTTCTGTTGCTGGCACTGAGCTGGACTGGTGCACTCATCACTGAAGGGCACTCAAATATTAATTGCTCAGGAAGCAGAGAGTGTTATTCTTAAATATGCCTCATCTAGATTTTCCCCCAGATACTCTGGATGTGTGAAACAGTCGACCTTTTAGTAACTTGCCTGCTTCCCACACCTTCAGGCTATCACTGGCCTAGTAATATGAGGAGCCCTTTCCTCTTCTTCTATTTAACTCACCTGAAAAACCTCCCTGGCTGGTACTGCACGCACTGTCCTCCACCCCAGAGCTGTACCCAAATGAGTCTCTCTTCAGTGGTGTAACAGAGGATACACTTTCCTGCAGGAGTGGTAAAAGGAAGTTAGAAATATTTCCTTTTTTTACCAACAATACAAGATACCAACAACAAGAACAAGCAATTTGGTGTCTGACAGGGAACATAATCAGAATCATAGCTCTACTCTGCGGCTGTATATGCATTTACTTTTTTTCCTTTTGTTTTTGAATACAAAATGGCGAAAGAAACACATGGACCTAGTAATATGCATTTCTATGCAATACATTTTGAAACCTGTCATTACTGGGATGTGGTGAAATCCATCAAACCATCTCACATCCTTTCAGCTGTTCAGGTAACAGCGAACAACAAAGAAAAAAACAAATAAAATTAGTTAAACAAATGTTAATATAAACATGTCATCAACTGGGAGAGGTTGCCTGCTGTTTTGGATTAGGGAAGAGACATGCACTTTAATGATGTGTTATCACTCTCTACCCACCAGTCCAGTGTCGTACTCCTCCTCGGCCTCATGCTCGTTCTCGTGCTCCTCCACAACGCTGGCAAAGCTGCTGGCGTTGGAGGAGGAGCGGGAAAGGTCCTGAGCCTCGGGGATGGACGGCGCCCTGCAACACATCGCCAAACTACACACCTGGGTCACTCTGACCGCACAAATGCCTGTGTTTCCCTTACATTGAATTTATTTGGGCAGCATGATCACAATCGTCTTTCTTCCATTTTTGTGTTTATTATTTTTCATTTCAAGAGTCAAATTAATTCAGCATCTTTGTTCCGCATCTGTTCCCCTCAGATAGTAGACAGAGGTGTGTTTGCATCTGTGTCAGATATCTTGTCTCAGATTAACTCAGGTATATGCATGTACCTAATCTTCTAAAGATTAAGCGTGCACTGACTTAATTATGACTGAGAACATTACTTAACAACATTATGCATTGCACAATCCCCATGTTTATGCATGATGTAAATACAAAGTCAAAAATGTATTCTACCCTTTCATCTAAACTAGACATTTAAATCAAACCTGTCATATGGGTAATGTCTGTAAAATGAGAGACGACAAACTAACAAGCTACATTTGGAAAATAATTTGAGAAAAAATAACCAGAAAGGGACATTTTGAAATGGGACATGTAAATGCTTTAGCATGTTGCATTACAAATGCTAGAAAGCATTAGAAACTAGGCTATGAAGGTGGATGCTCGAGGAGATAATCAGTTTTTTCAATGTATACAAATGCAACCCCACACATCTAAGGCATCAACCACCACAAATAACTTCCCAATTTGCAGGAATATTATATTGTATAAGATAAGATCATATATTTAAATAATAGTCACCTGTTCTTAGTAGCAGCAAACTCTGGAGAACTATGATTGGAGGAGTTGTCTGATTTGTTTTCCTGTGACAAGAGGCTGCTGTCCGGTAACCTCTGGGTGCTGGGTGACACCTCCCGGCTTCAGGGACGGAGATTGGGATGGAGATTGAGACATCAAAATACTGTAAGTTAATGTTACAACACATTCACATTACCTGATCAGAAAAAGTGGTCTTAAAGTGCCACAATCCACAACCTGAGACTTGACTATTGACATTTTAGTTGACCTTTTAGAACTAAATGTGACAAAAACCAAGAAAGTGTTCTTTGATTTTAGCTGTCACCACTACACCTCAGGCAACAATGTGATTACTGGCCAAGAGGGAGAAATCGCAGAGTCTTATGAGTACTTTGGTACTACAGTAGACAATAAGTTAACCTTTGACAGCAATACTTACATGATCTATGAAAAAACCCAGCAGCATCTACTTTGAGGAAGCTGGTCAAGTTTCATGTTGATAGATCTTTTAATGAATCAGTTCTTACATTCACGTTTACCTGTTAGTATGCTTCTCTCACTGTCTAACAGAAAATGGTCTAGGGTGGTAAATATCTGCAGAAAAATCACTGGTATTAAACAGAAAAGTCTGTTCTATATAGCAAACCATTGTTCAAGAAAGCATCTGTCTATCTGGTCTGACGGCTCCTATCTCCTACATCCAGAGACAGTAATATTCCATGGATTTAAGCCTCATATAAGTAAGTAATTAGTATTAAGCATAATCCATTAGGTGATTTTGGTTGCTATGAAGCTCCTGTTCAGTTGTTACAACCCAGAAATCATCTTAATAGTTCTGTAATTCAAGAAACACCAAAGTACAACAAATAGCGTAAATCATTGATAATCCCCTTTCTTGATCAACACAGCTATCCAACAAGAGCCTGTATCTTCCACAGTGTATCTTCCATTAGCTGAATTCCTCATTTTAATGTCCTTGTTTCCATCTGTTGCAACACTACTCTCTCCTCACTACCCACTCCCTGCTTATCAGCTCTGCTCCGTCCTCTCACCTCCTCTCTTGGACCTCCTGGATGTTCTCGATGCCAATGGCGCTGCTGCGACGGGAGCTGAAGGGCCCAGACTTTTTCCTGGTTGGGCTTTTTCCAGGAATTATCAATGACTGACAGCAGGTAGGGAGAGGAAAGTCAGACACACTATGGGGACAGTGTAACCGTTTCACAACCACAGTAGAAATGAAATACAGTACATGACAAGGTAGGCTACTGGAAGTATCTACATGTAAAATATATGTACTGTGAAGAAATTATGAACTGATGGACTGATGATGTAATGACACATTTGGCAACATGTTTTACAAATCCATGATGCAGTGGGCTTCAGACAGGAATTTATTTTATATTAACACACAAGTTAAGATAGTTTTTCAGATTAATTCTTTTATTTTAACTTTTATATCAGGCTTTAGCACCCTTTTTTCCCTTTAGAAAGCCTTCTGCTGGCTTTTCTATTTAGTTATGATTTAAGTATTGAGGTCAGATTGAAGAGTTTACTTGTTCAAATTTCAAAATGTCTGGTACACACTTCTAATTTAAGATGCGGTATGATTCATCATGAGTTACTATGTATAAGAACATAAGTGGGAGTCTGCGCACCATTTTCTTTACTGACGTTATTGCTTTTATCTCAAAGTGTTTGATAACAACTTTAAAAGTCAAATGAAGTGAAGGAATTCATGCATGAGGCCCTGAGATCTGCTGCCATGGAAAGCATAACATGAAACAAGAAAACAGGAATCATTAAAAATGAAATCATCTAACTGTAAAAAAAAAGTATTTACAATACAGGAAGGATTTAGGCCAAAGTAAATGAGCTATAGCATCTCTCAGTCCATGATAAATCATTCCCTCTGTCATAATACATGAATGCAAGGGGGTTTAGTCACTGTATGAATCAATGAAATGGATGAAATTATAATTAAAACTATAACTAAGCAAATGGCATAATTTATTAAACCTACATATCAGAAAATCTCTCACAGCCACAGGAACTAAAACATTGAGCAGGCACATTTGACTCTAAAAACTACTAATTGTACACTCACATGATAAAAAGACATTAGAAAAGTCAAGACCAGAGACAAAAAAATAGTAAACAAGAAGGGAGAAAATATACATGAACCTCTTCTATGGTTCCTATCCCTATGGCACTGCCTCGCCGTCCATATTTACTGGGACTTTTCCCTGGGACAAGCAATGACTTAGGACCAACAAGGCAGGGCAGGGGAAGCAGAGAGAGAAAAGAGATGATAGATTGAAAAAGCAGGAGGGGTAAAGAAAAGAAAAGAATACATCATAAGATCTCATGCGCACAACACACAGAATTTCAACAACACGGTGCAAAAGAGCTTAAAAAGGAGCTCACAGCATGACTTAATAGAGGACACATGATATTAAAATAACAGTGAGAAGCTTTTTGGAGCAAAAGCAGCCTGGGGTTCGACACAGGAGGGCACAGCAGTAGATGACAGCAGTAAGAGGGCCACCGAGGTAGCAGGCATGTCAGCAGTTTCTGCCCTGAAGGATACAGGTCGGTTTAGTGATGCATTCAGAAGTAACAAAAGGGCAAAGAGGACACAATCCAAATGGGTAGCTTTTAGAAAACTTTAATTCTTTCAGAATTGGGGTTAATTTAATTCTAATTCAAAATATCGTCAATAACCAAATTCCACACTGCAAATGAACTGAGTTGAAACATAATCAACCCCACCTTTGAAAGAAATACAAACAGGACAGTGAGCTTCTTATATTTGTGGCTTGTGCCATGCATATACTACAGCGACACATGCACATATACACGACTGCGTAGAGAAGTTATAACATTTACAGGAGGGTGCAGTCATGACAAAAGCACATTAAGGAGGGAGGGAGTCTGGGTAGTCAAACAGCTGCTACACTGAGCTCACTTCAAGACCCAGGACAGAGACTAAACCGGGGCTCACAAACAATCACCTTGTACTGAGGAAGGAAATTGTTGAATTCATTCCACAATGGACACACTATTTTTTTTAAATACTAGATTTTTAACTGTCACACTATGGGGTGATGAGGATTCTCTCAACAGATGAGAATGGATGAAATGCTGAGAATGAATTATGCTGTTAATTTTCCAAACAAAAAAAAACTTGTCATTAATAGGAACTCTATGAGCTGTAAATGGAAAAAGGTAATCAGTGAAAGCTGCTTTAGTACAAAGCAAGAATGAATTTAAAATGTCAGGAATGAAAGCGAGCGCTTTGATGTTAAACTACTGATGTAAGTAAAGTGTTAAAATGCTGCTGGTAAGAAAGAACCGGGGTTAGAGGTGTGCGTATGTGTATTTACCCACTGCTGTAAAAAGGTAGAAATACTGTAGAAATACTGTATCATGAATGTATGTGTTGGGTTGGCATCATATGTGAACCAAACTGCGTTACTTACAATCCCTGGGGTTTTGGGGCTCTCTGCGGGATTGTGGGTAAAGCTGCCACTGTGACTAGTGGAGACTGTGTGTGACTTCTTGTTACTGAGGCCCATGGCGTCCATAGACTGGCTTCTGCTGCGGATGACCCGCTACAGAGAGAAACGAGGAGATACTGTCAGTGGATCCACTTTGATACTATGTGGAAACGCAACACACTGACCAATATTTCAAGGCATTATATACCACACACGTACAGTATATATGAATCTATGCTCAAATTAAGTCCAAATTAAGTCCATTTCAAATGCGGATGTACTGTACATGTGCATATTAGTAAATAATTACACACAGTGTATGTTTTATTCCCACTGTTATTTCACAAATTTTGGTCATAATCACTGGAACATATTTACTAATATGTTCCTAATTATATTACGTATGCAGATATATTTTATGCATTGTCAGAAATGTTAATTTTTTTAATAGACTGCTCCATTTGGCCAATTATTTTTAAATAAAAGTCTAGTTTTGTCTACTACTACTCATACTGTCAATATGACTACATACTGAACCTATTTCGAAGAGCTTATACATGTGATCACTGTAGAATAAACGTGATGAGGGCACAAATGTGTTTAATGTGTCTGTATTTGTGTGTGCACATGTACATATACATGTTTGTATGCAGGAATATTTTCGAACACTTAGGGGCAGTGCAGGTCAACAGGCAGGAGGGAGAGACTGCGTGAAAGAAATGTAGGTTCACAGAAGGTCGAGATGAGTGTAGGCTTTGAAGTGTAGGAGGATGAAACCGCATTTCCTATGTACTGAGTCGTCATTCAACAAAGGTGAGTCTATAGTGGGGTTTTATGTCATGGGAGGGGGAGATGAGACACAGCGTGAGCAAGGGAGACCAGGACTATGAGAGAAAGTAGGAGAGACAGCAGGACGGCAGAATCTACACAGCTTGACAGAGGCAGGGAGAGAGAGAGAGAGAGAAAGAGAGAGAGCGTGTGGCATCTTTGCACATGTAATTTGTGGAGGTGTGAAAGAGAGAAGGAGAGGCGGCACGATAGCTCTCGACAGGTAGAAAGAAAAAGAGAGAGAGGATTTGTGGGATGGTATGGGAAACAGATGGATCCAAAGAGACAACAGAGAGACAGAGAGACTGAGATAAAAGTGGATTCATTTCTCTCACATTGCAGAGAAATACAGAAAAGATGGCTGAGAACTAGTCAGCGACTCAGAGAAAAGAGGAAAAACAGCAAGGGAACACTTGCCCATGGGGAGACATGCAAACTGCATCATCAGCTCCCTAATGAGGGGTCATTAAATCGTTCATCAGGCACACACAATCACAGCTCCCACTGCTGTGCCTCAGCGGCTGGGCTACGCTCCACCACCCCTAATGGTCATTGATGGAGCACTCTCAGTCAGTGCCCTTCATACACAACAGGATGCTTCCCAGTCTCAAAACCACACCATCATGTGAAAACACACCGAGTTCAGCAGTCCAAGCCAAGTGAGGGAATCAAATGCCACAGGACTGGTCCTTTGAGATACTGACAATTTTTTATGCTTTGTTTTCTCATGTGTGAATACCCAGAATCCCAGCCAAGAGACAGGGGAGGAAAAAAAAGCATCCTAAAAGTTTCTCCACTCATTACCATTCTCTCTCATGCATGTGGAGTTGCAGATTAACAGTGCGTCTCATCAAATGAGGGATGGAGCTGTACCTTAAAGGATTCAAAGAAGCCTCCTCCTCCTCCTCCGCCTCCGTTCTCCAGCTTATCTTCATCTCCACCCATACCCATCATGGATTGGCTGTTGATGTGCAGCTCCTCATACAGAGTCTCCAACAGGGCTGAACGTGTACGCTCCTGAAACCAAACAACAAAGACAGTTCACACGGGTACTGGCACTTATCTGAAATTTGACAGATGCAAATTAGTTAGTGATTTAAAATTAAATCATGTGGTTAACACAGATAAAAATGATACAACATCACCACATCAGGATGTTAAACATCAGGACTAGAGCTCATTTGCTTTGTGGTTGGTTGAGAAAGCATAGATGAAATAAATCTATGTTGTCACTTGAAATTACTTCCTTTGAAGAATACAGCCAGCAGGATGCACATCTATGCAGGTGTGTGCTTATGTGTGCACACATGTACACACACACTACAAGTATTCACACCTCCATGCCGATGTTTGCATTGTAACACTCTTCTCACCTCTAGCTTGGCAAACTTCTCAGCCTTGTAGCAGGCGTACTCCGCATTGATGAGCTTGGTGAAGAGGAACTCACGCAACTCTGGGCCCTGAGGAAGGCATACATAGAGAAGAGAATGTAGAGTGAAGGAAGGTTTATGATGTCTGCTTGTAAAGTGGAATTTACTTTGTGCACTGGTGTGACCACTGACCTTTTTGAAGATGGCAGGGTCAGGCAGAGCAGGCCCAAAGAAAGGTACATCATCCCTCGCTGTCACAGACATCTGGAGGAGAGAGCAGAGCTCAGATGACCAGAGGCTATGAAACCCCTTTGCGAGACACACTGTGATACATGATACATATCACTGGTGACACTTTTAAAAAAGACACACAGAAGAATACAAGCTCCTGAATAATGAATGAGTGAATGCAAAAAGGGTTTTACAGGTCGCACGTGTCCTCAAAACCAACCTTGTAGGTGACATTGTCTGTACAAGCGTTCTCCACCTGCACCACCACATATGCATGCAGGAAGTTGGACTGGATCATGTCTGGTACAAAGGGTGTGTTCTCCTCCTGGAACACGATGGCTACAATGTCGTTGCCTATGTGCCTCTTCCTCTGCAGCTGGATGACACAGATAAACAAAACTAACAAGAGCAGACACATCTTTAATAACCAGTTAGAGAATCACAAACACAGGTCTGTCTGTCACAGAATCACTTCAAGGATTTGCACTAAAAGATTGACTGGGAATATATACACACACCTATTAACTGACTGTTTTTGTGAATTGCTACTGTGACACCAGTTAAAGTTGATCCAGTGCTGTATCATGTCTTCATTGGTATTTTGTTAAAAGTCCCTATACTTTGAATGTAGCCATGACTATGCTTGAATAATTTAGATCCAAGCTTTCAAAGGCTGTTGATGGTGTGAACATGAATGAACCTGAATACCAGTGGAGGCAACACAAAGTAAAACAGAAATAGTTAATGATAATACAAATGGCTGAGTGTTAGTGACCAAAATCATGGCTGTTGAATGGCTGTATTCTCCTTGTTGCCAAAAAGCTCGAAGTAACCAGAAGGACATTCGTGCACTTGGAGGACGGAGCGCCTGATATTAAAATTTTATCCAAGCAATATCTTTTAAAAAGCTTGGTGTTTGCCAAGCATTAGGGGCAACTTCTTCCTCTGCTGAAACATGAATTGATGTCGTCACCTTGTTGCCTTTTGCTTAGAACTCTTGTTTCGGGCTCACAAGCTCACATAAATATCAGAGAACATATGCCTTTTCTGTCTTCATTGGGGTGAATTTCTCGTTTGAGACTTGTTAAATGCTGTCCAGAAATGTCGCAATCAAACAGTAAAATACTCAAAAAAATACTATGATGCTGGAAGAACGTCAAAATGAATTCTGTTCAGCCCACCAAAATAGATTCTTATCATGGAGACAGTGTGACCCAGGCCTTTCAACAGCATGTGAGTGGAAGCACATTTATCAGATTTTGCAACCAGATAGAGTTTGGTGATAAACAGAAATGCTCAGTGAAGACAGTCTTGGCAAAAACAGACCCAGCTCCCGTGTTGCTCCTCAGTAAAAGCCTCCAACATCGTGACACCTGCTCAGCAACAGCGAGCGTTGATTACCCTCCATCAATCATCATGCTATTTAGCACTACACTAGTACTGCCTTTTAACAAAGCCACTTCACATTTGGTGATATTGACTTTAGTGTTAGCTGGTGCTGCTATAAAATGTCTCAAGAGTAGATCAATTGTGGGCACAGTACAACACAGCAAATATTTAATCTGGGCTTTATATATGATTCTTTTCCAGTATATCAGCCCGATTACTTTACAGCCTCTGTCTGTTATGTCATTCTGTTTGTTCACATAAGAGCAATCAACCATCTGTTTCAGGCTTGCTGAAGTTATAACAGCCATACATATGCCATACACATTAAGTACATGCCTAATGAATAGAAAATGTTTTAAATACTCAAAAAGATGATGAAATTCTGGGTACTTTTTCCCATTTTGAAGAAATGTCTTAGCATGTAAGACAGTGGTGAAGGCTGAAAGGGGAACAGGATACATGTGGCTGCAAAAGCAGAGCGGCCGGGTTACTACTGCATCATCCCTGAGCTTACTGGCTGTCAGATTTAATATTTACTCACACAAGGGCTTTCTGAACCCAGATAGCTGAATAACATTCATCCCACTTTCTCTGTGCAGATGGACTGCGTAACTCGAGCGTCATCACGGACAGTTAGACACTTAAAATGAACTCAGCAAGCGTGGGTCTGGATTGAGACACATGACATCTGTTAATGCTGTATATCCGCTCAAATCAGATCAAATTCAGTCAAATCAGGCCCCATTAATTCTGCGCTTTCTCCATCCTGAAATAATGCTATGTTATTATGGCTGCACCTTGCCTCCTTTTCTCGAGTTCCCTCATGAATCATCCCATGTGGGTGTTGTTTATGTCTTCTGTTTCTCTTCATGCCTTGGCAATATGGACAGTCTGTGCAGGGTTACTGTGGTAACTAAGTTCAAACCACTCTGAGAGGCAGCGAAGAGCTGCTGAGGACTAATGCAAGCTTATTGCAACATGGTGTCAAAGAAGTCTTCAGCTTCAAAACTACAGTAACTAAAGTGCCAGAAGATAAAACCGCAATGTGTGGAAATGACAACCCTCAAAAAATGATGTTTCTCTAGGACAGGAGAGTAAGTGAGGACATCAAACCTGCAAACCTACATTTCAGCAACATCTGTGGCGCACTTGTAAAGCACAAGTAGGGATTTAAAGGTAAAGTAAAAGTTCTTGAATATTCCATTTATGATTTTAGTTATCACTTTGCACCTCAGAACTAGGGCAATTACAGATTATAATTATTTGTCTTACTTAATCAACACTTTGGATTTCAACCACCCTGACACATTAGCTTCTGCTGCTGTTACAGTCCGACACATGAAGAAGTCACAAGAAGAGACCTTTACAAATCAATTAGTCAAGGATATTGAAAACTGTGCTGAAACAGATATTAGTTACCCTGTTAATTAATCACTGGAATGTAACTATACCTGCTGCGAGTCTCCCTCTGTGTAAGGCAGCTTGGTGGACACATGGAACATAATCTCCTTATTATGGAAACTTGTGTAGTAAGATTCTGTCCCTGTCTGCCCGTGAGTGACATCCAGCCCACCCCGAAACCTGGAGAAGAAAAGGAAAAGCAGAAAGAGGAGATTTAAGGGCAGAAGCATGAAAAAGAAAGAGAATAAAATGATAGGAGATGGCAAAGGAGGGGATTGAGGTGACCAACTAAGAGCAAGATAGAGAAGAGAGAAGAACAAAGCAGTGTTAGGAGTGGAACATAAGTACGTGCCGTCAGAACACCCGGTCCTTCTACGCTCATTCATCACTGAGGGAATGCCAAGGGCACTTCTTCTGCCTATTCAATCATGATGTCAGCAACACTACAAATATCAGGACACTCTAACTCGCTTTTTCAGGGATTAATTTAAAGCCAAGTCTGATCAATAGCAAAGTGAACGATGGCCTGCTTCTGACAAGACATGATGTAGAGCGCTATACTAAGAATGAACCAAAAAGCGCTTAGTCTGCTGTTGAGAAATAGGAAGGGAATTGAACTGAAAAACATCCAAACCCTTTAAAGTCATGAAGCTCGATCTTGTGGCCCAGAAATTCCAAGAACTCGACAAAGGCAGGGCTTTCTTCCATGTTGCCAAACAGCTCCTCCTCTGATGTCTGTAAGGAGGAAGTGAAGGACATTTTCAGGAGGAGTGACTTCAAAAGCAAAGATTAGGAGCAGTATCTCTACAGTGTACACACCTGGCCAAACTTTTGATAAATAACCCCAAATTTGAAGTTATTGCTGATCACATGCTCATCAAAGGTGACAATGAGCCTTGATGCCTGAGGACGAGAGGGTAAAGTGTCCAGTAAGTTACATGGAGGTAAGTGCCAAGAGAAATAATTATAATTGAAAAATATCACAATGAAAAATAGTGCCTACCTTTGGGTAGAGGACAGGGTAAAACCTATCCACGTTTACCTCTTCACAAACAAGCTGTAAGTGAAAAGGTACGTTTTAATTATACTGTACGCAGAAAAATATTTTTATGACAATCTATTTGGCACAATATTAACTGCCTACCTTGGCCATCTGAACCACATTGGGGAACTCGGTAAGGCAGGAGATGGGAATCACATCATGGTGGGTTTTTAGCTTGGTGCTGAAAGTCAAACAGCTTGAAAAGTCAACATGCTCGCTGTTTTATTACTAATCCAAATCAATTCTCCTGCTTTAATGGTTTCTTTCTTTGATGCTTTCTTGCAGTCATGCAAGTGAATCACAAATTCCAAGGGGACCTTTCCAATAGATGCTGTGTGGAGCTGGGAACATAATGGTCTTTACACTTCATGTATTTGTGCAAAGATTGCTTATGAGAAAGTCAAATTACTTTTCTAGGGGGTCACTGATCTATCCAAAGAGGAAAAGCCAGTGAGTTCTACAAAGTGATCTATGTGTAGAAAGTCAGAACAATTGATAGTAGCTCACATTTAGTGAGATAATTACTGGAGTACTTTAAATTACTTAACAATTATTCTCAGGGGTTAGTTATACAGCAGCCACTTAGTGCATTGACCAATGCAGGATCGCATACACTGTTCACATCCTTGTTGCCCCAAAAGCATCACAATACAATTGCCACAACTGTTCACTAAACCGAAAAAATGTACATTGAGAGAAAACGCTGAATTTTGAGGCAACAAACAAGCCACAAAATGCTGATAATTGACTGCTCCCCAAGCCCCTCCCATGAACAGGTCCAATCATAGCTTAGCAACCATAACTAGGCACCGCAGGTAAGCTTCAGATTTCCTCACATGCAGAAGTGGTGTGCATGGGCCTGTAATAAGAGCAACAATTTTGAGCCTTTCCAAAAACATAAGTGTGTAAGGAATGGATTTTTATTGGATTTGGGGAAGTTAACACTCCAGCACCCCAAGCCAATTATTTCCTGAGATAGCGTTACATTTGCCAAACACAGTGGTTAGTCCTAAAAGCAGTTTCTCTTAAAAAGTGAAAACATACTGAGAGTGTAAGCTAAGCAGCCAAACAGGGTTAGACTGTAATCCAAGTTATCATACTAAGATGAACCATCTCTACACTGCAATACAAGAACAATGCTTATTTTTTATTTCCATATCTAACTAATGGATGCTGACCATTTACCCAGGACATACAGCTTTAGCCTCAGTCTTTTAGCACAATATCCTCTGAGTTATCAAATGTATTTTTAAGACCCCTTTGACAAGATTCTTGTTTTAAAACCAATCAGCTGGAAACATTAGAAGGTCAGTTTTCAATCAATTCATGGAGCTAAAGTTATCCTCATTAGCTAGCTAGCTACAACTGTTAAAATCTGCAAGTAACAGTTGCCATTTTAAACAGAAGAATCCAAACACCAAACAACTTTTAATCTTTATTTATGCTAAAGAATATAAGTTGGTGTTTTTACTGTGTATAGTGTATTAATGGTAAAATTTTAAAAAAGAGATCATGGCTAGTGTAGATCTTTGTGTACAGTCAGTACTTTAAATATGGACTGTGAGTCAGTGCGTGTGACTACAACAGCTGAGGGGAGTGAGTTTGACTGGGGTGATGGAGTGAGTGTGGGTGGTGCCCACCCAATGGAAAACATCACCAGGTAAAAAATGTTGAGGGCTGAGTGACTGTTACCTCGCTACATACTCATCCACTCTAAAGCTCCATTAACAAAGAGGGAATGCAGCTATTAAAATCTGGAGTGGAGTCTCTCGGGTGCTAAAATTAATTCACAGGTTATGTGGTGCATTGAGTTCTGCCTCTCTCCCCCTCGTCTGTCTTTAGCCGAGTGTGAAGGAGGAGAGCATTTCAGAGAGTGAGTACGAGGTTGGGTGGGTGGGAGGCATTATACTTGTACAACACGAATGAATAGTGTGCTGATTGTTGAGCACTTTGTGGCACAGTTTTTTACGTCAATATTTATAGGGAGAGGCTTGAGTGCTGTACCACACAAACATTTGAACGCTTATATTTGTACTCACAGTATTACACAACGATTAGAACATAAATGACTAACACACATCTCTATTGGACTCAGGGACATGTTTTGTTGTGTTTCTAAGGATACGAAAGCAGCATCTTTTGCTAATCTGTGATTGTCTTATTATTTCAACAGATTAATTGAATTATTTCAATTAGTTTTCATTAGATTCATTCATTATTTACTTAATAAAAAAAACATGAATAAAACTATTTCCTGCCAAGCCGAGATATTACATTTATATACTACGAAATTCCAACAGCAAATAAATATTTTACAGGAAATGTAATACCGCCTAAATCACAATGTGTCTGTAACCTGACACGCCAGATGGTTTGTTATATAGAACCATCTGAGAAGTCATCTCGAAATTGTTTGGAAAAGGGCAGGCACTTTCAAAAAAATACTTGGCAGGTGATTGGATGAACCATCTGTCTATCACCGTCTTACCTTGCGAGCCAGCTGGATTCGTGACACTGATTGGTACAAGCCTGACAAAATGTATTCTCACGTGATCTTGTGGATGTCGTGATCTTGCGAATCCAGCTACCTCACAAGGTAAACGTATCTGGGAAGTTCTGCCAAACCAATGTTCAGTGACAACATATCTCATTTTTTGCGTCAAAATATCCAATCGTACTAAACTTTTTTATGGTTATGTGTTTAAGCACCAGCAGAACTTGGTTAAAGTTTGGAAAAGATCATGGCTGGTTTAAAAAAGTCCGCAGTAAATTGAAGCACAACAGGTTTATTAACATTGAACTAAAATCACAGTCTTTCACTAACATTGCACTTCATGACCTGTGGACAGAATTCAGGCAGCGATTACATTGGCCAACACAAAGTAACTGGGTAAACAATTTAGACATATATAGACATAATTTATAGGAGAAAGGGTTGTTCTGAACTATTTATTGTGACATAGCTGCAGGTTATGAGAAGCAGGACTAGTTGTGATGAAAACCTTATTTTTCACGTCACTGTGACTTCAACAAAGACCAACAGAAGCTCAATGGAACAGATGTCCACCTAGTCAGGTATTATGAAGCACTTTCTATAATGGAATTGTTTAAATAGCATATTTCACAAACAAGATACTGTTAATGATGCCAATTTCACGTTGTAGAAGACAGATAAGCACATTCATAAAAGTAACAATCCTTTTAACAATAGTGGCGTGGACATTGTTTGCCTGTGTAAAATAAGCAGCACAAATGTGAAGTCATATCTAACTGAAGATTAAACTGATGGGAACAGTTATTTGGTGGTTTGTGACGTTACGCTGAAGCATAGCCTATTAATAGCAATCAAATTGTGAAATACTTTTTAATTCATCACTGTGGGAATGCTCTTCTTCCTGTGAGTCATTATTACTCAACTCAAAGTTATTCACGATGGGAAAAAAAAACAACAAAAAAAAACTTAATCAACCCAGAACAGTCAAGTCATGGGTGGAAAGACTGTATGGAATTGTTCTGTTTGGGACAATTACGTGTATATGCCAAAAATCACAGCATTACATGGATGTTTGAAGCCATGATTGTTGCAGGGTTATAGGAAGAAAGCCGCATTGCAGAGAGGAAAATAGAAAGAGAGACCAGAAAAAGGAAAAGGGGATAAAGGCAAAGACAAATTGCGCCGGATATTGAAAAGGCAAGGACCATGAAGACTAAGCAACAGAAGCACGAATAGGAGAGAAAACAGGTCAGGGATAAAGATAATAGGAAATTGTACCGAAGCATCAAGCGCAGATGCTCTTGATCCCCAATGACATCATACTTCATGGAGAAGACCAAGTGGCCCAGGGCAGCATCCATGGTGTAATAATTAAAGTGTTCCTGGGGGCAGATAAGTAGAAGAAGCTTTAGTACAAGGATGTGCTGCTGACAGTAGTGGGTAACACAATAATAAAAAATGCTATAATAAATTAGAAATGGAGAAGGGAGATTAATTGTCCTCTAATTAAGGAAAGTGGTGGAACTGCCCTTGAGAGAAAGGTGTGAAACAAGGTACAATGTACCAACTTCTACAAATCTTACAGTATACTGAATGCACAATTCAGTGTTTTCAAGTATGCAAATTGTTTCACAGTTTACTATCATATAGCATAATATGTCAACACTGTGAATTTTTTTTTTCACTTTGTGTGGTGTACGCACTTGTACATGTACTTCTTTATTTTATCAGTTTGGGAACGAATACTAATGGCATAGAGGTGTTGACAAAAGTAAAACTTTGATTTTCACGTCAAAAGCAGACAGTGGTTCTTTGTTTTTATCTTTTCGGAAAGCCCACATGTTGCTTCATGTTCCTGAAAAAATGTCCTGGTAGTTGTAAAGTTGACTGAATAATAGCTAACCCACACACAAATGATAACAAATGGACCCACATACAAACCCAGAACATTTTTCTTTTCCTTCATCCCCTTTATTTGTATAAAATAATATAAATTATTTTCAATGTAGTCAGAGAAAAATTTGAGAAAAGTTGATTTCAAGTGCACTTTCCCCAGCCTATTGGTATAAAGTGAGAAGCTAAACTAGCTTAAATGAATCGTGATGGATATTTTGTTTACCGATTTTTCTCATCCTCACCTTGCCCATGAATTGTTTCCTGTAGATCTTGGCGGTGCTATTGGTCTCCAGTTTGATGTGGGAGGTAGGACAGGGAGGTTGATCTGCCTCTGGTGGGTCTTTAGGCTCATGATTGGTTCCCTCAATCCAGTAACCTCCAAACTGGGGCAGCAGGATGAGTGGAAAAGGGCTACGACGACCCAGAACCTGACAGTGATGGAGAATAATAATGTTGAGAAAGAACACTGATACCTAACTACTAGTTTATGTGTTGCATCAAGCATAGCAACTCTTTCATTGTTGCAGAAAACCATCTTCTTTTTTTGACTTTTGCCTTTTACCTTAGCTTCATAGTTTTTGACATCTATAAAATATATAGGGTGTAGTGTGAGTTAGTTGTACAGAAAGTAAACTGTATGTACCTCATGAACGCTGGGATAAGGGATGTAGTCCTCTTCTGTCTGCAGGGGGGGAAACGAATATGAGTCATGCTGACAGTTAAACTTTCAGTTTTGGTTTTTTGAGAAACATAAAAATGAATATAAATACTGTGACAAGTGATCAACTATCATGCAGTTCTACATTATCCATGGTAACTTTTCTTATCCTTCAAACCTGACAGAGGCAACATTAGCAGCCTTGCTGACAAATTTCTTATTCCACTCTAGTGAATACATAACCCTTTTTTTGTTAGCAGGTAACAGTTATCTGATACTTCAATTTGTACTCATTGCATTTGTTATTATTATGTAACTGTTGGGACCCATTTAAGAGAGACTCGGTGCTAAAACCTCTAAGTATTGATGTGAAAATAAGGACAGCATAATCTTTCACTTTGAAAAAGAAAGTCTTGCTTCCTACTAGATATGCATGTGTTAGTGTGAGATAAATTTATATTGCGGAAGCTCACTGCTCGCTGGACATCACATAATAATGAACCTTTCATCTCCAATTTCACCTCCTGATACATGCTGCTGCTATTTACTTTTGGCTTATCCACTTTCTCTCAGTTTTAAATAGTGATTTTCTCTATTTCCACAGAATGCCTTTCGACAACCCAAGCAGAGCATGCCTGCACTTGGCCCATTACAAATTTATGACTATATGTAGCAGAAGTGACAGCAAGATCAGGAAAGCAAATGTTTTCATTCAACGAAGTGAAAGTCCCACAATACAACACTTCTTATGCCACTGCATTAAAGACATTTTTTAAAATGCTGGCTCTAGACAGAAGCTGTTGCTTATTGTTGACTCTAAAAAGGGACTTATACAAAATCCAGATGTTTTTATTGCTGTTTAAGATAGATGAAAAACACAGTCTCCACTGTAGCAGCGTTACATATCCGAATTTCTCAATTAATCGAATAATTGTTTGGTCCGTAAATGGTAAAAAGTGCAGATCACAATTTCCTGAATTGCTTCTGTCCAACCAATATTTGCTCAATATTTAGTTTAATATCATACAAGAAAACAGTCTACAACATATACTGATAGTTTAGACAATAGTGTGCTTAAACATTGCAGCAAGTATTTGATTTACAGAATGCTTCCTGTTTCAGCATGACAATGACTCCATGTGCAAAGCAAACCAAAAAGAAATGGTTTTCAGGTTTGGTGTGCACAGGTCTTATCGCCCAACATCAGTGCCCAACGTCACTAATGCTCTTTTGGCTGAAAGGGAGCAAATCCCTGCAGTCAGGTTAACACTCACAAACTCACAAAGCATTCGAGTGATACACTTTTGGCCACATATATAGGTGGCATTCCCCTTTAATTATTTATTCCTATAGAACAATGGATATTTCCACACTATGCTGTATAGGAGCCTTTATATGAGTTTTTACTTAAAACTCTAAAACTACATTACACAGATTTGAGGGTATCGCCCAACCCTCACCAACTTGCCTGATTGTTCTCAGTCCACAGCTATAAATAGTTTTATATCCTTCTTTCTAACGATTATCATCTATTGTGTGCCCTTTCTGACTTGACCCCAGACCCCCTGCTGAGAATATCCCCCAGTCTTCAATGCCAACTGCGGTAGCCTGTCTAGGTAATAGGACAGCGGCAGATTTTGAAGTTCTAGTCCCCGTCGAGTTTATAACTCAGCCGGTGAGCATCCTAAAGCCTGTCTGACAGCTGATAAGGAAAGGTTTATAACTCTGCCATTACGGATGTTTTACCAGACTGTGGTCTATGAGGAGATGTGAGGATTTGCGACTCACTTTGAGGGGGGGAGGGAGGGGACATCTTTGCTCATCCATTCTGCAACCCTGTAGAGGGAGAGAAAAAAAAAAATAATAGCACATTCACAGAGCAGGTGAAATATGTACAAAACTTGTTTACACGTGTGCAAAGATACACACAGGTCAAGTTCCATGAAATTTCTTGCAAAGCATGACAGCGCCAGATTATTCCTTGTGACAATAATTCATGTTTACCCGACACAAGCGCAATCAGATGGGCAGCAGAAAGAGGAAGTAAAAGAGGAGTGATATCTCAGGGTCAATAGCGGGCCATAAAGTGCCAAAAAGAGCTTTCCATGTACTCTATCTATTCTTATTCTGCTGACTCATAACTACTGACAGTTCCCAAAGCCCAGAGGGAAGCATTAATGATCAGTGCCCCCTTTGTGTCTAATACCCTACAGTAAGATTTGAAACTTATCAAATTTGATGCACAATTTTTTAGGGCTATAAGGACGATGAATCAAATGGAAATTGGAAATGCTTTCATTAAATTCATTCTTTGAAGACTGTTCCACTGCTTCTGTTTCTGTTTCCCTCCAACATTCCCTTTACTTTTTGTTGGAGAATCTGCATTTCTAATAATAAAATATGCTACCGCTGTCTGTTCACTGTTATTCAGGTGCTGAACAACCAAAGATAAAGAGGAAAAATATTTTTTTGATTTTGAATCCCCTCAAAAATCTCCAAATCACTCAGAATAGCTTTATAACCAAAATGAATGCATTAGCAATACATATTTTCACACCTACACATCATCATGCCTTTCATGCCTGTGATTCTTTGTTTCCAGCAACTTCTAAAAGATGTTATTGTTTGAGATCTCAGTGTTTTACATATTCTAAGCCGAAATAACAGGATGTATGCTGAAGATGTGACTATTCACATAGAAATGGTCCTTCCAATGTTATGTTGATTGCAATGCCAATGCTAAATGGTTAATTTCACCACTTAAGAGACTATGCATGTAAGAAAAAATAGACTTTGTCTATTTAATTCAAGATCCAAAGAAATAGAAATAGAAAATTATATTATAAATCAGTTAAAAGGGACATTTTGTCCCTTTTAACTGTCAGAGACACTCTCAGATCAAAGTTTCTTATTAAACTGTGTTGATGTCTTTTCACTGGCTTATTTAGAATCTACTGTTCTTACTTCAGGTTCACGTTACTTTGGAGTTGAACATCAACAGCTACAAAACAAACTATATTCCTACAGATACCTCAGTATACTAAAGAAACACAACAATATTTCACATATCTGATGATGCAGTCAAAACTACTCAGCTGTAGAGAAGACACAAAGGCCCTGTTCAACACATTCAGAAGCATCAGGTTTCTAAAGACAGCCTGAGGCTGTCACTGCTAAAATACAAAAAACACATTCATGGCAAATAGAAGAATACATAGACACGCACATAAAAGTGTTGCAGTTGCAGGGTTGTGATCTGGAATACAAAAATAGCAGGAAAAGCAGAATAACTTGAGTCTCAAAATAGAAATAAATGGAAGTTTTAAGTCCAAATCAAGTGAAACTTTGAGGATGGTGTTTGATTAAAGCCTGAGAAGGAGAACAGACGAGTTTAGGCAGTGAGCATAAAAGGCAGAGTCGGAGGCCTCAAACAGTACCTGCATCCTCTCGATCATGGCAAACAGGTCCGAGTTCTGGGGGAGAGAGTTGACACAGATCCAAAAAAAGGACATGGATTTGATAGTTTGCAGAGCTGTGTTGATATGCTTTCCCTGCTGTCTTCACTCATCCTTCAACTCTGCTCACTACAAAAGCAGGCTGTGCAGTCTCAAGACACGAGACCTCCTGTTGGAATCTCTGACACCCTCTAATTCCATATTTCACTATGACAGCGCTCTCTAATGCATTCCCTACCCCACTTGACACCAATCTCACTGAGGCTTCATTCAACGCCAAGAGAATCGTTCCTCCATGCTTCAAGACAAACACACTGTAAACAAGTAACTCTTAGGGGGAAATGAGACTCAAAGCTCCATGGAGCTTCTCTCTGTTGCTACAGCCAACAGCTCATCTGACTGTGCTCAACAGCCAAATTAGCTGGAAGACAGTGTGGTTTTGGTGTATGAAGCACTCGGTTCATTTAATGTATGAAAGAGACACATTCAACGTACCAGGTAAGAAGCAGATACAGAATGTAAAAAGCAGGCAGTAAAAATAAATTGACATAGATGGTCTGGCAACTGGTTTTTCCTGTCAGCCGTGTTTAATCTTGATGTTTTGTAATCAACATGTGTCCAGGTGGTGTATTGATAGCAGTGCTGCTCATTAAATAAAGAGGCATCAATCCAACTACTGGATTTATAATTAAACCCTGACCAAGCACTGCCACAGACCATAATTCTTTGTTTTGTCCAATGGTAAAGGTAGTGGTACAGCTTAAAGTAGAAGAAAACGCCTGCAGGCATGCAATTCTCATCTGCAGAGGCCACATTATAGATTTTGGATGCAGCTCCAGGCTGAGATGAAGGAGGAGACGATTCTGAAGGCAATGCTTGTAGTGGGTTGAGCCCTCTGCTCACCATGTAACACAAGTGGACTGAAGTGCCAAGCTGATGTTTCCACAACAGCTTAAATTTACTGAGGGGCACTGCATGGTTTGCAAAACACACACACACACACACACACACACATACACACAAAGCCACACATGCATGCATATAAACATTTTTTCACGCACGCATGTACTAAAACATACTCATATTCTTTGACGTACGCATATAAAAGCACACTCGCACAAACACTCCCACCTGACCCTGACCTAGTAAAGCCAAAGGTGCAGCCTCAATCTATTGTTGCATGTGAAAATAAACAGTGCCATATGATATTCAGGGAGATGCTGCTCTCCTGACTGCAAAACAAACATCAACAAACACTGTTCTATGTTGACCAGATTATCAGTGAACCACACAGACGCCACAGTGACATTATCAGGACTTAATCGCTCCTGAGGAAGAAAGGAAGCAACGCACCGCTGGATTGTGAAGGTGCTGCAGAACTGGAGCCATTATTTAAATGTTCTTAATGAAAGAAGCATCGTAACAGAATTAAAGCTTATAAAAGGGTTTTGACAATGCATTAGTTAAAAAAAACACACTTTCATTTTCTCCCCAGACGTAGTTGATTCTGTGTGTGTTGGGCTAAAAAATCTTGGAGCAGTGGAACATGTATATATCTATACAAAGAACAAAAATCAATTATCTACTGTTCTACAACACCAAACATATATATGTCTGTCTCTAAGCCACCTTAAGAATTCAACAGAGCTAAAAGAATCTCTCACTTCTAGCAAGCGAAAAATACTCACATCACTGAGGCATCGTCTCTTGAGAAAAGGTTTACTGGAGGGACTGCTGAATCGTCCCTCCGGTAAGGCATTCTTTGCTATCCTGAGCTCAGTCATCATTCCACAAGTTACAGATGCAGGCGAGCTGACAAGAGCAACGGTGTTGATGTCACTCTCAGCCACAAGGAGAAAGGCGAGATTGACAATGACACTTTGCACTCACTGTTGCACAGGCGATAAACTAGTAGAGAAAAAGTTGATAGCTGTCAATCAGGATCCATATATCTGTGTGTGCGGTAAAAAGATGTGGTGTAATATCAGAATATAATTTCCTTTCCTTCCTCTTTCCTGTCACTCCACCTCCCGTAGACACACACAACTGTAGGAGGAAGGGAGGAGGATGTGACAATGCTTCTCCCCTCCCTGTGTACTCTACACCACTATCTTCTCTTTTTAATGCACACACACACACTTAGACATACAGACTCTCACGAGGACATACACAAAACTGCACAGTTCTCTTTTTTGTTGAATTACAATATGATTCTCTTCCTCTTTTTTTTTTTATCTCATAGTTGCCCAGTCTTTACATCAGAAACACTTCTCTTCTGTTCCACACATAAAGGCAGCTATAAAAATGTAAAGAGGTCAGTGGAGGCATTTGTTTTACCTCAACTGTAATTAAGGACAAACCTAGAAATTTCCATTTCCATTTTACAGTTTATGTTTCCATACATTTTACAGCACATGTTGAGAAGTAGGTTAATTATACCTGCAGTGCTCTTATAGATTCAAAATACTGATTATGAGCTGTTTTTCATATGCTTCTATATTGTAGTGGAGGCACTCAGACATATTTCCAATCCTTTTCTTTCATAGATAGTTTCTTAATTTAATGCTTAATAACATCAAGCAGCAATTGTAAATGGATGAGAAAATGTAATAAATGAGGTTCTGGTGTTCATGGGGATGCAACAGACACTTTTCACCGCATCATGTCCTTGGTAAAAAACAACAACATAAAAAAAAGTGTTATCACTTCCATTAGGGGAAGATATGTGAGACAGGCAAGCAGCCCCGCATGTGTAGATGCTACAGTCGGATGGAGGACTTAGCCAACCTCAGCATCTCTGAAATCATCTGTGCATAGTTAAACATTGGTATGACATGAGAGTACAAGAGATAGTGGGAGACAGAGTAGGAAAGCAGAGATAAAAAGAGAAGGGAAGCACTGTGGGATGAAAGGGGAGCTGTCGTTCTGTGAAAGCAGAGCCTTTTCTGTGCAGCTCTCTCCATCAGATGCACATCCAACATCAGATATCAACAAACACTGACCTACTTCTTAAAACAATACCGCTGAAAGCTTTCAAGAAGATAGATTCTAGCCATATATGTTAAGCGTTTTTTCAGTTTGTAATAGAAGATAAACACACTCAGCTAACCGTCCCCATTGATTTCCCTTGAAGAAAATCGATAGGAAGTACACAAAAGGAGGAGAGGTTACATGGTTTGTATAATAAGTGAACGCAAATATGGATTTTATATGGATGGAGGTAACTTTCAGGAGAGTGCAGGAACAAATTATACCGCACCAAAATAGTCTTGCCATTATAACACTGGCTCATCTTGAGGTTACATTACATCACTGACTGTTTACCCAAGTCTAGACTGGCTTAAGTTAAATGCCAAACGGGGATTTGAGAACATTTACAGAGGAATGCTGAATACTAATTGCATACCTGGCTGCTAATCACATTTAATTGTTACATGATGGTAAAGTGTGAGAGAGATATTAATTACTATTCAGATTCAAACTGTGCACCCTTCAGTTATAAAGCATACTGATTACGAAGCTGTATCGATCAGTGCGACATTTGAGCTCAAGCTGTTAAGAAAGTCAACCTGCTGTTGTACAGTCATACTAGATTATGTGGTGTAATCTGAACAATATGTACTAAAGAAGACCAAGACCAGCGACAAACATGTGGAAAGAATCACAGGTTTGACTTGGTGTCTTCTCTGGACTTCCAGACTTCGCAACTCCACGGATTTTACACATCAGAGTTCATTTACATGCCTTGGGGAGCAATACTATATATTTTTAAAAAAAAGTTGTATAAATACTTCTGTGGCTCCAATGATGTGAAATCCAGAGTGATGGAATTGCATCAGAGCGCTGAGCAGAATCCATGTTGCTACTATCAGAGCGGTACGGAGGACAACACAGAGAGCATAAAGTCTGTGGACAGACGCTGGAATAAATTGTCTGCTGGCACTTTGGGGAGAGGCTTGGATCTCCATTTCTCATGCTTCTACGTTGGAAAGTGGCGTCACCAGAGTACGTAGTTACTGACACCTACGTCGTTACCACAGCAACACATGCAGATAGGTTGATGATGTCTGGACACACAAATCCGATCTGATCACTTGCAAATAACAGTGCGGACAATCTGTCTTAAAGATCTGATTTGAGAAACAAATCTGATTTGCCTGCAGTCTGAACAAAGCCTTAGTCTCCCGCCCTCTGACAAAATATGGAGCCACTACAGAGAACACCCTCACTGTTTTAAAAGCTTGAGGGGTTGAGAGCTACACATCTCTTTTTCTTGAGTTGATTACCAGCAATTGCAGCATGTGTGTGTGCCTAAGAATGAGAGTGAGAGTACATGAGAGAGGCAGAGCGAGTGGCTGACAGATCAATTGATTCACTCATGGACTGACTGACTTGTCTCAATGGCTGAGTGAGTACAGTATGTAAGAGAGTACATTTGAGGGGCATTACATAATATCCATGAACCATACAGTCCAGAACTTTCTCTTCAGTTTTCAAGCTGAGGAGTAAAGCTCTGACTCCAGTACTTCATTAACTCCCCGCGACCAGAGCCCCATTTGATTTTACACAGGAAAATTGCAAATGATTTGTATCCAAAGCAATATCCCTACGCCTACTCACTCCAGATCCCTCCATTTATGCTCTCTGGTTTAGCCGCATCCTCAAAGGCAATATAGTAAAATGGAAAACTAAACTTCAAAGACAGTCAATCAATGGGCACATAAGCCTATCATTTCAGCCAGAGAAAATCCATTGGGGTCAATTCATCAGGTCTGGCTGCAGACACTAGCCTGACCTTGCTGTGGCCACCAGGGCCTGGGGGGGACACAAACAGAGTTCACACAGATGGCCGCCTCCACCCCATCAATGCCTCATGTGCTGGTTGATTGCCACAGAGGTGAGGGTCTACACAACTGAGTTTTCTGTATTCTGAAGCAGATCTCCTACTATCTTCAAAAAAGCAAAAAGCAGTGAACAACCAGTATAGACAATGAGGTGCTTTATCTGTCTGTAATATAAAACACTACTTGCATTTTGATTCACATCTGTCGGGCATTGGCATGCGCGATGCATTATTAGCGCTAAGTGTTTTATTCAGAAAGCAAAAACTTTGAACTTAAAGCACAAAGCTGCTGAATCCATTAGTAGCCATTTATTACTGTTGACCTTGACAAGGTATGCAGGTTAATAAAAACATTAAGACAAAAACACATAAAGTATATGCATGGATCCTCATCAGCATGAGTGGATGAACCTATGATGTTGTTTGAAAAAGGATTTCTGTATTTCATTATTACCCCCTGACTTGGGGGTAATAATGTAACATGAATGAGTTCATGAATCTACAGCCATGCTAGTGGCTCTGTGAGGCTGCACTTAGGCACAGCAGTGCTTTGCAGGTGTATTATTTACCATATTCACCATCTCATATTCACAAAACACAACTGAAACACAACTGCAACTGAGACAGATGGGAATGTCACTAGTTTTGCAGATAATTGGTCATAAACCGAAGTGGATGAACTGAAATTCTGACCTGCTGGTGGTGATAGATGAAAAGAAAGGGATCACCAAAGTGATTACAATCATCCCGCGGGGGGCATGAATGTGTGTAGCTAATGTCATGACAGCTGTTAAGATATTTCACTAAAAAACACAAATGTCAAACTCCATAGCATCAAACACCATAGCAACGATAGAAAGCCTGAATGATTTTTTTGTAATAACTGACAAACTAAGCATCATAAACAATCACTAATCGAAGAAAATAAAATGCACATTTCTCACTAGAAATATTATCAAAATGCATTTTAATGACGAAACTATCTTAAAATATTGCATTTTCCACTTCTGCGGACAGAAACTTGACAGTCATGTAACGTGGACGCAGACCAATAGAAAAGAATAGGCCAAAACATAAAAACAAACAACAACAACAACAACAAAAAAACATAGGCATCTCACAATTTTAGAGCTGTCATTGTAAAACTAATACATCTGGCACTGTGGATCGACTTAGCTATTACACATTTTGAGACTGGGTTGTAAACCCTCACAGTTCTCTGTAGCTGTGTCTGCGTACAAAAGGTTATGCTGCAACCTACAAGCTATCATTTGTGTGTTATGTATGAAAAGACCATCTTGCAATATATAAAATTCAATATAACTTATTTCATCTTCAGTATTTTCTGCATCTCTCTGATCCAAGCACCACTATATGAATTGGTCATAAGAATGCACAGTGGGTCAGCTCTGTTCAATTCAGAAACACTTGTTGAATTACATAAGGAGCTTTTAAACTCCAACCGCCAGCAATTTCTACAGCAATAAAAATATAATGAGCTGCTCTCTTATGCGCTTGGCCTTAACAACTCTATTGTGTGCAGCAAATAAGGATATATATAGATATTACAGCTACATGTCATTACAGACACATCTATTTTTGCATGTGTAACAAGAAGCTACCTTACTAGAAATCACACTGGTCTCCACATCACTTGTAGCATCATAAAGTCATTAATCTACAATTTGGCACAACAAAATATGTAAATACGTGAACACTTCACAAGAAGACATGGGAACAACATGTGAAAAATAAAATCAGATGTATACTTGGAAGTCTATTCTTTACAACTACACATTATTAATCCCTTGAGAAATGTATTTCCAGTGCATGGGCATGCAGAGACAGAAATAACACCAATGTGCCTCCTATGGTATGTATCAAAGAGGAACAACTGCTGTAATCTATATTTGTCTCAGAAGCCTGTGACAGAGGGCATGGACTCCTCTGTCAGGCACCACAACAGCCTGCCAAGTGTTACGGGGGTGGGGGTGGGGCATTAGAGGCACCTTTCACCTGTATATAACAACTAAAGGATATGATGAGCAAAAACAAGGAAGGAAACCAGTGGGGAGCATCTATGTATTTGAGTATCTATGTATTTTCTTACTGTCCATTGAAAAGAACAAAACTATATTTGTTGGGTAGTATTTTCAGCTGCACATTAACACACGTTTGGTGTAGTATTGACGGCAGCAGGTTGTTGTAATTTTTATGGAGAACAACAATGGAGCTTTATGGCACAGCTCTATCAGGCTTTAGCCATGTATACAATACTTGTTAGTGGGATCAAATTATATGAAAATATAAGAGAAACATAGTTATTTTGCCATCAAGTTTAAGGTTTATCTGGTCAGACTCTTTATTTCAGTGACGGCACTAGTGGAAAACCTGAATGGGAAGGAGAACAGCAGCGGGTTGAAGCCTTGCGTTACCTTTGAAAGAGGAAATGGAGAATTTGAGTGTTCTAGTGAGGGCTCTACTTCATCAGAGATACGAGGAATCCTTCCATCTTGTTTCCTGTGAGTCAGAGAGGGAGAGAGGGGTGGGGAGAGAGGTTACGGTTAGCCTTGAGCTGAGTTTCTCATTTAAGCAGTAAGAGCACAGGAAAATGTCTGTAACACAATTGACTCATCCCATCAAAGAGGATCATTCAAATCTTACTACAATGAGAATGGTGCTATCGTTACGCCGCTGTCCTGAGAGTATTCCTCTGTTCAAACAAAATCTCTTTGTCCTTTGCGTATAACTTGCCTGCAGTTTTTTTTTACCCTCAGCTAAGTTGAATGCGAAGAGATGAGTGTGATTAGACTGTGAAGCAGTAGACATTTGTAGAACTACACAGAGGAGGAGGGTAGCGTGGTAGCGAAGAGGGAGAACAAAGTGAAAATTGATATAAAGCAGAAGAACCCTCAGCTTTCATATCTTAACTCGCCGCCTTCACCTCTCTTTCTCTGATCCTCTCAGCCCTTCTCTTCTCTGTATGATTGGAGTGAATTACCAGTCTGACCAGGGTTCTGGTCTCATCATATTACTTCACACTTTGTCTCACACAACAGTCAGTTGCTAGAACTGGCAGCCCGTCTGTGCATGCATCCTGTTCATAAACCTGCAGCACACGACATTTCTAAACTCAGGAGAAGAAGAAACCCAGAACAAGAGCACAATCTGATTTCTTGGTGAGAATGGAGTGAGAATTGGTGAGGACAAATGCACTCAGATATTTCCTCCATTCTACCATCTTGGCACAGAAGTTGGAGAGGTTGAAATCTAATCATTTTCTGAGTAGTCTTTCTTCTGCACACAGTCCGTTATTAGATGTTGCAGCTCTCCCCGACTGCAAGACCTTGCCTATTACGGCTGGGGAGAATCTGAGTAACTCTGAGTAAACAGAGCTGCATTTTTATGACAACAGACTGCTGACCTGGAGTTGAGGTTAGTAAATCTATTTGTAACATAGCAGGAACACTGTTCATTGTTCCTTCTGATCTCTGCTGAATCCATATAAATGACTGAATGGGGCTGTCAGATCTTTCCCGCAGCATCTTCAGCTTCTCAGAACTGACATTCCTCCAGAGTGTGAACTTTGTTGCGTCTTTTATATAATGCAGCCGGAACACAATGAAAATATGATGTCAAATGCTGCTTCGAGCCAAGAACGATGCATTAATATCTGCCTACAAGGAAGCGGCTTACTGAGCTTGTTCAGTCAGAAATCTGCTTATACTGAGGTGACACCTTCTTTATCTGTCTGTCAGGGTTGCATACTGAAGCTTGATTAATATTTTTCTGACACAGACTAAATTGGAAGGTGTTTTTATTTCAACACTAGAACCGCCAGGGGGTGCTATATACCTAAAACTGCCAACGGGTAAAATTTATCCGTGTACCTAGCAACCACATTTCTAACACTAAAAAAAGTACTCTGTCATTGTATTAAGGCATTGTCTTCACAAAGGAATGTCTAAAATCTTGAAATGATTTTGTTTAATCGTCACCTGTGTTTTGGTCCTCGTTTTAAAATCTAAGTATCTTTAAGAGCATTAATCGCTTTGCATGGCCGTCAGTATAATTCATTCTAAATTACACTGAAAATGGGTATTAAAAGGAAATATTTGCATATTTGGGTGGTGTAATGTTATTATAAAACGACATTCATCATATGACCGATGTTATTTAAATTACCAAAGTAGCCTAAATACCCCAAATGGACAATAATGAGCCATAATAATAAAAATTAACAACCACCGCACTTATGGGTGATTTAATGTTGCATCAAAATCGACACAACAAAGTCAAGTGCACAATTTCACCTCAACAATTCTGAAGACCCACCTCGATGAAAGGAATGACAGATAGTATTTTCATTTTGACACCAAAAGAGTGTGGTGACATGTAAATGTAAATGCAATAGCCTGGGGGCACTGTTTCACTTACTGCATTTGAATATTGTCCACTGTACAGGATATGACTTTGAAAATTAAATGTCAAACAGTTTTTCCATTTTCATTTTGGTCATAGAGCGCCTATACGAGTATATGAAAATGAAAATGCAAATTGTATCATTGCATTTTCATTTTAAATTTTACTCAAATAACACATACATATGTGGAAAATTATACTGCTATTGTGGAATTACATGTTCATTTTCATGTTTACATTATCATTTTAATATAGTCCCCTATAGGCTTCCATAACCAATGGCAATTATAAATGCCCATGTTTTTAATCTGGATTTATCTTCACTATTTTTAACAATAGGGGGTGCAACACGACATTATTTGAGGAAAAGTTAACGACTGGGGGACATGAATATTTTATTAAAACATAGTAATGTAAAATTGTACCTGTGGTGTTTCTAGAAACGTATGTTTCTTTATTCAAGTTTGTACAGTAGGTACATGTCACCTGCCCATTGCTTCAGTATGCAAATAGCAAACCCAAACCTCCCATATCCATGATAAAAGCACAAAGGTGCACATCGATCTTGATTGAGAAGACTCAACAGACAGAGAGATGAAGGCTGCCTGACAGCCTGCCACTTTCACTACTGATGGCATGCTTGGTGGCTCTCATCACACAAGATGAATAATGTTTCTGTGGCTATGTGTGTGTGTGTGTGTCTGTTTATACCATCAGGGCATTGATGTACATGGCAGATAACAGGAATATATCCGATGAATGGGGTAAATGCTAAAGTTTGAATCAGAGAAAAATTTCACGCTGGCATATTCTGACTATCACAGGGAGCACACATTATCAAATACCACCATCCTGACAGATGACATGATGATACAGTATGATATGGATTAATTAAGTCTCAAATCAAAGAGGAATATTCAGTAATTTTTCATCTGCTGTGAAGGCACTGGGGTGCTCTTGTGAAGTAGATAAATTATTAGCATTCACATAATCGTGTGAAGAAAGCATGAACTGTATAGTCTGGACTAATGGTTATTAACAAGGTTATAGAAGCTGTTATTAAGCTGTTCTATCATTCATTTCAGTGGTTGACTGGAGTTCTGCTACAAATCCTGTATATTCAATATATATTCAATATACCTGTACACCATCAGTGATACTACCACTACCACCACCACCACCACTACTACTACTACTACTACTACTACAACTAATTTTATTCACACAGCACTTTTTAGGCAGAAGCACAAAGTGCTTTCCGGATTAAAAAAGTGCTTTTGATCTTTGTGATTCACTAAACTAAGAACACATTCTTCATTACGCTTCTCCTTTTGTATTACGCTCATTTCTGCATTTCCCCCAACTTTTCTGTCATTTTGGGATGAATGTTCTCATTGCGCTGTTGGTCTGGATGCATTCCTAGGTGGAATGCAGCCATTATTAATTTTCATGTAATTACTCACATTAATAAAGCAACTACTATGTGTTTGGCAAGCCACAATGTCTACACTGACAAAGGCCTATTGTATTAATAATCTTATTGAAATTAGAAGGACACATACATAAAATTAAATAACTGCTTCATTAAATAGCCTACTCTCGTACATCCTAATGAGTTTTGGACCTGGTGACTGGCAAAGGTCAATCCTGTGCAGAGCAGCAGCCAGGTGGCAGGTTTGCTGTGTCACATTGACAGGATGATTGGCACATCGGAGGCACATCCCAAGTAACACTTATTGAGCCAGCTTAAACAATGACAGTTAGCCAGCCCACACATAATCCAAGGTGAAAGGTTCATTCTTCAATCACATCTGATTAACTATTTACCATCTTGTGGGTATAAGTTCACATGCAAAGAGCCATGAGAGAAACAGAAAAGAGGTACGGTGTGACATGGTGTGTCACTTTCTCTCTCTCCTTTGCCACGCAAAACACATTTCTCATGCCAGTGTTGATAAAAGATCCTTCCTGAGTCTGCTGCCATTTGTGATTTTTTTTTAACTACACATTCATCTTGCAGTTACCATCACCTCTTGCTCTGTGGTACAAACACTGTGCGCAAACCTCCTTCCTATTTTTCTCTCCATATTGAAGTTGATGTCTTGTTACAGCTGCAGTTGTATAAATGTGTGTGTCACCTAGCAACATTACCTATCCCCAGAAATACTGAGAGATGTTCCATTTGACGATCAAAACAAAATCTACTGCACGGAATGAATGTTAGCATAAAATTAAAGAAAACTGTAGGCGTTATTACTAAAACTCATGAGTCAATTTAAAGGAATATGCCGTTTTTAGGAGACTGACCAGTTTATTTTTTAAACAATGAGCCCCAGGTGTCCGGGAGATCATGTGCTGCCTTGCTGAATAAAACATATAACATACATTACCATGCATTACACTGATGAAAGATATTAGCTCACTATCATCATCAGAGGCAAGGAAACTGACTTAGAAAAATCATTTAAATGTTAATCATTTCATTTCAAACTGCTTTCTAAAAGACGCTACAGGTTTTTGTTTTTAACACACTACTAGTCACATTTGGTTACTTATAATACCCTTTTCTTAAGTGTCCAAACCAGAAAAAATAATCTACCAGGAACAAATGGTTAACTTTGCCATCTGCTGTATCTACAAAGACCAGAGAACCAAACACCAAAAATCTGGTATATACCATCAAGCCCTTAGCTTGCTGAATTAAGATAATTTTCAAGATAGAATCGCATGTTTTTATGTATCTAATCAGAATTATTGTCAGGAGATCCTTTCTAAAATGGACACAAAGCATTCTGAAACAAAATCCACCAATAAATCCTGTGAGTTGCAGCAGCTGTCTCTATGGACCAGTGGGTCATGAGCTCTGATAAGAATTCAAGCTTTCTGTAGCCCAATCATGGCTCAGGCTGTGCAGCACCTGCAACTACAAAGGAGCAGTGCAACACTGAACGCTCCGCAAACTGAATTTAAAACATACATTTAAGTGGGGTGACTTTGTAGTGTGTTGCTATAGTCAGAGGTAGAGAAGAGAGTGGAGATGGTCAAGGTCAGTCAAACCAGTTGAACAATCATTTTACACTTTAAGGGTCAAGGTGTCAACTATACAATCTGCTGTCCAATAAAATACGGTATGCATTTCCTTTAAAGGTAAGTCTTGTAATCTTTGGACTGAAGGTTGTAACTTCCATGTCCCAGAAGCAACATGTGTGGTTTGCTGCATCTATTGTATATTGTGATAATTCATTACTGATTATCCTTGGCATACTGCTAACCCTAGCAAAAGTGCCGTTTCATTTTAGAACAGCATTTCCACCGTCCAATTCATCTTAATATTACATTGATAGTGTTGTAGGATAATTGGGTATATCTAAAGATGAGGTGATTATAACGTAAATCATATTAGACTACAATAATTGCATTGATTTTGCACTACATAAGTCAGTGTACAAATAATTTGTCATTACCATTTTATCAGTTGTGGTTAGCCCCACAATGTCTCGGCAGAGTAACCACAGTCAGCTGAACATCAGGCCTGCCAGCATGTGCTGGTATGATATTCTTCACTGCAGCAGAAAAACAAATCACCATAGGGTTACCAAAATATGTTATAAGACTAAATCAATTAGGATAAAAAATGAAAAAGAATACAGTATAAAAGACAAAGAATTATGAGGTTAATCTAAAGGCCAATCTGGAAGGCTCATCAGCAGAAAGCTACAACAGTTCTAGTGAATACTTGACCCCAGGCTAATTACAATGCGAACATGTCGACTGCATGTGCGCCAGCTCAACGGATGCATTTGTTTCTTTGGCAAACAAAAGATAGCCACGGGCATTGCAGGAAGAGTCAGACATTGCATTGAGTGCTGCTATGGTAGAGTAACCTTGTCTGTTAATGGTAGAGTAACTTTGTCCATTAAAGCCAAATGGGCTTCAGCAGACAAGTCTCCCTCTGCAAGAAGACCTTGGGCCATCTTGCATTAATAAAGGGATCATTAGTGCTATCCATCGTTTTGTAACTATATCCCAAATGAGTAATGATTTGCAGCGAGATGTGAAACAAAAATGTTGATGTATCTGATGGGAAATAGAGGGCCACCATAATGATCTTGCTATACTCAATTCTGTTACTAATGACAGTAAGTCAGTGATTATTACAAGATTCTGTTATTAAAGGTTTGATAGAATAAAATGTTCAACTGCACAATCTGTGCTGCACATGAAATAGGACTTATATTTTGAAGATATTTCCAATTCAAACCCCTCTGAACAGCATTAACAACAATAAAAAAACAGCAACTCTGATGCAGATCGGCAAGTAAATCAATCAGTGACTGTAAACCTCAGTCAGTCAGCAACAATACTTTAATGTCAAGGTTAATCTAAAGATTTTGGAGCAATCTGTCTGTCTGTCTGTAAGCATGCACCCTTTTGGCTCGAACTGTTGCTCAAAATACCAGACTGAAAAGATTAAATGATTAGCCCTTTCTTACTGCAGCTCAAAAGTGCTTGTATTTTTCTTATTTTGCTTGCACTCATTTTACTGGGTGCAGAGCTGTAACTGTGTTTTGCTAATACTATACAGGGTCATCATCATCATTATCATCATCATCAGTCACTTCCTCTTCTTGATGTGGAGAAAAGACAAATCCTGGAGTTGCTCCAGTAAGAGTGAGTTGGAAACTGGCTTTGGCAAAGTACAAACTTTGAAGAGATACTGGCACATTTTCTGCTTGATAATTGTTGACAGAGCAATCAAATGAAGCTCAATTGGATGTGAGTGCTCAAAGCAATCTTCGAGACCAGAACATTATTTTCCAATTGGAGTGGCTCCAGGTTTTGCCTTTCAGTGGCATTATAGATTAAATTCTTGCTCTGGGCTTCAGTTCCTAGTATTCGTAAATACTGAACAAAAATAATATTTAGATCATATTTTTTGCTTTAAGAGTAATGTCTTTCTTGGCTGCCTGACATGCGGACACACACACACACACACACGTACAGAAAGACACATTCGGTCCAACAGAGACAACTACACATAAACCTCTAAGCTTCGCAGGTCCACTTAGTGGAGAGCAACTAATCTAATCAAGTACAGCAGCTAATGCACAATGAAAGCAGAGTCATTTATTCGAGATGCCAGACAGCCACTTCCTGGCTGGACAAGAGAGAAGGAGAGAGGAAGAGAGACGCAGCAGAGAAAGTTCGGGGTCTAGAGTGACATAGGATGAAGAGATCAGGGCAGATCAGCTGGAGCTGGACACAGAAATACAAGGTGCTATGTCAGTTTCTCTCTCTTATCTATCTCATATCGACTTCCTTTTTCAAAAATGTATCTATCTTTCAACAGTTTTTTCCCTACAAGCGCAGCCATCCATGCTTACCCGTGTGTAGTGCTGCCTCACTTGCAGCTCAGTCTCTCCTCCTCAACAACTTGGTGCTCCTCTACGTATCGCTCCCTCCGTGTGTCTGACTCAATCTCTCTATCCTCCAACACCTGCTGTTGGAGATCAGCCTCTCTCCTGTCAGATGATGCTGAGAGCAGCCCTCCCTCTATCCTCTCTTTCCGTCCTCCCCTCCCTGTTTTCCTCTCTCCCCCTTCCTCACATACATGCGTGCATTTTCCTGACTGTTTTTACTCTGAGGCGAGCTAACAAATGCTCTCTTCCCTCTATCTCTTGCTCTCTCTCCCGATGTCTCCCCTTTGTTTGCTTTCCATCTCCACCTCCTGTCTTCTCTCTCTTGATCTGTCTATGACAGAGAGCTGCCCATCCAAGCTGTGGGTGTTGCTTTGCTTATTGCCTCAGTGAGCCTGCTAGTTAATAACAGATTCTGCTCATTCAATAGGACAAATGCAGCCGGATGTAGGCTTGAAAGCAAAGTTTTCAAAAAAAAAAAAAGGGACATTACCTCATCTGAAAGGCGACATCAAAGCTCTCTGTCCTATTATCTGCCTCACTGTGACAGCTTGTTCCAACATCATAAAACCCCTTCTGCAGAAATTAGCCTAACCATCCCATTGTCCATTTGACACATTAGTGGCAGGCAGTTGGCTGAAAAGCTCTCAAATGCAGCAGATTTCGTAGCACATTCACACATAATGGAGAAAATCACTTGCTCAGCCCACAGGGGAATAAGCACAGGTCAGTGTTGTCCGATGTATTATTGAGTAATCACATTTTCCTATTTGGTGGGAGGCAAAATCCTCATGTGTAAGACAGTAAAAGACATCGCTACGCATTAAATGCCCAGTCACAGGAAAGTAGTCTCACATAAAAGGCATTCACTGGATTTCAATATCACACCACCTGCTCATGTCCACCTCTCTGCACCAAACCTAATACAATATCTACAAAGAACTGTTTAAATTCTAAGTAATATCATCTGAAATAGGTCCAATGTAGGATGTGCATAAATGGTAGTAGCACAAAAATAGGCAACAGGGGCTGATGTTTTCAGATTTAAAGAATGATTCAGGGTGCGTCACATACATGTCTTTGCTGTGACTCAACTTTCTAATTTGAATCATCCCACATATTTAGTGCTCCATGCAGGACGAAACAAAAGTGTGAAAAACATCTATAGATATGTAATAAGTAACCCATCACCTTACCAAATATGCTCCACCTTTTGGAAAACAGTGTCAGAAAAGCCGCCTCTCCAGAATCTCATGCCCACCTTTCCTCCTCCTCCTGCATCTTTGCTCTGAAGCATGACCTCTGAATAGATTTAGCTGCCTGCAGGACTAAGAGTTGTAGTTCTGCTAGGAATACCGGGGCTGCACAAAAATGTAATGGTGGTAGTGCCAATCAATAAGCATGGCTGCAGGCCCTTTAAACAAACCCATAAGGGGATGTGAGCTGAGCCTTTTGGCGGCCGGTTGGCTCGTCCACACCCTCATGTGAGTATAATGTTACAGGTAGCCAAGAGCTAGCTAGCTAAGAGCACACAAAGCCTGTTTTCTTTTCATTTACTACTCAGGAGGTTCTGAATTACACTGGATAACCTGCATTGTGGTTTTCCAGCACAGGTCCCAGATAAGCTGCTCCACCACTCACCCAGGGAGGATAGTGTTACCCCAGTGAGAGCAGGAGTCACCTGAACATAGTTGAACTCCAACAGGCAGAAAGTGAGCATGACACATGCAGGTACAATTGACACCTTCCTGTCTGTTTCAAGCCTCTGAGGTGCCAGTGGGGTGGAGCTGAAGATGAAAGGGGATCTTTGCTTACAACTGGGCAGAACAAATCAGAGTCAAACCAGGTTATGAAGAGGTTGACTAAACAAATTATCAGTGTGTTCTTTTCCAAGTGAGTACTTCAGAATTCACAATTGTCAAGTTAATCAGATGGTGTGTAGTTACAGCAGCAATTGTATGTGGGTCATGCTGAGATTCTTCTGACTTTTTTTTTTTTTCCATTTCTCATTTCATTAGTTTCATCCCCCTTTCTGTCTTTGTCTCTCACTGTGACTGTCTGCTTCCCACTCTGTTCAGAGTCCTCTCCTGAGGCAGCCTGACTAAATTTAACACTTACACACCACCCAACTGTAGCAAAAAACTCTTTGAAACAGCCTTGGTAACACTTAAATTTACAAGAATTTTACCCATGATATACATAAGGACAAGCTCAAGCGTTAAGTCCCCCTCCTCCAACGCAGTGTAGCAGCTGCAACCTCATACTTCTTATCCAGAGCTTTCTTTTCTCCATCCCCCCGACCTTTGGATCAACTCAGTTTTCCTCAAGTGTGAACAATGTTATTTGAACTCTAGTGACACCTAGGGTACAGATGAAATTTCTGAAAATGTCTCTGCAGCTGTTTCTCCTCTCAGTGAACTTCTCAGTTCAAAGGTGAAGACACTTTATTGTCAGTAGTCCTTTAAAAATATAAAGGCTCCTCTCAGGTCTGCCCATTGATGGATGAAAGATTTAAGGTTCAGGTGGTTGGAAAATTAAAAGTACGTGCTTTACTGTAGAAAAATCATACTCCTGTATAATTGACATATGCATATAACCCACGGTGTAGAGGTAATGTTGATTTAATTTGACTAAATTAATCAAAATATTTTTAATTACATATTTGTGCATGATTTCCCTCCTGTGTTTTAATCCAGAGCTAGGTAGTGAAATGTTCAGTTTCCAGGGCATATGCACAGAAATGTTTCCAATTAACCAAACCAAGATTTACTCATTTTTAACACGGTATGAAAACCAGAAAAGGCAAATACAGAAAAGAGCTCAAAAATTGACATTGTGATTATTTTAGTAAGTTACAGAAGAAGAATCAGATTTGGATTTTGACTCCCCCTGTTGTTAAAATTCCCCAGTTTGTGGGTCAACAAATTAGAAAAAAATTAGAAAACATAGCAAGTTGTTTGGGAGCCTTCAATAACTTAGTTTACAAGTCCTTGTTTGCTTTTAATAGGGATAGTTTAAGCCTAAAGAAACCAGAGATGAAAAAAATAAATCACTTTGACACCTTTTCCACTATGTTTGGTACTGAAAGAAAAAAAGGGAGTGGGATCAGGCTGATACAAGAGTCAACACCCCAAACCACTTTCTAAAATACAATTAACATGAGCAGCTTTAGGGGTGCAGGACTTGGTTGTGGCCCTCATTCCCTCACAGCTTGAATGGTAGGAAAGGAAGCCGTTCTTCAACACAACACAACAACAGTGTTATCAGCACTCCCAGAACCCCGCTGGCTCTCATAATTACCTTGCGTTTGGGTGGCCCTCTCTATTGATTTTGGCAGTGATAGATCTGGACCCAAACTGAGTGTGAAACCACAGGACCGTCAGAAAGGCAGGTAACATATGGAAGACAAGCTGTAGCTCATCCACAGTTCAACAACACAGCAATTCCCTGATTTCCTGTCAAGCTGAACTCAACTGTCATCTTTTGTTCTTCACATTAGATAGAATTTATGTGGATCCACTAAACCAAAATTCAGATTTATGTTACATTTAAATATATCAAGGACGACTGAAACTACATAGCTGCTGTCAGGCTTTCACTGTATTACAAAACATAACTTAACAGTAATGTGTGACATGTTATTGTTATTGTTATTGTTATTGTTATTCTTTATCTTCCATACAGCTTATCTTGTTCAGGGTTTCTGTGGGGCTGGAGTCTATCCCAGTGTGTATTTGGCAACAGATAGGGTACACCTGGACAGGTTATGAGTCTAACATTATGTACATTTAGACAAACATGCTGACGTGCACACCAACAGGAACTGGAAACTCATAAATTGTCAGTAGGTGAGTGTTTAACATGCCTTAGAAAACAAGTTTCTGTAAATATCACTTCTTGAAGCATTGCAAAATTAAACTGTACCAAAACTGTTAGCCTATTATCATCTTGACATAATTTGAGAACCAGAAAGACATTAATTGGGAGCTTAATTTAGCCTAATGGGTGTGTTACAGAGGGACTGGGCATTGGTTAAAAATAAGATAATAAGAGCTACCGAAGTTTTCTTGTTTGCTTCTAGGAACACCAAGGCACAGGTCAATATAGAGATTTAGATTCAATTACTTTAACAAAACATATAAACAACAACATAATCAGCATTTCAGCATTTAATTTCCTTACAATACACTGTATGATTCCAAATTATCTATCAGCAGGTAAATAAAGTCAAACTTTCCCAAACATAAGGTTTTCAAAATTAAAATTCTACCAGTATGTTCTCATCCTGAATTGACTGAACGGCAAGTGGATTGAACCTAATCCCAGTTTGTGGTGTCTCTGAGTGCCCCGGTGACTAATTGTGTGATTAGAGTCATTATGTGGACTTGCAGAGCTGCCAGCAGATGCTTCAGGTGGGCACAGTGGCTGCTGAGCACAAAATGAGAAAAAACAGTAAACAACACCGCTGTCGTCAAGCTGAGACTGAAGCGGAGAAATGTTGACATGCTAATATGGTAATGTTGAAGCATAAAACCAGCACGCACCCTTTCTACTTAACGTTGTTTTGTTTAGAGGCTCAATACAGTGAAGTACGTTCACGATTTTATAGAAAATGAACAAAAACTAAAACCATCTGCCACTGCCGAGTGTTTATGAACCATGCTGCAACTGTCATTTGGAAATCTCATCACCAACACGTTACACTGTCGTCTCCATTTTTCAGACAAAAGAATGTGCCACATTTCATCTGCATGTGACAACTTGGCCCCAGAGATGGTCTTAGAAATATGTCAATGACAACATTGACTCGCATATGCATTGTTGAACCAATGTGATGATTCACATTGTCACAAAGCAAACCAAACACGCCTGAGAGAAACTATTGCACTGTAAGAGTGACTCCAGAAACGCATCATTTCCTCCACCATCATTCTCCTTTGCTCACTGTCATCTGACTCAGTGAGGTATGTATGGTGCCTAATTGAAGTGTCTCCTCAACTGAGATGTAATAGAGCTTGATTACATGGAGTCGACCTCCTGATAATGTTAAATGGCTGCAACTGCAAGCAACATTACCCCCTCAGTAAGTCCGAGCTTTTCAATTAATTACATGAATATGATTTTACTAAGTGGGGAGGCTAATGAAGCCCAACTGGGAGGGATGTGCTGTACTGTAGGTGCTTATGTGTGTTTGTTGTATTATCATAATTGGTGTTTTTAATAATATGTGTAAATGGAGAGTGGGCAAAAACACTTTTCAATATGCAGTAATACATTTCAAAACAGCAACAACACCTCTCTGTCACAGTGTGTAAAAGTGAACATTTTAATCTTCAAAAAAAGCGTGATTGCAGTGTGGCAAGAGAGTGGACAAGTACTTCAAAAATATCTTAACACGCATGGCTCTTTCCTCATTTGCCATGGCAGCTGCAGTCTAGCATGTATTTAACTGAACAGGTGCACCGAGTAACAGGCGAACCCCATCTGCTAAAATAACCACTACCATCATCGCGCTGCACTCTGACTGTGCCCTCTACGCAACCTGCATGAACAGACCACATTGCAACTGCATTGGATCATAATGTTTTCCTCTGTGAATTCACTGAGGACTGGACACACCCGTCTGGGTCGTGGTGGGGGTCTCTTTTCTGTCCGGTTTTGATGCAGCCAAAATAGCACACGGTCAGTCCATCGCCCAAAAAAAAAAAGCCAGAGCCTCAGTGCTTTTTACCCATGATAAAGCTCAGCTACACTCTCTCTCAGTAAAACATTCCCAGAGACACAACCTGGGTCTAATGAGCGCTGTCGTCCCCACTCTGATGGATACAAAAAAGGCTCAGAAAGGATTTTGTTCTGTTCTCATTGTAAGCCTCCAGAGATAATTAACATTAGTCACATTAATTTTATTATGCAAGATATGAATAATAAGATAAGAGGATTCATAAAACAACTGCATATTTGGAAGGGGCATATTTCTGTAAAGCCTTGAGCTCAAGTGTAATACTGTAGGATTTTTAGTTTTTTATCATCATGAAAAGATTTTAGTCAGGGTTATTGTAGACACGGGAACATCACTAGACACACCTCAGCAACAGCATCTCCCATGCTATTCCAAATCTACTGTGCAGGTGTACTGTAGGTTGGATATAAGTGAGCCATATACTGTCTACTATACGACTCTGCCATTCCTGAAAGAGGTACAGTAGTTCTACAGAAATTTAATGGAAATTCTAAGCAATGCCTTTTAATTTTTGCATTTGAGTTCTTACGTGGATTAGATAGTCAAGCCATATTGGACTTGTTTAAACTGCCTGAGGCATGGGTTCTGTGTTCCCAGTAGGTGCCATACAGTAGCTGTGTGTCCAGATCTCTAAAGTTTCTATAATTAAAACATCATCAGAACCTTATACACAAATGTAGAATGAAGAAAACAGGAGCTGTTTGTCTCACACGGCATTCAAAGTGGAATAATTTGATCACTGATTCTAGGAGACAATAATTTAATTTATTGATTGAACTGACACTTAGTGGTGTGAGGAAAACTACAAGGGTAATAGTGAGGTGGGGTGAACCCAGGTGAAAGCTATGGTTCCTACATTAACTGACCTAACCTGTATAATCCATTTCAATCAGTGTAGATGGGGGGGAAGGATGAGGTCAGAGGAGGCTGAAATGAACTGTGCAGAGCAACAGATGGTCCAGCCAAGTGACATTCATTAAGTCTGATCTAAAAGTGGTGCTGAGAGACTTATGGAGGAACACATAAAGTTGTCGAACCGAAGACTGGGGTATGGCAGCCAAAGATCTTACAGGGCTCCACAGACTCATTAATTAATAGAACTATATAGTACTACACTGTGGAACTGTGGAAACATTGACACATTTAAAAGATCCATCACATTAATGGGAGCAATACACAACAGAAACGTTGTTGTGGGCTCCTCTGGTGCTCCATGGTAAAAAAAAAAATGAAGCTAAGGGATATCTTGGCAGCAGGGTTCTGCCCTGTACTTCTAGCCTATGACTGTCCAGGAATGGTTCAATGAACATTGCAATGAGTTCAGTTTGATGCACTGACCCGCTCAGCCATCAGATCTCAGTCCAATTGAACATCTGCGAGATGAGATGGAGCAAGTCATCCAGGCTGTTCAGGAGGTAAAATGGGGTGAAACTCAATATCAGGAAGGCTCTACTTATATTTTGTTCATATGGTGACTGCCATTATCCATCCAGAATGTCTGCATATGTCTATATATGTATACACACACACTATGTGTGTATGTTGGTCTTATGATGAACATGCAATATCCTGCTACAATGTGCAATACTGGTGCAATATTATTTATCTTGTTTTATAAGCTGTAGTGGTTTTTATCAGTGTGATTGTGTTTTTTTTGTTTGTTTGTTTTGTATGAATGATGTAAGGTATGTATGCATGTAAGTATGTTTGGGAGATAAATATTTAAAATGTTTTGTGATGGCCGAGAAAAAATTCCCCAAGGGAACAATAAAGTATATCTTATCTTATCTTATCTAATATATTAAATGTAAACAGTTTGTATATCCCCATGACAGTAAAGCCATGACCTGACTCAATATATCAACCTGCATCCGCCTACTGAGCTACAGTTTGCTGTTTTCTTTTCCTGTTTGCTTTCTCATCATGACACTGATTCCTATATTAGGATGGAGAGCGGTCATTAACAGCAATCTGAAGAGGCAAAAATACCCAATCAGAGACCTCTTCAATTGACTCTTCCTCATCGTTCAACACTGAGGACCACTTCATTACCACCCAGCTCCTCATGTCAGTCAAAGAGTGTCTCAGGCTCATGGCCCTGGCACAGCTCAGAGGAGATGGCTGCAAGGCAACAGGCGTACTTCCAGCTGTGCACATACATAATATATCACATTATCTCAAAGAGGACCCCCTTGAAGGCTGTTCCTAACCAAACAAGTTAATTAAGAAATGATTTTAATTTATAGTTAGATTACAATAAACATGCTGATCGTGTTGTTTTACTTTCTTTGCATGCAACCAGACAGTAATTTTAATTGCAATATGCCATTCTAATGCTTGCCCCCTTTTACTGAAGAATAGTTGTTAGGGACAAAAACCCTACATCCAGAATGACACATCTTGCAGAAATGCCATGGCATTTATTCTGGCCTCCTTAGTGGAGCACAGCAGGAGCTTTAGACTGAGGAAGATAAGCACCCCCATTATCGAGAGCAATCAAGTTAATGAGTGTTTAATTGGGAACACTGTGCTGTGAGCAGTTTAGCACAGTGAAATAAGTGTGTTCTCACCTTTCATGGAGAGCACCACCATGCCCAAATGATTCTGGGCTACTCAAGTCAAATCAACACGAGCAGAAAGTGTTTGCGTGCCAAGGTGAGATGATGGAGATGGTGATGATGGTGCACGGTAAGAGTGACAGAGAAGTGTGGGCATTGTGTGTTTGTTTGTACACACAAAAACACACACATGCACACACCTGGCTGGTTGAGGATAATGCTGTGATGGATTTGAGGCACATGGCAGGGGATCCAGGAAAGCCAATTTTTAACGACAGACACTGTGGTTTGAAGCCACTGGTGTAAATCTTGCTGTCATGGTGCTGTTCCTAACACAAGAGCTGTGTGACAGGCTTGGTAACGGAGATGGAGAGACCCCCTTCACCAACTTCCTTACAGACAAAAACTGAAACACGTCCTAATTAAGTCATAAACCTTTTCTAAAGTGATGCAACCATATATGATATTGAAACAAATCCTACTGGATGTGGAGAAAAATGGAATCTTCAAGAAATCCCTCCTAGTGCCCAAAAAAAAGAATTATTAGATACTAAATATGTACTGCTGTACTGTTGATACTAGGACTTTTTAATCTAAGTGCAGTCAGAGACTGATGGAATACACAATTGTCATAATGACTCAGTGATTATAATCAGAGAGCTGTACTGTGGATAGCTAGGAACTGCACAACCCAGCCCTGAGGCGACATTAGCATGCACTACAGACCTGTTCGCAACAGAGAGAAACCCGAATCCTCATAATGAAATTCAGCGGGTGTGCAAGGGTGAATTCTCCTCTGATGAGTCTGGATCATCACTGCACCTTCAATTTCCCCTTCCCAGTATACCCTCCCATTGTCCTTTTCAGACTCATTATGACTCAGTTTTTTATGAGTCTATGCCCCATTTGATATATAATGATGAAACAACATGATTTTTTTAGCTGCTGGCGAGCTGGCCGACAGCCTGGTAAACAAAAGGACGAAATCCCTCTGAAGAAAAGAATACATTCTTTCGCTTTATGACACAGAGACAAACACAAACACTCTAGCAGAAAGTTACAAATATAAATAAGATTTAGTCTCCCTCACTGTGTTCGGGACGGACTGTGTTCAGTGTTAGATTAGTAAATAGAAAAATTCTATTATTACTCATCATTATAGCGGGTGACGTGTTTGTTATGACATTGACATTTGCTGCCTTGATTCCATACCATTGAAACTGTTAATATGCTTATTACTATATTTATACCATAATATAATAATAATATCAATAAAATATCACAAAAGCATATAAACATGGACTTGAATAAAAAGATACATAACTCATAGCCCTATAAACAAATATGCTCATGGATTCCTTACTAGAGTGGAATATAATTGAAATATTGCAAATCATAGTGGTATCTGTTGTTCTGTGGAGGTTGTGATCTCAAAGGTTCGTGCTCTACATGCCCAGCTGGCATTACACACATACCTCTGCTCCCTGTCTTCCTCCATCTGCTCTTGCCCCTGTATTTACAGTCACACATTCCCTTCTCCGTGCTGAGAGACTACCTGCCAAGCAGGGAACATTACAGGCTCCACAATCTCCATTTTCATCATATGCAGATGTCAAAAGCCTTTAGAAGAGATACGTTTTCTCAGTGTGAAAATAATTGTATGCATAAATTGGAAATCTCATAATGAGCCAGGAAAAAGCCAGGGTTGAGATAAAGAGGAAGGAAGGCCTGCTCCTAGTTTTACTGCTCTAAAAATATACGTCTTATCATCCTTTCACCCTTTTTTGTCGTCATGTTATCAACACTTAATTCTCTTTTAAGGATATTAAAGTGGAGAGGCGTGCCTTTACTAAAAATACTAAGTACAAAACTGATGGACCAATCAAAGCCTTGCTGTATGCTCTTCATGTAGAGTCAACTGCCCCTAACATACAAGTACGGCAAAGTTCTTGTTTGTTGCTGCAGCACACAACAGGCAGCCGTGCTGAAGGTGAACACTGTTGGAATACAAGGACAACATGAATGTTGACATAGAGTGAAATCGTATCCCTCGATAGACACAGAATACAGAATTAGAGCTAAGCCATGACATCCAAGTCATGTTTTGTTCTGCTTTTAGATGATTGAAGTTGGATATGTAATCAAGATGGTGGTTGAAATAGCCTGTATCTCAAAGACTTCAATAGTTGGAATCATTGGATAAGGATGTGTTGCAGGCTGTCAAGCATGATAAAAAGATTTTTGATGCATAATGTTGTTTTTTCAGTTGGGAGAGGACTCACCATAAGTTTCTGCTCCTGGAGAAGCTCTTGTCAACTCTGGAAAGAAATAAATTGACAGCAGATTAATCTTGGTTCCCATCACTGAGAGATGAAAGTTGAGGCAAAACAAAGAAAGATGTGTAAAGTAGGCTTACTGATAACTGAGCAATCTTATTATTATTAGAGTTTTATCTGATAATGGGCATTTTCCCTTTTTCTTTAGACTAATTAACAGTAGATATAAACTTATAAAGATATGAAGTTTTAATGAGTTTATTGTTTACCATATCAATGAAAATACTTGATAAAAAAACCTCACATGTAAACATGCTTATTGTTCCTGTCCTTTTTTGGCCACCTGGGGCAGCACAATATCAACTCATTAAGTTCTAAGCAAACTTTTCGCCAATTTACACATCAAGCAGACTTGGAATTGTGTTTCTATCCAATTGATTAAGATACATCTGCATTCACCAGCTAGTCACAACCTTAATCTCTCTCCAGTGTGGTGCGAGGCAGGTAGTGTGTAATGGTTTTTTTTTTTTTCTCTCCTGAATACAACTGTCTGCTGCAGCCAAAAATGATGCTGAGACTGAACAAAAACCACAAAGTTGCGGGTTTCTAAAACCAAAACAGTGTGCTAAAAGATGCTGAAATGCTCCGCAGAGCTCAGGAAAACTGCAGAGTTGAGCGATAATTCTCTGTGGGTTTGTCACTACAGGCAACCCCTTTTAAATTACACACGGTGATTAGATCCATTTGTAATATAAAACTTTTTAGATTAGAGCAGCTTTAATGTTTTCAACAATTTACACCAAAATGTGGCTCAATGAAAGCCAGATGAATGTGATCCACATCGCCTCCCTCCACTGATCCCTTTTCTTCCCTCCACTTCCTTTATCTACTCCTCTGCCTGCCAGCCACTCGCTAAGTACATCTAGAGTGGGATCGTCTCAAGGATGGAAAAGGGCGGCTGGCAGATGTGCTGCGCAGGCAGACAGACAAAGCACTGGAGTCTAGAAATGTCTGAATGAGGGGGTGGTTTAGTGCAGGTTTCACCAAAAGGAGGTTCAAATATCACTATCAAAAGGGTAAATTAAAGCAGGAAGCTGACAAAGCAAGTAGGATATAACAAGAAATATTTTCTTTTTCCTGAGAGGAATTGTGCCCTGTTGCTGTTATATGGAAACGTAGGTTGGCATGTGTAATTACACAGAGAGAAAGAAAGTGTGTGTGTGTTCATGAGTGAAATTAACTGCTAGGAAAAGAGAAGGAGGGAGTCTGAAAGAAAGAAGAGCCAGCAATAGAAAAAAAGTGTTTTGTCTGTTTTCCTCTGCTGGTGTGAGTTTTGGATGGTTGGTGCTCTCGCTCTCTCTACATTTACACTGCATACCAATTTTGCAGGGCAAATTCTCCCACCTGGATAAATCTTTGAAGCAGCCCCAGAGTAGACGCTGGCTGTGGACAATCAATCTACTGATTATCATCGCTTATCCTGTCCTCCCCAGGGCTAAGCCAATCAAATAATTACCATTGTCATTTGATGCCGACACACTCACAGGCACTTGCTGCATTCATCGGTAAACAACAAAATTAAAATACCATAAATGTAATTGAAGCCATTCCTTTTGTCAGGGTGACTCGTTTTTAACTCTGTGTGGGGTTACTGCAGGGCCATCTGAGTAAGATGCCAATCTTAAAGGTAATCTCTCAACCTTACAAGATTTCTATAGAAGTAAAATACTTATGTGACTGACATCATGCATAGATAAATGCTACAAAAACAACACACATGCTTGCTATTCACTAACATTTTGTCACCAATCTGTTGACATTGACACTGGTTTTTACTTATCCTTGCTTCATCCCACGAGAAACCTTTCAAAATGATAAATGAGATTCCCCTCAATGTCAAAAAACCATTTAAGATTTAACCAAGGAGAGTTTGGAATAATTGCATTCGCAAGCATACACTTATACCGCTCATCTCATGTGAGTTATTATCACCTCCATGAAATATTCATACCGTAGACAGGCATCTTATTCAGTTTTAAAATAATTTATTTATGCCATGGAGGGTTAGGGATGCATGAGAACAGAGTGAACAGTATGGTACTGTATGTGTTTTAAACAAAATCCTTGGTTTAACTAGAACACACCTCCTTCACATATTTGAAAAATGCCTCCAGACACACAGCTATACCCCACCAGCCCAACATATACAAGATACAAGATACAAGACTAATTGATTTTCCCTAAAAAGACAAAGAAGCACTGTTACAATGAACACTATAGACTGGGCGCAGGATCATTTGATACAGTAGTACAATAAATGCATTGAGGTTGCAACTAACAGTTTCCATTATTAATTAGTCTGACAATTATTTTAAGTTAGAAAGTTGTGAAAATGCCCATCATATTTCTTCAGAGCCCCAAGTCACAAGAAAAATACATGAAATCACTAATCACTTAATTGACTAATCGTTTCAGCTCTACTGTACATACAATTTATTAACTTAAAAAATGTGGATTCAACATTAAAAGGATAGGTTTACAATTTTTCAAGTCTGTCTTAAATCAATAGTCAGGTGCCCATATGAACATTGAACCAGATTTGCTGTAATCATTCCTTCTGTTTATACTGGCTGATCCCTTCCTAATCTGCTGTCAATGTAAGTGATGGGTGACAAAGTCTACAGTCCTCATTTGGTGCAAAAATGTTTTTAAAAGTTTATCTGAAGCTAAGCTGAGTTAGTCAAATCAAGTGGATATCTTTCACAGAACAAAATTTCCTCTTTTTGTTTCCCTAGACAATGTTCCCCTGTTGAGCTGCACTAGAGGGATAATAGCAAAAAGAGGGAAATTTGTACTAAAAAGAGGATCATTTTGGGAGATATCCACTTGATTTGACTAATTTACACCAGCTGAAGGCTTATAGCTTCAGATAAACTTTAATTTTTTACACAAAAAAAGGACTGGATTTTGTCACTTACATTTAAAGGGGATTAGGAAGGGATCTCTAAACAGCCAGTATCAACAGCAGGCATGATTATGGCAAGAAAAACCTGTTTCAATGTTCCTCTGGGATCCTGTCTATTGTTTTAAGACAGACATGAAAAATTGTGAATCCATCCTTTAGGCAGCAGTGGGTCAATATTCAATAACATGCCCACACCACTAGGTGGCAGGATAGAGCTCAGAGGGCTGTTGCATGTCTTATCTGTGTATTTGTGCACACCTCTGCCTCCGTCCTGATATCCATCTGTTTCTGCCAGCTGTGTAGCTTTCTACCTCCCTTCCTCCCATCTTTATTTCAGTACGTGTGCCCGTTGTCAAAATATTGGATAAAACTGTATGAGAGATGATGGGATGATGTAAGAAATTGAAACAGTATCTCCCCAGTGTGTCTGACATCAAACATGTTATTTCATGAACCTTTTGCAGTGCACACTCTTAGTACTTGGTATTGCTGTTAGATACAAGTCACCTTTGAACACTGAATGTAAAATGTATTTGACATGCAAACACTGACATTAAGCGTGTTGCTGGTAAGGGCTCTGTTCCTTTGTTGTGTTTGTTGCCCAGTGTTGCGAATGGAAATATTAGCTTGCCAGTCAGCAGTACGGTTAGTGATTATCCCACTGCTGACACAGGCAACATACTGTTTTGGTGAGAAACAGAGCGTCACATAAACAACTACACCTCCATCCTCCCGTCACTCAAGGAAGGACACATAAATAGGTAGAAGGTAACACAGTGAGCTTGGCTAAAATGACAATTTAAACATTCAACACAGAGCTTTTATATAATTGAAGTGTTTTAAAGATTTTCTGCTCATTAGAAAGACATAAAAATAGATTAACAACCTCACTTAATGGCTAATTTCCCATGTTAAATGCCTCCATGTTCTTATAATTATATTAATTATCTCCCGATGTAGAAAGATAATTTGATATTACATTAGCTCAAATAACCTTGGTGAGGTGGGTACTTCAATTGATTATTTTGTTTTGTCTTATAATGACAAATATCTTTTGAGAATAACATGGACAGCTGAGAGAATAAAACCTAACCTTAAATCACAGCATGTCGTCCTCTACCAGGAAAAGCAACAATAGGAAATTCAACCATTCAGACAATAAGCTCAATTAATTATGTTAAATGCGAGAAAATCAATATAAGATGCAGCTAAGTGTATTCATCAAGCTGTCTTTGAGTGGAAGGACTAGGCAGTGTTACCATTCAGAACGAGATTGTCAAGAGCACTTCAGTAATTATCCTACATCAGCACTCTTCCTCTGCTAGGCTCAGTAAATTAGGGCTGTTAGGTTCTGTATGCAGGACTCAAACATTCACAGTAGTAAAGTCTGATTTATGACAAACTGTGATTGACATAAATCTACAGTTTTCACATTTTCTCTATTTTTCAGGCAGTCCACTCTCATACCAGCTTGAGCTGCATGAGCATCTGCAGCAACAGTGGCAAACCAGAATTTCACCAGCTAATTCAATTTTCTATCTGCCATCAAACTTTTTTTAAAAATAATTGGACTAAATTGAATGCAGCTCTAGTGGAAGTGACCACCAAAGCCCTGAGGGGGCAAAAGGCAGCATTTGGCTGGCTGCTAGGAGAGGATGCAGCTTGGCAGCTTGCTGATAATGCTAATAGTAAACATTTTAATCTTCTCAAAATCATGTGAATAGTTGAATAGACAAGACTACAGAATAAATCTCCAATACGATATGTGGACTGACTGAAGCAAGAGAGCTACATTTCCACAATGTTGTCAGGGGCGGAATAAGAATGAGAGACATCAAATTAAACTAACAGATAAAAACTCTTGCTACGTGCATCTGCATGCTCATAAACATGCGGTCGTTAAATGTATCTGTATAAGCATACTAATGGCTCTATAAAACAATTACACGGATCTAAGAGATGAATAACAAAATACAGTAGAGATGAAAAGCAGAAATGCCTGAAAGTGAAGGTGTACTGAATGCACAATCACACCATCGTCCTCCTAATTAGGTATAATACCTGCGAGGGAAACTGTAACAGAGCAGTTGGTTTATGTGCACAATACTATAATATTTCACAAGGCTGAATATTTGCCAGTTGTCTTCAGGCTTAAAGCTGACTTTACTCACCAGCAGGGAACCAGCCAGCAATAATTTTGAGCCTGTTAAAAACACCAGCACCACATCCTCAAATCTCAAAATAGACAACTCACTCACATCAAACAAGGCCTTTAAGCTTCTGCTTGTGTAGGGGTGTTTATGAGGGGGCACTGACCTCGCCTGCTCATTCCTAGGGTTTATGGATTTTAAGTACAAGTGGGAGGTTTAAAGAAAAAGTTTACTGAACATCAACCTAGCAAACAACGTTAAAAATACCCATTCACCCACACAGCCCTCTACCATCTATTGTTTCTTAAACCATGTTGCGTAGTTCACATAATTGCCTGCTCTTAATTTGCATACTACAAAAAAGAGTGTCACATCCACAAGGAAACTGGCACAGGCGACAGTAAAACTGATGCTCAAATAGGGCACGATTTCCAGTTGTTCTTTCAGCTCATCATGTCTTGTTAGCAGTTTCTTACAAGTGTTTTGTAGAAAACAGCCACGTTATTTGCTAACAGCAATTTCCATTAAATTGTAAGCGGAAATTATGCTGCAACCAAATAACTTCTTCAAGGACAGATCCTGAAACAAATGGAGACTGGTAATTTGATGGTCCAAGTCTGGGCTTCATCCATTTTTGTTAGAGAATCCTTTTCCTTTTATTCATCAGGCATTAATTTCCCTGGAGACACTGCTTATGAGCAACAAGGCTTTTAACAACAGGGACACATTTTGTTGGCAACTGCAAACAAACTGAAACTGTTCAACACATTAAAGTGAAAAAAGTGAATCATTACTTTTCTTGAAACAAACATGTTAATTCAAATCAGACAGCAACATGTTTTCGAACTACATCGAGACATTTGTAGTTGCAAGATTAGAGGAACTGCCTGTGACTAGAAGGGTATCAGATTGGATCATAGATTGCTTGAAATTTTTGGAGCAAGGTAAATGAATAAAACAAGTTCATCAACATGAATCTCACAGGTCATCACTTGCAATCATCGTCTTAAGGCACAACACAACTTAAGGCACACAGTTATCTATTTACTCAGTCAGCCTTCATTTGGAGTCTTGTTTCTGGTGATGAATGTGTCCTTTTAGCTCTACTTTGGCATCCACTAACTCCTGATGTAAATATCTCTATCTCACTATGTTCACCAGCTAGTCGCTAACTTCATTTGTATCTATATCTATGCTGTTTGGTGTTGTTCAAGTTGTTTACAGTGGGTTTATCAGGGGTTTTTTTTGCTGAAACTGGCTGCTGGTTGTAGCTGAAGGTTGAGAGAGAACAAAAACAGCAAAGTCACAGGCAGTAAAACCAAAACAATGAATTGAGAGATGCTATAAAGCTCCATGACCGCAGAGTCAGGTGATAATTCCCTATGGTTTTGTCACTATGAGCAACACCTCCCACATAGCTGTTTGATCCATTGTTAATAAAAATTCTTGATTAGCAAATGGGGCAATGGAATCATTTCCCCAAAACAAGATCAACTATAATGTGGATAATAGCCATAATCCATCCCCCTGTCTCATAGTTGGGTTCACAAAAAGTCCTGGCATGATGCTTTAATTAAGATGTATTTCTAGAAACAAACAGTACTGAGGAAAAACAGCAAGCACAGAAACAACCAAACATTTTTGTTGTTGTTTTGGGGACTTTTCCCTACTTATGGACTCTTGATGGGATGTAAAAGGTAACAGCAGTTAACAGAGCCTCAATGGCCCTTGTTGCACCTAAATTCCAAACTCAGACTCGTAAATGATGTGCAGTCCACTAGGGTTTTCATTAGTAGAGGTAACAAGGATGTGAAAAAGCAAAGCACTTCATGGCTTCCAATTAGCCAAAATCCCATAAGTTGACCTGGACCATCTGGCACCTAATAGTTGAGTCGATATTACCAGCTCATCAGTGTCCATTTTCTTACTACAGGCTGGGTTTTTAAGTGAGGGAAGACTGTCTGATAGCCATAGTGGAGGTCTCATCTTTTGAAACTCTGTCGGTGGGGTGGAGGCTTGTGACTGAATAGCTTCAATTGGCTCAATGAGTGAATCATTTAGTTCATATATGTGGAGATAAAAACCCTATAGCCTTATTTAAAACTATAAACTCTAAAGAAAACGTTCCAGATCAGACTTGACGCTAAAAAATGATTAATAAAATGTAACTTTTTAGTAACTTTACACATAAGACTCTGAAAATAGTTTCAGTATATAATTTAGATCACAGTCAGGGTGTGCATTCAAGTGCATTTTTGAGAATAACTGCATATTTATTTTGGACTACTATTCCTAAAGTCTCACTGCACATGTTAGTAACAAAGTGTCTGATGCTGCTCCAGAAATGTTGCTTTCTGTGCCCTACATAGCACTTTCTAGTGTAGTACTGGTTAGCGGCATCTGCCTGTGCACTCAGGCTAGTTTTAAACCTGACTTCTACCACAAAAATGTCAAATTGAGCCTCATGAGTCTAAGCAGACTTGGCAGAGCCCACGAGCAGCAAAACACAATAGTAAAAAGTAATTTCATTGCCTCATGAATTCTAATGCACTGTGTGGCTGAGCGGCTCACTGCTCATAAACCAAAGTATTTTCATATCTCAAAAATTCACGTTCTTCTTACTGCTACAAAATCATCACTTACACTCATGCAAGACTGTGACTATCCAAAGTCGGCATTCACATGTAGATACTTTTCTCTTTTACATCCTCTTTTCAAACATGCTGATGATATATTTAACTTAGTAAGGATGCTGCTGAAAGCTCTCTGTTTCTTCCATTAGAGTGAAATGCACTGCCTAAATTTGCCTTTAATTGAATACTTTATCTCACAATAACGCAATATTAGCAACATTTAATTGTCTGTCTGAAAATGAAACAACACTGTTGTTGATGACGAATGACCAGTGATTCATTTTTAATGTGTTTGTTTCCTCCTACAGGAATCCAGTAGAGACGAGAACGTCACCTTGTGTCTTGATCTTTATTTACAACTAAAGGCCGGATGAATTTTCTCAAACTAGCAGTGCATTGATATTTTGGTGAGTAGTCTTTACTGTCTGCCCAACAACTTATGAGAAGTCTCAGAAAAAAAAAAAACATGCTGGAACAGGTCAACATGAGACATGAGACAATCATGATCCTGATGAGCCGATCACATGCACAAAAGGAATCTCTTTAACCTCTACCTTTGTGGCTTCGAACATTCATAAACTGATCTCATTATTTCGGCATCAAGGCAGCTATTCACTATTAATGGTTCGTGCTGTAAATTAGGAGAGCACGGTGCTGACAGTCAATGACCTTGTCAGAGTCATCTAGTTCTGCAGTTGCTGAGCAGATGCAGTGCAAGTCCCAGAGCAGTCTCACACCTTCCTCTCACTACTCCTCTTAGACAGAGTAAGGTGGGTTAATAACAGGGTGCGACAGGTGCATTAGTATTGCCTTACAGTTTCGTTCCTAGTTAGCTGGCAAACTCCATAATCAATGCACATTTGAGAGATTAATTCTCTATCATCTTACCCTCCATAAGCTCCAAATGTGAAACTCCTTTTCCTCTGAGGCATCCTGCTGAATGGCTGATGAGGCTTCCCAGGGGTGTGCAGAATATCAGTGCTGTTTACAACACAGGGCTACAGAATAACAGTCATACCTCTACCTTTTTCTATCTCTGTTTGTTTCTCTGTGCACCTCTCCTCTCTTTCTACACCTCTAACTATTTCTCTTCTCTCCTCCCTCCTTGTCTGAGCCCTCATTGGGTGTGTGTGTTTTTTTTTTTTCTGAGAGTATTTTATGTGTGTACACGTCCAGGCCCTCCCTCCTTGTTTCTCCTCTGTGCTCTCTGACTAAATAGCTCCTATCCTTGCCAGATTAAGAGAAAGGTGCGTCCGGCTGTCCTGTTGTCCTGGTAACAAACAGGATGATTTCTCAGGCGCTATCTGACTAATATTTTTTTCATGTTCAGCAGGAGGATGGCACACAATACTTATATTTCCTACCTACAGCATGTCCTGGCAACATCCCCCTGCTGTTCAACTCTGACAAGCAATTCTCATGATGTGAATCATAAGAGCTCTTTGCTCAATGGTTTTGTGGGAAATAGGCATGTAGAGGTAACAACACACTTGGAGGTTGGCCAGAGAGACATGACAGGGCTTCTGTTGACATAAATGAATCTGACCTTTTTGCCATGCTAGCTGAGTGCCTCTATGGATGGCAGGTGAAATATCTCAACAAATATTGGATGGATTGACAGACATTCATGGTCCCAAGAGGTTGAATCCTACTGACTTTGGTGACTCCCCCCGACTTTTCCTCTAGCACCACCATGAGGCTGACAACTATTGAATGGATTGCCATTCAATTTGGTACGATGAATGTAAGCACTATGGTGATCTGTTGACTTTTCTTCTAGTGCCATAATCAATACTTTATGACTTAATACCTGCAAAACAAATCACATGATCATTAGCCACAGCTGTACTTTGTGTTTAAATAGCTAATATTAGCATGCTAACACCCACATGATAAACTTGCTTGACTTCAGCACATTAGCATGCTGCTCACTGTTGTGGCTAGGTACATGGGCACCTGGTTATGTTTTCAAATGGCGGAACAACCTTGGAAAGATACATAATTGGCGGGGTGGGGGTGTCTGTGGATCCTCCCCCAGAAAAAAATAATGTAATTTAAAACAAATTTTCTGCTTTTCTAAACCACCTAACCTCTTGGATTATGTCAAGAAACAGCCACCTGCATTAGTCTAGATTATTTAAATTGAGGTTGCTACGAAAACCAAGAATGCATCAAGAAGAGTATATAATTTGGTGGATCAGGACAGGAAATGATTATTAGAGGAATGGCTATTTCATATTTGAAATTATATTAATGAAATTTATTATGTAGCCTAAAATGATGCAGGCTACTAGGATATCTTCAAGGTTAAACAAGGACAAACAAATTATATAAATGAAATAGCCTTACAACACAATATGATTTGGATAATTAAATCTGGATAAACCTGAGGATTGTTATTCTCAATACTCACAAGGCCATCTCCAAAGTCTAACAATTGCAGCAAAGTTTTTTGCATTGCAGCTATTTATTTTACACACAGGCTCTAGTGGTAACTATTCTCAATAGCACCACTAGCTGATGTAGTTGTAATGTTATACAGGAATGAATAATCATAACTTCAAAAGCAGATCATTTGAACTTAAATTATCTCAAATCAAGGACTATTTTAACGCACAATCCAGAACCTGGCTTTTGCTCTTCAAGACTTAAAAAAGGGCCATTTTAGTCAAGGACTAGACCTTACAGCCAAACCAAACCTTAGAGTAAACTTGCACCTCTCCTTTACCCTATATGAGAAAATGAGAGAATAATCATAATAATGAAAGCACAGTGCAGAGCGGCTGGATGAAAGGAGAGATCCATTGCTCAGGCGCCTCTGGCTAGGTACAGCCTGACAGTGCTGCAAACGTGGCTGTAGATTCTGTCTTGTTTAAATACAACACACCGTATACATTTTGAAAATAAGTAAGGATTAAACATCAAAGTAAGACATGTGGTATGGTCCAAGTAGAGAAACTGCCATGACAGAGGCGGCAGTCACTAAACCGAATTTGACAGCTTGATCATTTATATACAGTATTAAGCAACTTTTTAAACCTCTCTGTAGATATGAGGTGGAATGCTGCACATGTTCAAGACTGAAATGTTCCTGTGATCTGGCAGAAACTTTGCATTGAGCTGGAAATGAAACGCAATATCAAGGTGCCATGCTAGCTTACATCAGGCACTTATTTGGCACACCTCCTTTTCATTTTAATTTGACTCATTGGACTCTACATGTTCAACATGATGATTTGAAAGAGCATATTTGAGATTCACCAACTGTATGAGCCAAATAAATCTCTTCTGTAATTGGAACATTTTGTCCAACAACACCTTACTCTGCTAGAAAATTACCAGGTTCACGTCTTAGATTACAACTCCCCCTGAAATTGAGTTAGACTTTAAAAGAAGGCATGCCAAAAGATCATCTGCCACACCAAACCTCTCATGTTACCTGAACTATTTTGGCCTGGAAATTCTAGCTCTGTAGCTAACGTTTAAACATTCTGCTCCGATCACACTTCTCAAAGTCTTCCTTGAATGTCCTGAATAAATCAAAAGGAGAGGCATGTCAAAGTGACACCCGTGTCAGGGTGTGGTTAAAGTGATATCTCTTTCAATCTGCTTGCAGAGCACTTATCTGCTTATAGTCAAACAAGAAGGGACAATCTTCTGATATCTTCTTCTTGTCTCTTCTCATTTTCTTTCCTCTCCATTTCACCTCCCTCTCTCGATCCTCCCCGCTGCCCTTCTCTCCTTTCATGTCTTCCCTGTGCCTCTGGCTGCTTTTTCCACTACCTGTCTTATATATTGTTTATCTGAGTAAATTATTAAGTTTTCTGCTATGATGGGACAGTATATCCTTCCCTGCCTTGTCTGGTTCAAGTGCACTGATTGTCCTCTTGTCCTACCTCACGTCAGTGGTAATGTCTGGGTGCCCTGATGACTCCTCAGTCAACCTTTCTTGATTCTATTAGGTCTGACTAGACTCTGTCCAGACACGGGCTATAAATCAAATCAGAAGTTTGGAGGAGAGGACACAGGAATGTGTCCCCATCAAGGTGCTTCAGCTCCTTTATTGATTGATATTGATGTTGATTACCCAGCATTGATGCATTACATTTGACTATTCTGTCTTTCAAATCAGGCATCTGTTGCGAAAATGGACCTAAATACAATAGAAAAATTATATGGTAAGATAAATTGATGGCATTGGAAATGAAGAGCAAATTCATTGAACAGTGTGTCTCATCTGATATATTTAGGTCATGACCTAGGGCTGACATCAAATATATTTGAGCCTGAATGAAACAGACATTCAAGATCTCTTCTCAGCGGAGGTGGTTCACTCTTGCAGGATCTGAGTATTAGGAGGGTTCATTATTTTAGTCTTTGTATTTATCTTTTGTAAACATTTGAAATTTGCCAGCTTTGCTATGCTTTTCTTTATTGCACTGGAAAAAGTATACACATGTATTTTCAAGGCATAGTGTACTGTAATCCACAGGCAAAAATTTACATCCTCCTCTTGTAAGATCTTTTTTATTTCAATCAAAGGGGACATGAATGACTGCTCCTCCTTTCTAGTCAGCTTGCCCTGGTTCCTCTGCTGATAATGGCACTGAAATGTAATGTCTCTAACAGAGAGATTCTCCAGAGCCAGACTTCTGCTCACAAACTTGTTATTGTCGCTTCAGTAATGTAGTTTCAAGAGCCCTTTTCACCATTGCTTATCCCTCGTGTCCCTCAAAAGATGTCCCTAGTGAGGATGTGGGAAAAAAGAAAAAAAAGCTATTTACCCAGAGTGATTTGTGTGAGGCAGGTGAAAAGGAAAGGGCGGTTTGGTGTAATTAGTCTATGTCTGCAGGTTTCTTTCGGGAGATGTAGCATGCTGGTTGGAGCGCTCCTCTAAAGTGGGTCAGGGTCAGCCTTGACTTTGAGGACTTGACTGACGACGGGAGGAGCGGGACAGTAATGACAGGCTGCCCTCTGTCAGATGGGGGTTCAGGGCACCTTGAAATACTGCTGTCACGATGGTAGATAAAAAATTTACTAACAAATCACCTCCAGACCAAGAGACAGAGTTACAGCGCAGAGTAAAGTAGCTTGTTATCCACATACTATATCGAACAGAAAATGATCAATACAGGATGCTGTAAGGAGGAAAAATATGGAGAGTGAAATAATAATTGCACGGAATGAAGATTAGAAACTATGTGAAGGAACTTGATTAGTAAATTATTGGTGGAGGAAATTTTGCACTGATCTTCTTGTCTACAACAGTTTGTACTTGAAAAAGGCAAGATAATAATCGGCAAAAACACAGATCCTATGATGTGGTTCATACTGCCGTTGACATCCCTGCCCCTACGACAGATAACTGCTGATGTACTAAGAGTTGAGCACAAACAAATTGATCTGGATGTGGCTTATGGAGTAGCCGCCATCCAAACAAACCACACTCTCCTCAGGTGAGAATAGTCAGTAAACCTTCAAGTGCAGCAACAGCTCTGCTATTGTGGGTCTTAAGGGCTAAGGAGCTATTACATAGTTACTGTACAGACCCTCCCCTGTGGCAACAGCAAAGCAGGACACAGACACATTAAATATTTACCATCTGTGCACACAACAACTTCCCTGACAAGATCACAAGGACAACAGGCTCCTGCCTCAGTGGCCTGAAATGCTCAAAATCATGTTTAGGCAAACATCACAAAATCATCAATAGTTAATTACATTTTAAAGTTCTGACTTTTAATCAATTGTATTTTAAAGGTAGTTAAATAGCAAACTTCAAATTTCTAATGCAAGAAACCCCACCATGTATTCACCACTCACTATGAAGCTGAATAATCATCATGCTCACTATGGATAGGGTTTTATATAAGAATAGCAAACAGGAAAAAGGACGTCAAAATACTAATGAAGTTGTCTTGGAGCAACACTACCTCTTGCTGTTAGCCAGAGGAACTACTTTTCATTCTCTCAGGCTACTGAGTCTAAGGGGCTGTGTGAGAGCTCTGTTTGACACACACAACTTTGAATTTTAAGCAGATAGACTCAACTGCCATCCAAGCAACAGAATCTACTGCCTATGATGAGTTTCACACTAGAGAGGAAGAGAAAAGAAGGGAAGGAGAGAGAGAAAAGACACACTAGCTCACGAACAAAGCATTAAGATTTTATCTCCTTTTATCTTCATGACACTGGCCGTTATTCCATTTCAGGTTGTGCACACGTTACCGGTCACTACGGTTGTGCGGTTACGGAACAGAAACAGGCCCTGCTGAGGAAGCCACTCTTCCGTAACCAAACGCAACAAATGAGATTCTCTCTCTCTGCCACAAATTGCAAGAGCGAGATTATCGGGGGTGCTGACATTGTATAACTTGCTCATCAAAGACAGATAGATTCCAGCAGGAACTCGGGAGACTATTCTTGTCTTCTATCACCCAGCCCCTCTAGATCTGAATGTCATGAGTTTCACAACTCCTCTCCGGGCCATGATAACAGAGGAGGAGGGAAGTGGGGGAGTTGCAGGAAAAAAAAAAAAAAATTAGGGTGACAGAGGGAGGAGGAGAGACAGAGGAAAAGAAAGAGTGGGACTGACACTGGTGACATGGGTGTGGGCCTAACAAGACCTAGTTGCCTTGATTTCTACTTTATCTGTCTTTATACAGCCCATTTACAGCCATGAGAGGCGTGTTGAAGTGCAGACAAAGAAGAAATATGAGGACACAAATCACACCAACTGAGTGGGAGATTCTGTGAATGTGCCCTTAGAGCAATGTGTGAGTGTGGGCACGGCGTAGCAATTTACAGCAGTGTTACACACACACATACACAATCTGACTGAAAAACCCCAGCAGGACATATAACTCATCCTCTCGGGTGAAATCCAAGAGAAGACGCCCATTAGAACAAATAACAGAGAGATTCTGAGAGTCGTGGAGAGGCGAGGGAGAGAGAAGCTTATTTTTAATGTAACAACTATTGAGTCAAGCAGGAGGAGAGAACCCCGTGGGCCACATCCTTGGATTAATGACTTTGCAGACAGAGGAGCAACAGAGACTCAGTTAGGGGGCTGACTTTGATTTATCCACATGAGAGGGCTAGACAGGGAGCAAGAGAAGGCAGGGAAAGATTTCTAATCATGCAGCCTCATCAAATTCATTCAGGCCCCAAGGTCTGTCCACTGTCAACAATCTCGACATGACCTGCACCGGCTGTTTGGAGCTTCTCCTCCTTCCTTGTTTCTGCCATCAAATGAGAAGTCCTTATTCTTCAAGAAACTTCCACAAGCTAAGACCAGACATGTTGAGCTTATAGAACAACAAGATGTTGCAATGCTACAGAGAGACAGGGGTTATCAAGCAAGCAAAGCTGTCAGTTATCAGCAAATATGTTGATTTTTTTTTTTTTTTTGTCCTCTGTTGTTAACATGTGCGGATGTAACATTTCATTGGGAACTGGTACTATGCAAATGAGCTGTCACTTTCCAATAAAATGACATTTAAAGAGTGAGAAAGAATGTCAGAGAGGAAGAGAGAATGTCAGATTATGTGATCAGATTATCTCCATGTTTCCTAAATACTGACCTTTGTTTAAAGAGTATCATATTTTATGCCTTTAACATAGAGGAACTAGTATGCAAATACTGTCAAAATGGTTGAAATGATTGGGTCAGATTTTTTCAAGTGTATATTAATACAATATTCTAGTCAGTCAACAAGTAACAAATAACAGCTTCTTCAATGTGAAGATTTGCTGCATTTCTTATGTGATCATTAACTGAACATCTGTTTTGGACAGTCGGTTAGACAAAACTAAGCAATTTGATGACATGACCTTAATTGGTAAAGTGGCCTCACCTTAGTACATTGTGAAGAGCATTTGAAGGACAATGATTATTTGATTAATCAAGAAAATAATCAGCAAATTAACTGATAATGAAATTATTGTCACTTGCAGCCCATCTGCACATTGGAAGTGTGGAAGTTATTGGAGTTTATCATTCCTCCTTTTCATTCTGGCACCAGAGGGATCCTTCCCTAGTGTAAGAGGAATTTGTACTAAAAAAAGATTGTAGCTCTGGAAGACATCCACTTGATTTGACTAACTGACGTGTGATAATAGCTTCAGTTAATCTTTAAAATGTGTTTTTGCACTCAATGAGGACTGTGGATTTTGTCCCTCATCTCTTACATTGGAGTTATGTTGGAGAGGGTTCATTTCATGGCCGATATGAAGAGGAGTCATAGCAGTAAACAATAAACATAAGATCTGAATTGTTCTACTTTTTTTTAAGTTTTGGGGCAATTTATCCTTTTTATAAGCCGTGTTTGTTGTTGATGTTTTCCTCCTAATGAAAGTGCAGCAGCACCATTTGGAAAACAATTGAATGTTATTTGTTTTGCATGTTTTGTTTTGTCTCCCCTATGCTCACGAGACATAGAATATCAACCCAGTCTCACAACAAAATGTGTAATAGCTACGTTGGTCCATAGCGCAAAACAAATTAGTTTCACAATAACTGCTCTGAAATTGTGAGATGCTAGGTGGAGCGGAGCAGGTGGAGCCAAATGCAGGAGACATCAGGCAGACCAAAGCTGAAGATCAACTTATTTATTCTCAGCTTGGGAAGGCAAAAACAAAGCTGGCAAGTCAAAAACAAAACTGAACAATGTAGAGCTGAACAAACTGTACAAAGGATCTAAAAACTCTGAGCTAAAAAACAGGACTTAAATACAAACTGAACTAATGAAACAACAAGGAACAGGTGGCAAGACACAAGGGCAGGCTTTGAGCTGATTGGCTGGGAGACACAGGGATCAGGGCTGAGACTGATGCAGGACAGGTGTGGAGCACAGGAATACAGAAGGGAAACAGAGCAAACAGAAAACCAAAAACCCAGAAAGCACAATAAAACCATGCACAAACCTGTTAATAGTTAAAACCATTATGCATTAAATAATAAACTTAAATGTGCACATATCACACTGAGCAAACACAGCAAATAAACATGTAAATAAACTCCAGCGTTACATTGCTAACCCAGGAACCTGTGCACAGAACAAGACAAACAAAACAAACAAGAACCAATAAATCTGTCAAATGTAGTGGTCTGCATATTAAGGCAAGTTCATTCAGTTCATTTTTGCCCTTAGTTCCAATGAGAGTCAATGTAGAAGCAACAGTTTCTCAAGTGGTCCTCAAACATAATCTGCAACCTCTCTTATCTGTCCTGCTGCCCACTCAGTCCAGTCTGAAACAGGCAGGAAAGCCTGAGAGCATCTGGTGGACGGGTGAAGGGACATAGAAACTGGGACAGAACCATCATATATGATGCCTATGTTTTTTTAACCTATTTTTTTTCTATTGGCCTGCATCCACGTCATGTGACTGTCAAGTGTCTGTCTGCAAAAACAAACAAAATGGCTGTAATTCCTTTTATTCTTAGTGAAAAATGCAATATTTTAATATAGTTTTGGCATTAAAATGCATTTTGATGACATTTTATAGCAAGAAATGTGCATTTTACTTTTCTAATCTTTGTTCAGAGAATGTATATGATGTTTAGTTTGTCTGTTTTTACGAAGATTGTTTCAGGTCACCCCAGAAAATTGTTGGAATGCAACATTTTGTTGCTATGGTGTTTGCTATGAACACTGCTATCACTGAAAACACATAGCTTGCATGTTGTTTTAATCACTTTCTTTGTGTTGTGTAGTTATCTGAGCTGTCATGTTATTTGCATTATTTTCTGTAACTGTTTGATGATATCCTTTCAATAAGAAAAAACAGATTTTAGAGACCCCCAGGGATGAGATATTTCTTCTTCTTTGGATTTCCAACAGTGAGGAAAATGGGCTACTTCCTAGCAGCGGGTCCTCTGGGCCGCCCACCTGACTGATATGATCTGTCGGAAATCCAAAGAAGAAGAAGCGCTCTAAAATCTATGATTTTTTTATTGAAGAACATCAAACAGTTACAGAAAATAATGCAAATAACACACCAGCTCAGATAACTACACAACGCAAAGACAATGATTAATGAACAACATGCAAGCTACATGTTTTCAGCGATAGCAGTGTCCATAGCAACCACCATATCAACAATAGAAAATGTTGCATTCTAACAATTTTCAGGTGAGACCTGAAACAATCTTCGTAATAACTAACAAACTAAACATCATATACATTCACTGAACAAAGATTATGAAAATAAATCTCTTTAAAATGTCATCAAAATGCATTTTAATACTGAAACTATCTTAAAATATTGCATTTTCCACTGAGAATAAAAGGAATGTCAGCCATTTTGTTTGTTTTCACTGACAGAAACTTGACAGTCACGTCACGTGGACGCAGGCTAATAGAAAAGAATATGCTAAAAAAAAGGCATCTTACAATTTTAGAGCTGTTATTGTGAAACTAATACTTTTTGTGCTGTGGACCAACGTAGCTATTACTCATGTGAGACTGGGTTGAGAATTCACAGTGCATCAAATCAAACAAATTACAAGCAATTTTAAATCAGCAACATTTCTATTTGAGCAAGATGTTGAGACTGTGACCAGCATTGCTTGACAATAAGCCATCTCATGCGGTCTCCTGGTAACACAGGACTTGCAAGACAATGAACTATATTGTGCTTTTGAGGGGTGCTGATGCTGAAAGCTTTCAGCACCACGGACAGCAGCTGCAGTTCTATACAGATACAGAGCTCATTGAATGTGTTTGTGCATCACTCCAAGGTCATACTGTGTAGGGCAACATTGTCCAACCTCACTGAATACTATTTACTATTTACTTCTAAAATCTAATGAAGATTCCTAAAAACACTACATGTGTTATGATAAATTACAGGGAGATGTATTCTCATTTGATATGATAAATTATAGCAGTTTTAGCTGGTAAGAATCACAGATTAATTAGCTTTCTAGTCACTTCACTTGATTAAATGAATTTAAGAACTACATCCTCACAGTGCAGACATGGCAATATCAGCTAATTTAATTAATCTCAGATAAACTTTTAAATAAACTTGGATAAACTAAAGCTCAGAGGAGGCTTTCCAGGCATGGATCGATTCAAATGATGTATCCTGGACCCAATCAGACACAATTCCTGTGATACATTAATCAGCAAGTCTATAAAAGAGAAGAGATGGATCAATCAAATCAAATTTTAATCTTGGCTAAATCTATTAGAGCCAGTAAGAACCTGACGTAATTTTACTGGGCCCTAAATGGATGAGTCTCTCACTGATAATTTTGCATGCTTTTCCTACACAACAACAGTATTTCCACAAATTTTACAACCCTCAGATATGCCAGAGTGAAACAGCTGCCGAAGGTGAGGGAATGTCCTTTGTGGCATGGTGTCTCAGTGTGCAGTGTGATCCCTGTGTTCGTACAGCTCTACGTCTCTTGGCAATAGCCTTCGACTTCAATTCCTGCATCAAAGAGCAGGACAGCTCTTTCATTTGCCTTTGTTCCCACTGTGGCATTTTACCAAAATCTGACGGTGCTGGCACTGTCCAATCCCTGCTGTGACCCTGACCCTTTGAGGGCCTGCAGACCCCAGCTGGGAATTGCTATGCTTGTTCTTGTGTGGTGACGACTTGCTGTGATACACTCTGAGTTTTATAAGCCAAACACGCACCACAGGTATGTTCTGACAGGCCTGTGAACATATGGCCTGAAATTTATTTCTACAGGGACTCTGAGTATTTAAATAACGGCACCTATTAGCATTATAGTAAATATTAATATTGACATTGACCTAAGACATCTCTGTTTACCTCAGACTCTTTAGTTTTACATCACTTTTACCTCACTATTACTGTTGCTGCTGCCACCAAGGCTCATTGTCTGCTGTATTTGCACTTTCCATTATCTATATTTAACTGATTGTATTTAACTCTGACTACTGTACATTTCGTCTTCTTTTACACTGTATTATATCCATGCGTATTGTTCATACTGTATATAATATGACATCCATTCTACTGTGTATTGGTTTCTGCTCATACTGTATATTTCATACTTACATTACATAACATAGCTGCATTCATTGACTCTATACTTTGTATATTGTTTTGTTGTATTTCACTGTTACATGACTTCTTTCTAACAGTGCCTCATTGGTTTATTGTTCAGTCTGTACATTGGTTTGTTTTATAGATGTGTGTATATATATATATATATATATATATATATATATATATATATATATATATATATATATATATATATATATATATATATATATATAAGCTGCTTTTTGTTGCCCTGGTACTTACTGTGTGCAATGAAAGTAAAATTTAATCTAATCTAATATAGAAATGTTATGAATAGCTTCAAATGTCAGATTGCCAACCTAACTGCTACTTTCTGATTAGCCAGGGAATTAACTGAGCAACTATTTATTATGACAGATTGGATGTACAAATAATAAACAGGACATCAACTCTATTGCACAAAGAATACTAAATAAGTAACTGTCACACCCTGCCTGGACTTTGTGTGTTTTTTGGTCTTTTTATGTTCTTGTATTCTTTGGGGTCTCCTGGTTTGCACTTCTGTTTAGTCCTTCAGGTCATATGGGTTTTCTTGTTATATTTGGGTGGTGGGTTTGGACTGCCTTTTGTTGTTTAGCCTGGTGTGTTGTATACTTTAGTTAAGATTCATGGTGGTTCTTGGACAGGTTGGTGTGGGTTGTATTTAGAATATTGTGTTTTCTGGGTTTTGGTTTTGTTACTGTGTTTCCCTTGTGTGTTCATGTACTTCCCCACACCTGCCCTGTATCAGTCTCGTCAGCCCTGCCCTGCTTGCTGTGTTTCCTCAGCCAATCACTCCCAGCCTGCCCTTGTGTCTCATCACCTGTTCCCCATTCCCTGATTAGTTTAGTCTGTATTTAAGGTCTGGTTTTGAGTTGAGTCTTTGTTGGATCATTCGTTTTGTTTAGTCTGCTAGTTCTGTTCAGCTCTGTTTGCCTGTTCTTCCATCCACAATTAAATGAGATTTTCATCAAATCTGCATTCCAGCTTCTGTGTTTGTGTCCACTCCTGCCTCCCCACTCTAACAATAACGACAATCATCCTTATCAAATTGTACACTCACGACAGGTTTCAGTGCTCAAAAATTCCTAACAATAGCCGGCCTAGTGCCAGCTAAAACACAGATGTCCATCTGGACTCTGTATGATAAAGCAGGAGCAGTATACACTGTACCGTATTTCAGCCGTTAACAACACTGAAGCCCAATTCTACCTCTTTGCTGCCTTATCAATTTCTGTGCAGAAATAGCATTTACACTCTCCAGCTCTGATGCAACCAATCCTCTAATGTAGATATGCTTCCGAGCGTACAGGGAGAGAGGAAGAGGAGTGTCAGGGGTGTGGGTCATCATCCATTTCTTATAAAAAGTATTCAGCTCATGGATGAAAAGGGAAAAAGAATATGTTTTGGAATGATGGATGACGGGCGACACAAGGTCATATCAAAGACGACGGGGGGAAAGAAACACATGATGAAATTCAATTTAAATTCAATGTTTCCTTGGTGACTGGGCTTTGAATAAAGAGCTGTATTTAAGAGCATTAAGCCAACAGGCAAAGTGTAGCTTAATGCAAATGAAATAAAATATTTCTTTATAAACCACTACACAAATCAAAAATGAAGAGCGTAATCTGTTACAGCAGTGAAGGAACACAAATTGTCTAAAAGGTACATCCTGCAGTAGCAATATGGAAGTGAGTTAGGATTAATACCTACGGCAGTTTGCTCTTGAGTGCTAAAATTAATTAAAAAGTGCTGTAATGAATGCTGACATATTACATTCGCCATAGCTTGGATCACAACAATGACCTCATACCCCACTGCTCCCCAAAGAGAACTCCTCTTTCCTCTTACCCATCCCCAGAGAGGTCAGAGTCTCACTAAACATGGCTGTGATTCAGAAACCTTTTTCATTATTTGTTTCAGCTCGCCCTCATCAACTTCACCTTGGTACCATCCAGGGAATCCATGATGCCATTTAAATTCTGTCACTTTTCTGTTAACTCAAGTAAATGTTCTAAAATAGACGTCTTGAGCACAGAAAGAAGATGTTTGTAGACACAATGTACTGCACAGAATACATAATGAATGTTTGGGATTTCCCCTGTATGACCCGCTATGGGAGAATACACAATAAATAAAAATAAATGGGGTACTTTTATATTATTTCTGATTTGGTTGCATAAAGGTAAGTGTGTTTTTGGCCTTGTCACTGCAATTGACCATGTGTATAATGTACAGTGTGATGCTTCACATCACCAGGGGAAGTCAAGTAGAGCCAGTTAGGGGTTAGCAAACAATGTGTGTATGTTTGTGTGTGCAAGAGAAATTCAGTGCAAACAATAGGATGTCTGTGTGAATAATAAGATAAAATCAATAGTAATGATGAAGTGAAACGCAGACATTTCATCTTGTCTGAACATTTCCAATCACCCTTTGCTGAGTCACGGCACAACCAAGATTTGTAACAACCAAACTAAACTTCAGAAAAACACATCCTGCAGCTATCTCACCGCTTGCTGCAGACAATTTGCAGCCACATTAGTTATTATGCAAAGAGCACTGCTGCCTGAATGGGAAATATAATGACTTCTTCATTGTATGCACTGAGGATAGTCATCCAGTGAGCGACTGGAGCAAATGATTCCACTACATTAAGGATAAAAGCTTTGTCACATTTGTACCGCAACATTTTACTACTTTATATTTATTTTTTGGAAGCCTTAGAATCATTTTGCAAGCTCTATTGCAGCCAATAACTAGGTTTGTTACTGTAAGTAAACCGGTTCTGTGTAGATTTATATTGTCTGTTTGCTGGATATCTAATACAGTGGTCTCTTTGCAGGGGTAGGCAATGTTGCACTTGAAAAATACAAGCGATGAAGATGACCCTGCAGTGAGAAATGTAGCCTAGAACGTGCAACACACCCCTCTTGACAGGCTCATCTGTCATTTCAAGCTTGATAAGCTGGACCCTCTGCTGCTATTGCTTACTGCATCATTCTTTGACCCAAGGTTCATAAAACTGGAGTCCCTCACAGCTGAGGTCGGAGCCTACACAGCAGTGCATGTGAGGAGATCTGCAGCACACAAGAAATGTGGATACCGAGGGGGGAAGAAAAACATCCCACTCTATTGTTATCAGAGTCATATTCCTACATACTGTTACTCTCAAGAGGACAACACAGAATGTGAAATAAATGCTGCCTCTGCACAGAGTCAGCCATCAATGTACAAATCTGTTAACGGTCAAATCATTCAGCCAAATTTGTCAATAATGATTGACTGTTTTTTCGAAACCCATTCTCAAAGCTAGCCCTCCTTACATAAATGTTTGTAAGCACTCTGGACACGTACAGTATGAATGTTGTTGCAGCAAGATGTAAGACACAGTGGTTGGGAGAAGAGGAAATAAAAAAATGTGAAATATACTACGTTTATCTGAGGTGTGATTCAAATATTCAGCTGAGTTGTGCTGTGTGACTTCAGATAACACTATGGGTAGGGGCTAGCATGGGGTTTCATGTTTTCTGTGGTCAGTGAGAGATTTTAACTGGAAATATAGTAAACCTTATACATTGTCAAGCATGACAGTTCTATGAAAATGAATAAAAAAACTTCACGTCATTTTCATGTAACCCAACCTTGGCATTCAACACAGGGTACAGTTTATGCACTCTGAAACCTGAGCTGACAGTAGGCCAAGTCATGAATTATTCAACCTGAGGTACGCAGACAACCAATACAGATTGCTTTCTTGTTTACTGAAGTGGCTTTCACTACCCTGACTGTCAATAACTCAAGGATAGAGGCACTCAACTGTAGTATTGGCAATAATCAGCAGCTTGAAAAGTTGTCAAAGCTCTGCATAAATGGCTGCAGAGCGGGGTGGAGTTAGAAAAGGTGACAACGGACTGACAGCTGAGTTTATACAACAGTGATTATTTTCCTCAGCTACAGGATATGTCATACACATTAAAGACTGCCTGATCAACAGGAGTTTCTATGACAACCAAACTGTTTTCTCACTGCTAGTATGACACAAAATAAAACAACTCTTGGAAAAAATAACACAAGCAACAGAAAACAAATTGAAAAGTTGTCATAGTTTCCTGATTTGTAAATTGAATACCACAGACTGGTTCCAAATAATCTGACACAAAAAATCATTTTCTGTTTGTAAATTTGTAATCTCTGCACCAGAAAACACTGATATTTGGTTAAGATATTTCATGAAAGATCTGAGCTTTTACCTGACTATGGTTATGGTACAAATGGGAAATGGGATTCATGTATATACTGGAGACTATAAAAACTGAAAATGATCAAACTGAGAAGTAGGAGAGCCAGAAATAAGGTGCAGTTAGGGGATATCAGGAGTTCAGCTTCATTGTAAAAGTAAAGCCGCTTGATGAAAAAGACACAACAGCAGCTTTGAGCTTTTAAGGCGGTTCACTGAATCATTTATAAATACCTCAACAAAATGTGTAGATCGACATATTGACCCGAAGCAAACAGAAATGAGACGGTGCATTTAATAAAAAGGTAGAAACCCTCTATTTACAAACAAATGAAATGCATAAAGGGTTCGGCCATGTTTCCTCTCTTATTAAGTATCACATCTTTGTTGAGGTAGTTTCTGTACTAAAGCACACAGTCTGTATAAAGACAGCAGGGTATAAAGGGCTGCATACTGCTTGGTGCCTCTGTTGCTGCCTCCATGCAGAGGCAATAATCTCAACAAATACCGGTCACAGCCATCTCAAACACCACAGGAAGTGACCAGGAGCGATCCCACAACATGGCAGCTCGGCATAAATGTGTGGCAGTACCATAGCATGTGTTCTTTTTTTTCTCCGCACTTCAACTTTCTGACCGTCTCCCCCGCAGAGTAAGTGACAATATCTATGCTTGAATTCTATATTCACTTTTGCTCTCAGTAAGAGGTTGTGACGTGATCGGGGTAATGATATGTACAAGTGATTGTTGGCCAACCTGTAAACTGCCAAGTTGTATGCTCCTCTTGTCAGCTGTTCCTGTGGAAAAAGAGAAAAGACATATCTAAATAAATAATTAAAAAGGCTTTAGCTATAGGTCTTAAGCTTAACTGACAGCAGTGGAAAAAAGCACCACAAGAGCTAGAAAGCAATATATTAAATTTTCTGAAAAGCACACGAAGCCACAGTTGCATACGCCCATGCATCACTAAGCAGGATGCTTGGCTGAATCTCCCCATTTTATAACAATTAATAGCATATTCATTTGTCAGTATGATATACAGTGAATCATATCTTATGTGCTCCAAAAAAACATTACTATGTTTTGCCTTATTTGGCTTGAATTCCACTGATTTGTTGACTTACGTAAATATGACACATATCCCCAAGCAGATTAAACCACCCACCGCCCCTTAGTTTGTGTACACTGAATTTAACTGGCAGCTGCAAGAACACACATCATGAATATCAATTATTGCTTAAGTGGAGCTGTGAAAATTAGCAGGGCGGTTCTATTGTGTAGGTTAATGGAAACTCAGACAGGCGTTTAACTGTCGGGTTAATGCCAGTACTAAGCCACCACGACAATTCTGTCCTTAAGCTTGAATAATAAATTGAAAATGTGTGTGGGCCTATATCATTGGTTAGCGACATGCACAAAACATTGGATTTATTAAAAGAGTGAAAAACAAGCAAATAAGAACAATAAAACAAACTGTTTATTCAGCATGCATCAATATATTTATGATATATTTTTTTAAAAAGTACACCCTCAGTAGGAATGAATGGGCTTGGGGCTGACTGCCAGCTAACTGTGTAGGAAAGTCAGAAAAGTACAAAGCCCAACACACTGTTAGTCATGGGATTTGTTATATAAAAGAAAAAAATCTATAAATGTTTGTCTTTTTCTTCCATTTTCCCCAGGCTCTGATTTGAGACCTGGCCATTATTTGGGTAGCAGTCTTCATCTCTCCATTTCCAGTTACCTGGAAAAGCCAAAGTCTGAGAGTTTTGAGAGGTGGCGAGTCACATCATCACCTAGAGTACACCCAGTGTCCTAATGAAATGAGCTCTGGGGACACAGTTTGCTGACTGGCCTGGCTTCAAACTAATCAATTGTGATGTCTTCCAGACTAGAAGCCTCCAGTGAAAATAAATGTAAGTTTTTGACTCTATGTGGATATATTCTGCCACAGAGTATAGAGAAAACCACAAAAACTCAAGTCACTAGGAGTTCAACCCATGCTTCACTCACAATTCACTCTTTCTATAATGCATCCCAAGGTGTACATTAATTCATATTTCATTAAATATGAATAAACATAATTTCTTCACACAACAGTACCTCACACATTATCCCTAATTTCAGACTGTAGAGCCATTATCATTATCACCACCATCAATGATATGACTGGTGGGCGCGCTAATGCTAATTAATAGGTAGGAGGTGGGGCTAATCAGTCAGTCCAGTTATCTTAATTTACCTATTCCGCTAAGGAGAAAACGGAGAAGGAATGAACATAATTGAGTCAACCACAACTGTAATCACAATGTCTTGATGAGAGAAATGGGCTAATCATCGCTGATACGGCGTGCTTTCAGGTGCAGGAAGAGCACAATAAATGATTTAAATATGAATTGCCTGGCTGGAGTAGAGAGATTCTCTGAGTCGAGAAGATAAAGCAGCCTTAACTGTGATTAAAAAAAAAAGTCAGAAATTTCAGCTTATTTGCCTTACTTTCAGCTTCGCATCAACCCTGGTATCGAGCAGTTTGCGGGAGAGAAACATATATCTTGCTGTGTAATTGTAACTGGGGAGGGCTGATCAACATAAACATAAATAAACAACATAAATATTCTGCTTTTCTATCTAAACCTCTGCATACACCTGATGCCCAGAGTCTGCATAAGCAGCTCACCACAGGGTGTTAAAATAGCCTGGTTGAAATGGATTTCAGCCTCGGGTCCAACATCTAAACTTGGTAGTTATCATCATGGGAGAAAATTAAACGTTGCACTTTGTACATAGTGTATCTTTTTTCCCAATTTGTTTTACTGGCCTTTTAAAATTCTTAACATTGACTTCTTTAATGGAAACAAGAGTAAACATCAGAGTAGTGACTGTGAGACATTTTCTTTAATAAATGAATTCCGAACTCAATCAAGGACGACGTATTAAGACTCACAATAAAGAAAATTCATGCTCACAATGAAATCTGTCTGCTTTAAAGAGACTCTGGCATCTCATACAACACAATGACTGATGCAGCAAGTAATTACTCTTAAAAGTGCAGCGGTGTCGGGAATGAAGAAGACAGACGTATTGCTCAGTCTGCTCTATACTTTTTACACTCTGTCAGGTATTTGGGATGTGGGCTGTTTGAGGTAATGTTCCATTTGTCTGTCAGGGATCCTTTTCATTATCTTTAGTGTAGCTCACTGCTGAGGCAAACACTGTTTGTCGAAACTCTCTTCTCTTGGTTACTTCTCTCACCTTCACTATAGAAATAAGTCTCCTGTGACTGGACAGCGAGATCAATACAGCTGTTGTTTGAAAAGTTATGACACAAATAAAACTCAGCTTTAAACTTCTCCACAACGGTACCTCCTACACTAGGGGGCAAAGCTCTTAGGAAGCATCGCTCACACGGTCCGATTTAGCAGAAAGCTGCTCTCATCCCTCTCACACAGAAACATCTCTATGGAACGAAGCAGGGCGGAGGATGAGGATCAGTAGAGCAGCATCCCAAACGCCCCGACTGCAGCAAAACTACAGGGTAAACGTAATACAGCATGTGTGCAATTGTCTCTTTAACACAAGTAAACAATAAGCTTTTGATCTGACACCGCTGAGAATAAAATGAAAACAACGCACAAAGGTCACAACACGCACTGTGTCAATAAATACCGGATTATTGAACTTGTAAAGCAGTTAAGACGCTACAATTGCTTAATTAGAATTTTTAAAAGCCTATCAAATAACGTGCTAATGAATATTTGATAGTGCGCCTTGTCTAATGTCCCCCGAGGATTGACGTAGCGAAACAATAAGGGAAATAAAAACATATCGAAGCTGCGCTGGCAACGGCAGATGTCCCTGAGAGCTGCAGGCGTGGAAAACATTTGGAAGATGAGACAAGAGAAACAATCAGTAGCCAGGAGGTAGAAAAAGAAAAAACATGGAAAACGCTGAAGTAAACAAAGCCTTTACAATTAAGTGTTCATATTCTCAAAATACAAGACCAGAGGGAAATGCTGTGTGGAGTAATTATTCAAAGTAAGTGATGGTAAGACATTTTGTACAGAATTGATACTATTCAATAATTTAAAGGTTTTTTTTTTCCAACCTGAGTTATATTTTTGTAGATTTTACCATTGTTCATATTAGTCAACATAACATTTTAATCACCACCTTTATTAGTAAGATTATGGGATGTGCCAACATCGCTAAAGGTGAGACCAGTAGGGCAAACAACATGAGCAGTGAGATGATCAAACAATTGTCAGGCAATTGACAATTACCACTGATTACTCCTAAGTTCCCAGAGCCCAAGTCAAAAGTCAACAAATAGTCAACAAATAGTCCTAAACCACAGTTTACTATCATATATGACTGAGAAAACCAGAAAATATTTATATTTGAGAAGCTGCAACCAGAGAATGTTGCCATTTTCGCTTAAAAATAACTTTTACAAACAAATAATTGCTTAGCAAAATTGCTGCTGATTAATACTATGTTGAAAAATGAACTGATTAATCAACAAACTCCCAGTTTAACAGTCAAGTTTTTGAGTAAAATGTTATAATAAACCTTGTATATAATGGCCAAAACTACAAATATGGGTCCGTGGTTGAGATGGAATTTTACTTCAAAAGTGAGTTTGGAGGAGAGAAATTGATTAAAATTGCACATACATAGTGAAGAGAATCATTCACACAACCAATGAGGTCCAGGAATAATCACTGTTTGACAGCACATCAAAGAACCACAAACTCATGACTGAAAAGGCATTTCCAATCAGTCTGATACATAGTATAGGCATGTTTTAGATAAATGACGATGATGTCTTACCAGAGCAATCAATCATAAGCAACAGCAGCCTCAAGATTTTCTCTGTGTCACGAACAGTCATAATAGACCATCAGGTGACTGGAAAAATATAAAATAAATGTGCGAACATAGCTCGGGTCCCTCAACTAGCACCTTCCTGATGTAAATGCTGTCCCTTGCAATCATAGTTAGAGGTCTACCTGCTGTGATGAGGCTGCAGTGCAGACAGCACTAACTCCTCATTACAGTAATTGTGTTTTCCTCTCTTTGCACTCTGGGGAGCAGCAAGGCAGTGTTGCTTATCTGGCTGACATTTCACAACAGCATGCTCTCTGCATGGCTGTGTGTGACTGAGCATAAGAAGTAACTGTATGTGGTGAGAGTGGCAGTGCGGTTATAGATGACGTACAATTGTTTCTTTTTTTAGTTGTACACAAAAAAACAGAGTTTAACTACTCCTACTTTTTACACATTGTGGATACTATACAAAAAGAAATATATCCAAAGATTATCATTACAAGCGACTACTGCATTAATACACAAATCACAATTTAAACATCCATGTTGGCTCATGTTAATGTTAATCAGATTTCCTGCTATCGTGTTTACAATTGCAACCTTGCTGCCTGTCTTGTTAAATCAGATTTCCCATGTGGGCTGTTTAAATTGTGGATGGAGTCGCCTGTTCCCTGCATAAATGCATTATGTATTTTGGAGGTAGAAATCTTCTTTCACTCTTTCAAAAAGTGGCAAAATATGTGTATATGCTTTGTCACTGTCTTGTCTATCTCAAGAAACTTAAGAAATAAAAAAAACTTTACATCACCTCAGTGACTTATTGCCCTCAAGAGTAAAAGTATTTCAAAATCTGCATTTCTGAGCCAGAGGAATAGTAAATGAAGAGAAACTGAGACATTTCACTGGGGATGCAGTGGGATGTCAAACAGGTCATCATCGTCATGAGGTCTGACTCATTTCTCCCGCAGGCTTGTAAGCGATGCACTGAGGTCCAGACTCTTCCAACCTTAAATTTCTATCTCTCATTACATCATCATCACGGTGCATCACTAGACTGTCTGGCCCTGGACTGGATGTAGCTTCCATTCTGTCATTTTATTACAGTTACTATGTCAGGTCGAGGTTTATATAAAAAGAGGGCTTAGATTTACACCACTGGCTTACTTCCTACACAGGCCATTAATTACTGTACTACAGAGACTTTGGCAGAACCTCCATGTGCACATGCACCCTCTATAAAATATGCGTCTCCAGTCATTTTGTCTCTGATTTAGGCTGGAAATCTTTTCTTACAACAGGAAAAATCCTGTCACAGTGGTGAGTAAAAAACATCTTCTGATGCTGCTGGACGCATCGTCAGTGATGTTCCTGGAATCATCGGGAATTTCGGGTCTTTCAACATCATACTCCTTCCCCCAAGCGATCCACCAGAGGCTGATCAGACCCCTGCTTGTGTCCACCCAGGGTTGTTCTCTCTTCAGCTATAACCATGTAGAGGCTTTTTCTGCTGTGCTAGTGGTCTTATGAATGGCTGTTGTCTTCTTTTTTCCTCCAATGCTGAGTGTGCTGAGGGCTCTGGCCAGTGAATGAGAAGCAAACCCCCAACATCCAACCTCTATCGGTAGACACTTCCCCTTCCATTCTGATTCTCTGCACTGGCTGATATGACCTTCATGCTTGGCCAGTTTTCTCTCATAGGCTTCATCCAGGTTTTTCTCCCCCAATACTGTGAGCTCCAATAGGATGACATGCTTGGTGGGGTCTGACCAGAGAACCACATCAGGATGTAGGAAGGTGGTGGTAATGTGCTGGGGGAAGTTTAGCTGTGTCTCCAGGGCCACAGACATCTTCCATTCTTTTGCTGAGGCCATGATTCCTGCAGATTTCCTAATGGCAGGTGTGTTTGTGCCCCAGCTCTGACAAAGTTGATGAGCTTGGAAGAACGGGTGTGCCTGTTCATCTCCAGTCCTTCATTGACGGTTTGGGCAATGACCTTCAGAACCTGATCGTGGTGCTAGCAATATTTCCTGCTTGCTAGGGCTTTTGAGCAGCCACTCAGTATGAGCTTGAGTGTTACACATCCTGAGTACAGTGGGCATGCTCTTGACTCTGTTTTGCCCAATGTGTGGAGGTTAGCTGGGCTGGGTCTTGGTCATACACTGCCTGGATTAGGAACTTTACTCTGTCGGGCATAGACCTCCACAGGTCTGCCCAGGTCACTTTCCTTTCAAGAGCATCGTCCCATTTTGTCCCGGCTCCTTGCTTCTTCATGCCAACAGCTCTGTACGCTCCTATATCCTCCATGGCTGCCCTCGCCTCCTGCTGTACCAGGTGCTGGTTTTCCTGACTGCTGGTGTTCATGTGAGGAGCAGGGAATGATCTCAGTCCAGCTCTGTCACGTGTGACCATGCCTACCAGCAGAGTCATGCTTTGACCTGCTGGACCTCTTCTGCTGCCTTCCTTGGTGTTGCAGTACTTCCTCATTTCCTTGAATTCCTCTTCCAAGGGTTTGAATGGAAGCTTGAGTTTGTTGCTGTTGCCATAGAGTGCAATGTTAGTTAAGAACTTTGGCAGCCCAAGCCATCCTCAAAGCTGGGAGCTCGCCTCTCTTTCTAAAGCCTCTACTTTTGAGACAGGCACTTCATACACCGGGAGAGGCCAAAGGATTCTTGGGAGAATCACATGCTGGTATATCCAAGCTTTGAACTTTCCCGGCAGGCCTGATCTGTCCACTGATTTCAGCCACTCATGTAGCTCCGTACACGCAGTCTGAATGGATGTTGAATCTCTCAGTGAGGTGTTGAACACTTTGCTGAGGCTTGTTCACAGGCTTCTCAGAGATGGTGGGGATAGCTGTTCCTGCCATGGTGAAGTGGAATGAAACAACCACCTGACTTGGCTGGTTTGAAGCTCATTCTGTCCCAGTCCATTAGTGTCTCCAGACCTTGAAGAATTCACTGGCCACCTGGTACAAACTTTGTGGTGACTTGGATCATCCATGTAAGCCTGTATGGGAGGCTGACATAGGCCAGATCTCATTTTAGGCCTTCTGCATTCCAGTTCTGCTGATCGTATGAGCATGTACACCGCCAGTTAAAACAAGGTGACTGAAATGGTGCAGCCAGTTATTATCCCCACTTCGACTTCGACTCAACTTGTAATAGTTGCTGATGAGGTCTCTGGTTCTGCTTGGTATATGATGTATCAGCAAAGTGTGTTGCACTGGCTTGTGAGGGAGGGAGCATAGGCGTTGGGCAGGTCAAGCCACAGCACAGTCAGATTGCCCTTGTTCTCTCCTCTGGCCTTTCTGATTATCTGTGTCACCACTCCTGTGTGTTTGAGACGCCCAGACATACCCCCAATTCCTCCTTTTTTGATTGAAGTGTCAATGTAGTTGTTATCTGCCAGGTATGAGCTGAGTTTGTTTGAGATAATGCTGAGGAAGATCTTTGCTTCAATGCTCAGCAGGGAGATTATGCAGAACAGGTCTAACCTTGATGAGTCGTCATCTTTTGGAATCCAGACTCCCTCAGCTACTCTCTACTGCTCTGCAATCCTGCCTCTTCTCCAGATGACCCTTAATATCATCCACGACTGCACCAGAAGGTTTGGGCAGTTCTTATATACCTTGTATGGGAGGCCACTAGGGCCTGGTGCACAGCTGGATTTTGCTTTGTGTACCACATCCTTCACTTCTTTCAGCTTCTGTTCTGATTCATCAAACTGCTTGCTTGGCTCAGGTGGGTCTAACAATGCTTTGCATGGTCCCAGATCTTTGTGTTGTCGTGGGTCGCTGTACAGCCTCCTGATGTAGGTGTTCATTTCTTCTTCAGAGCAGCTCAGCTTGCCACTGCATTTCTTGCCCAAAAGCTCCTTGGTGAAGTGGAAGGGGTTGGAAATGAAAGCAGCTCTTCTCTTTGCTCTTTCTCAGTGACGCTTCCAGTGCCCCTCAGCCCGGCGCAGGCCCCTGATCTTCTGCCTCAAGATAGTTGTCAGCTCAGCCCGGGCAAGTTGTTCTTGCTCTCCCGTTTGTTTGTACTGGCTTCATAAGCCTAAACTCAGAGAAGAACTGTGGCAAGTTCCCCAAAATGTTTGGAACAACCTACCTGCCAAGTACCTTGAAAAACTGTGTGCAAGTGTACCGAGAAAACTGGTGCTGTTTTAAAGGCACAGCATGGTCACAGCAGATATTGGTTTCATTTATGTTTTTCCTGTTTATTGAACTTGGTATGAAGTTATAATTGATAAATAAAAACTATTCATGGCATTATTTTTGAAAGCATCCTCCTTTTAGTGCCTACAACCTTTGCATAGTACTGTTTAAATACAAAATATGACTTTACTGTATATGGTTTAATCACTAAATACTTTTGTGTTGCCTGTTTTTCAGCTGAGAAAAGTTTCCCATGGCTGAAATGTAATTGTCATCAACAACCAAACAGAATTCTGTGATTTTTTTGTTTCCCTGTTGATGTGATCTTATTGCAAAACAGTTCCCCCTAGTACATGAAAAATGTATGAGCTGTTGATTGCAGTTTTTTTAAACGTCCCATTTCTCTGCAGCTTTTATTTGAAAATTTACAGCAAAAGCAATCTTAAAGTAAATTGATTGGAGACTGATTGGATGATTGTAAGCTCTGAAATAAGTTTACTGAGTGCTTTCTTCTGTTGTTTTTTTTTTTAGTCACTGTAGATTTTTCCAGTTAGCTAGACACAGTATGTTACCTCAAAAATGTATTTAATGTTAAGGATGTCACCAAACACAAAAAACACAACTCACCTGTTCAGAGGGTTAGCTGCATAATTAAGGCCTTTGTTATTGTCCATCTATACTTTTTCTTTATATTTTTGTTAACCTACCTTGAAATCAGAAAGGTTGATTACATGTGAACTATCTGCTTTATCAACCACCTATGGTAATAATAACCACCTATAAAGGTAATAATGTATAAATGAATAATTATGGTGGCTTTGTGGCAAACAGGTAAGTGGTTTCAATCAAGTGCCCCAATAAGGACTTGATGTCTTTTTTTTTCTTAATGGTGTGTACGGAGGTGTCTGTCATTACACAACTTAATTACAGAGGTGACTGATTCAAAGTCCTCATGCTGCATGACTAATGGAAGGGATTGTGCCGCCAACATTGCCCATCAGCCCCAGAGCACATTATGACTCTTATCAGTGAACTCATTCCTGGCTCCTGACCTTTCCACAGTTCCAGAGTTGTCCATTACCCTTTCTCACCCTTCCACAGAAATAACAGCACAAGAGACTATACTCCATTCGCATAACAGGTTAACGAACAGAGAAGCTGCAAAGGTTTTCACTTAGGAGATCCTGCCTAATCGATTAACACTGTACAGCTCTCAGCATGAAGGAGTGGATCTATCTAGTAATAAATCAAGAGTGTCAGACTTCTTTGGCATGCTGATGCATGACAATGTTATATACAGTTACAACTACAACTTTAAAGCACAAAAATACAGTACCAGTCAGTTTGGACACACTCTCTCGTTCAAGTGAATAGGAAGGTGTGTCCAAACTTTTGACTGGTTCATATCAACAACTAATCAAATGACTACTGTAATGTGAAAAGTGTTACATAGTGACCAACTCATAGAGAATTATCACCAGAATTTGCATTTCACCTCAGCAAAGTTTTAGTGTCTTTCAGCTCATTGTTTTGTTTCACGTTTTCTCATCACTCTCTGCATAGTTTCCAACAGCACAGGCTGCTACCCAGTACCAATCAGAAGACAGACAAAGTTAGTGACTGGCTGGTGAATATATCGAAGCATTTAGCAGCTAAAAGCAAAACATTTTTCTCAGGAGTGGAGAAGGGAGACCAAACCCGAGCTAAAAGTAGAGTGAATATTGGCCTTGTACAAACATAACTCCAAAAGAATTGTACTTTCTGCTAACACATTGGCTGCAACTACTTTATATGGTGATAATATGTCAATAAGTTGTGTTTATAACTTGTTGCATTGCCTCCAAATGGCCAAAAAATCAACTGATGAAGATTTAAAGAGCAGCTTGGCTGAAAATTGTATTATTGCTGACCTCCAGAAGTGAACTCTAAGGTGAGAAAGTAAGTAAACAGAGACATCAGTGATGCTGTGTGATCACAGGTGCAACAAACTTGAAGTTTTTGACCAGAGAGGGCAGTACAACACTGCTTTTCAGCCTCAAATTAAGTTACACTTTAAGAATGTGAAAAATGTTTCTGGCTTCATTGGCACTGCTATACTGTACATGGACAGAAACATTTACAAAACCTTCAAAACATCTCATAACTGCTCCTCTACACACACTTAGTTGGTCATTTTCAATGAGAATGGTATGGATGGTATGGTAAGTTAATTTATATATCCCAAGATATCAGATGCAACATCTCAATGATTTGATCTACTCATAATTCACAGTCCTGATGGCATCCTTCCCTGGCTATTGATACTTATACTTATTGTTGTTGTTATGATTGTTGTTCTTCTGTCCCCCCTCCCCCTTTCCCTCTCTCTTTCTCTCTCTCAACCCAACCGGTCAAAGCAGATGGCCGCCCACCAAGAGCCGGGGTCTGCTTGAGGTTTCTACCCGTCGCCAAGTGCTTGCTCATGGGGGAATTGTTGGGTCTCTGTAAATTAAAGAGTACGGTCTTGACCTGCTCTATGTGAAAAGTGCCTTGAGATGACTTTTGTTGTGATATGGCGCTATATAAATAAAAATTGATTGATTGATTGATTGATAATAAAAACCCTGAATACACTGAAGTGATTATTTTTTACTGTGATTAGAGGTACTGCAAATGGTAGGCTACCCATTGCATCCCACAGCTAAAATATGTAAAAAGGGATATAACTGAAACAATACCAGTTGACCCTGTGATCCATTTGTCTACTGTGCACTGCCTTGGTACAGCATGCATGTGGATTTGACAGTTTTTACAAATATAGACCATAAGGAATGTGTCATCCTACGCTCTGGCACATAAACCGAGGCTGGTAATGTTTGTGTTATTTAAAGGCTCCTACTGTGACCCTATGTTTCATAACCAATTTAGATATGCTAACCATTATGCATATTTTAAATTGTTCTAAACATGATTATTCAAGGATATGTATGAGAGATAAATGGGAAGTCATTATCATAATTTGTCACATTTGTCAATTTCAATTCTGTTGCACCTTAGCGTTCCTGAAGAAGATACTGATTTATTATTATTTTACATGAAATAACACCCTGAAGCTCAAATCAAGGCTATCCTTTCTTCTATCCTTCTTGTGCCGTGGAAATTTGCACCTCACTGAGTCTTACCTTAACAGGAAAAATATTTGAGATTCTAAGAACATATTAATAAGGAGAATCTGTAAATGGTGATAAGCTGCACGACGGGTAGAGCATTTCCTCATCTCATCTCCATACTGTATTCAAAAGTGTACTCTACAGCAGCCCTACAATAAGCCCTTAATAATTGCATTTTTACAATTTATCCCAGTACATTTCAACAGAGCAACAAACTACAGCATCCAGAATGACCATGGACTCACAAATCAACAACTCTTTGATATAATCTCAATAAAACTTGCAAGTTTATGACAAGAATAGGACAAGCTTCATAAAGGTTTATTACAGGTTGCTGCATTAAGTAACAAGAAAAAACACCATCCAAAAGTGAATGGATTGTAAGACAGAGGCTCCACTAGCGGCCAGATAAAATCTAAATTGAACCAAAAAGACAAACCACTAAAGATGAAATTAAGATGGAAAGCTAGAGTCATACAGAGGTCTGATAGGATTCACACATATTTCCAAAATTGTTTCAATTAATTTCAATAAACTGACTGATTGATCATTGGATTCACTCATGAAGGTGAAATCCTGACCTTTAGGGGAACAGAGAGCCAGGGAGTCCAAAACAGAGGAAGCTATCGTATAACTTATTAGCTGAGTGGTTTCATCCACTTTTAACCTCATCTGTCGGAGTAGATGCTGCACCACAAAAGAGGAAAGGTTTTCTGACCGTGACGAGACAGGAGTCAACGGCACAAATATGTCTTCTTATTCATACAACTTATTTCCCCTTTAGCAACTGAGCTGATGAGCTTGCTAACTGTCTGTTAGCTTTTTTTATTCTCTTTAATAACTATTTATTGAATAAAATAATGTATGACACTGAGGACAAAATCACAGGGGGAAGTAAATGGCCCAGTATAGATAAAAAAAGAAGGAAGGTTAGAGCATATTGTGACTGTCTGGCACTAGCATGTTACCAGCTGGCTAGCATATTAGCAGTTAGCTTGCCAGCTACAGAGTAGTTCTCCAATAAGTCCTGCAGGTAGTCCTGACTAAGCTTGTAGAATCAAATATTTCACAAACGTGTGCGGATGAATTGATACGACAAGAGTAATTTGCTGCTATTATTTAGTAATACAGGATGATTGTTTGACTGGAATGTTTTTTAGGTCTTTTTATTCTCAATTTCTTCTGTGCCAAATCACACTACTAATGAGAAAGCAACAGTACTGAGAAAAGAGACCTTCTTTCGGGTCAATGGCTGAGAATTAACCTTTCCCACAACCACTCTCTGCAGGTTAATGCTGCCAGGTCTCAGGTATTATACTAATGAATTACTGCACCTCATGTTTCACAGATGCCGAGTACAGCTCCTCTAGACCTCTTCACACAATGTCTCACATAAATTTAAATCTGACTTTCTCTCTGAGCATCAGGGCTGATGCTCTTTAGGAGGAAAGAGGAAAAGATGACTCGGCTTCCTGCAATTCAGAACGAAACCTCATATCCAGTCATTTTACAGCTGAGAATGTGAAGACTGCAGGATTTGTTGAACTCACAGAAAAATGTGAAAATGTGCTGTATGTCTTGCCCGGGCAAACGAGAATATAATGAAAGTGGGGGAATTTTTGATAGCATGCTCTGTCTCTGCCAAGGTGCTGATACCTGAGGGATAATGGATTTCATGTTGCTGTGAACTATTGTCACAAAAGCAATCAAAGAACAAATCAGTGGCACAAGGAAAAACAAATAGTGTGCCTCTGGGAAAGCTTATCGCCGACCTGTCTTTGAGAGAGTGCAAAGATGGCTAGTAGGCATTCATTACCTACGTATGCGGGCAAAAACATCCTTACTATTACTGGAAGCTAGAAATGATCGGACTGCTCTCGTGCTTCCATCTGGCAATAAAGCTGTTACATGAAATGGGATCTCTGGTAGCACTACAGAATACCAAACAAGTTTCCTGTTTATAATAGCTCAGAGCCTCTGTTTCTGAGATTTATAGTACTACCAACAGACTGTAAGGAGCTGCATTAGTGTTTCACTGAGAGTGGAACAGTTCAACATAGGGACATAAAGAGGATTCAAAGACTTGAAGAAAATAATTTTGAGCAACAACCTCTTAATGGTATGTCTGCAATTGTGACTTTTTTGGTCGTTGTCTTTTAAGATGAGATTACAGTTATATATTTGATTAATGTTAGTGATGACAGCCCTTCTACCACCGTTAATGTTGTTTTTTTAAGTTTTCTTTCTTGTCCTACATGTTGATTTATCTACACAGCGTTATTTGTATGGCATGGAAATTAAGAGAAAATAGATGAACTGAGCAGTGATGATGTTTCAAAAAACAAGTGTCTTATGGTAAAGAAACATCAACATACTGTGAATCACATAACCAAAAGCAGAATCAAACTTTAAGCTTTTATTATTGAATTCCTTGTGTGGAAATACGTTAACTATAACCCTTAATGTGGAAAGAGAGCCCTTTGTGTGAAAATGGGAACAAATAAAGCTATTACCTTTAGAGGTGCCATCAGCTGTGGTTAAATGATTGCAGGCTGAAAACTAGTGATTTGTGATAACACTAGACCTGCGTCAGGAGACATACAGAGCTGCACAGCTGGCTGACATAATGGAGTCACATTCAGACACCTTATTAGGCTCAATTAAGTGTAGGTGTCTGTAATTATGGAGAATAGTGGGCGACAGTTTTTAGACTGACAACTTTAAATACTGCTCCCACAAAGTCTAATTTTCTCCTTACTTACTTGCATTTCTAACCATGTTTATTATTTGTATCATTATGCTACTGGATGTGCATGGTAAAACATATATAATAACAGATTCAATCCATTAAATTCAGATACATCAAACTTCAAACTATTGCATCACGCTGAAAAATTATTATACGCTGTTTTGCTATTTTCTGCAACAACATACATGTGGCAGGAAAGCTATAAATTGGCCTGCTCACATTTTTTTTTTAGCAAAGTGCTGTTAAGCAATAGATTTCCTGCTGTGCAACAGTAGCATTGATCCTCTTTCAGTACAGCAGTTGGAGTGTCTTTCAGGAATATCAATGGGGAAACTCATTAATCATGACTGTAAGGTAAACAGTAATTTGTTTTGCTTTTGTTCACTATTTTGTTTATCTTTACACAAGAGTACAGAGATGAAGTCTGGCCTTACTGTAGCTGGCCAAATGCATAAATGGACTAAAAACAACACAAGCTCATGCTCTCAGCAGGAGGGCGCATGTATGCAAACATGGCATGACATGAAAACCAACGTTTTGCTATTTACATTTACAGGAGCTTTACAATGGTAGCTGTGCAGTTTTCCCCATTTTTCACTTGGCTCTCATCTATGGCTTATAGGCTTAACATACTAAAATTTCTCTTTCATCTTTTCATCCTTTGTAAAAATCAATGTCAGTACAACAGAATGAGGCAAATTGTGAGTTTTTCTTTGATGAAATGTAACATGAGTCGACTTGAGAATCAAAAATGATGTCAGTATGTGCAAAGGAGTATACGTTTATGTGTGTGTGTGTGTGTGGACGTGTGATCGGACATAGGTCACAATGTTCATTCATGTTCTGAGACAATTACAATATCTGACAGGCCATGTCCAACATAATAATCTGTTAAATCCCCCATGTACAGTACATGTAGCATGCTATATATTTTACTACACATTCAGTCTTGCACTTTAAATACATTCAACGAACACATAGAGTCAATGCATTCATGATTTACAAACACTCTCTGCTTCAAGTTCACACATAAAAAGGAAGAATCTAACCTTGTCTAGTCCTTATTCTTGATTTTCTTAATTGGAACCTGTATCCTGAGATCCACATTTCATCTACATTCAGCAAAACATACATACAAGGTTATAGTTGTCGAAGATGTAGAAATGGAAGAAATTCAATTAAAAAAAAAACCCACAATGAGCTGCTTAAGATTTTGAATGTTGATTGTGTAGCAGAATATTTGTTTGAAACGGGTAATAAAAGTTTTGCCTCGTGTTTCCCATGTTTCTGTAAAGTTTTGCAGTCCTAGGTTGACTCCATGTCACAGTGCAGAGATGTGTACAATCATAATGACAATAAAATAAAAGACAAATCAAGCAAACAAGGCATCCTTCATAAATAATGCAGGGACCCCTAGAGGCAGCCAGTTCCTCCCCATTTCATCAAAATCAGACTGGTGGTGCATCAGTTATGACCTCTGAGCACCTGAAATTTAGATCTTTGTTAACTGTATCCTTAACCTTCTGTGTAATTAATAAACACCAGAGTGGCAGACTGACAGTGTAATGTTTTTAATCAGTTTTCAAAGGCAAATGGTCAACTTGAACTTATCTACTGAAGGACAGAGGAACATCCTCCAACAGTTTTCTACATTATGTGATTCAGTGCTAATTTACTGTACTGTCAACAAGATGTGAAGAACACTGTGAGAAATTTGTAAGAATATAATGTAATATCACTTAGTTACTGGCATTTCTTACATAAGAAATAAAGGTAGAAGTGTAAACAGTTCCTGGCCCTGGGTCATTCAAAGGATAATTGCAAAGTATTTTATTGTGTAAAACTGCCTGACTTGGGGCGTAAATGCAGTCTGTTTACAGTAAAAATGTGCAGAGGTACATGAGAAGTCCACAAGGTGAATGTTAAATTAGGATACTGCCTGAAAATTGAAGAGAAACTACAGACTGAAAGCTTTAAGGATTACTGGAAATATATTATAAATGCCACTTAAATTAGAAACATGTCAAAAGAGGGGCAACAACGTAGCTGCAGCTACATTAAGAAGAAGAACAAAAGAGAGGCTTCATAAAGTAGGGCAAATTTAAGCTCAAAAAGAAAAGGGTTGTTTTTTTTTTTTTAAATGAATCACTTTGCCTTCACACTTGAAAATTGTTTGCTCCGAATTTGTGCGTACTGTACGTACTGTACTTATTGTGCCTACATTTTCATTCTCATACTGTGTGCCACAGTATGAGAATGAAAATGGATGATTTCCCTCAGTGTTAATTGATCTGAGTGCAGAGTTGGCGGTCAGTTTCATCGATGCATTTAAGGCCACAGGAACAGCTGTAGCATTTGCTGAGCTGCGTGTGACAAATCCTCTAATGCCTTATAATCTTTTAGTTGCAAAGCCAAATACGTTGATCTTAGGAGGGTTTGGGCAAAACTAAAAGGTACATGGTGACGGGCAAAAAAAACGTATGACTCAACTATAAAGAAAAGCAGACTTGTGGTGACGTGCTGATTCATCACTGCCTGTGTGAACAAAGTTCAATGCTACATGAATCCTCTGGACCATTAGTGGTGGTTACTTTCAGGTGGTGACTTGACCATCTGGGTTTGATGTTACTTTAATTGGCCTTCTTTCATGAGGAACCGGAGATTCCCAACATGGACCATGAAGCAACAAGCTATTTGAGTCTCAGTGAATTCAGGACTCACTTTAATATCCAAGTTGTTGTTTTAAATACCCCCATCTGGAACTGAAATTCTATTTATATAGCCATACAAACTACATTCTCCTGCAAAATAATGCGTTATTTGAACATTCAAATGATTTAGAACGATTTTGAGCAAAGTGTTTGCACTACACTAAAATAACTTGAGTATTAATAACCATGGGAGAAAATGTTTTATTTGTCAGGGAAGTATTAAACACTATTAAAGACAGATGATAGATTCTCAACTATTCCTAAAGCCAATTACTATAGGGAATGGTTTATGGCTCCTAAGTGGTCAGTAAAATCCAAGCCAACTTGGCACTCAATGTCTTTTATACTATTTATGTCTCTTCAGAAAATATAAAAGTTAAAGCTTTGATAAACCAGAGTCTGGATTTAATGTGGGAAAGCGAGCTGTGCCACTGACATTTACTTGTATAAAATGTTGTTGATTCTTACATTAATGTAGTTTTTTGTTTATTCAATAATTATGTTTTGTAGGTCAGTGAGAGCTCATGTGTTGAAGAAATACAAGTCTAACCCTTCTCATTACTAGCAAGGCAGCTGTCATACATGTTTCATCCACTGATCTAATCTATACAAACAACACATTATTCGTCCTTTCTGGACAGAATAAAGCACTCTCACGCCGCTCTTGACCCTTTTACCCATTTGACTGGCAGGCTTAATTACAGTGATTGTGCATGAACTAAAAAGGAATATACCACCCTCATTTTCACTTACAAAAAACGGTTTAGGGGTCAGCAGGATATTACAGAGAAGATGGATTATTCATTTTAGCTGTCAAGATCAAAGTTTTAAGGCATATTTGTAATGACATGGTACAGTTTGAAAAGTACAAAGCAAGTTGGAAGGGGAAGAGAGCAGGTTTGACATTCAACAAAGGTGATCGACCAGACCGCCCAGTGTGCAGCAAGGTTATGGTATAAATGCCTGCAGCCTGCTGGGCATCCAGGACACCCAGGTCTAGGGTTGTACAGGTTGTCCAGGACTGTGCAGGTTGTCATTAGGATTCAAAGAGACACATGTACCCCAGATGGACTACTGTATGGAAGCAATTACCTCAAAACCGAATCAACTGCATCATTCTCCTTCACTTTCTGGACAAACCGGCAGCCAGAAAACTACTAAAATAACAGCTGTAACGCTACAGAGATCAAAGGATGAACTGGAGTGTTGTGACACTCTTTCATGTGTCTGTACTGGCAAAGGATAAAATCCTCCCCACAATGGTCACCTCCATTTATGGACAAACAGACACAGACACCTTGCACATTCACGCAGACACACATATTCACACAGGAGCTGCTCAGCACCGGCTGTTGAATGCCTTGCTCAGAGGCACTATAGTTTGATGGCAAGAGTGGGTCATCTATTGTCTCATTCCCCCTCCAAGATTTTCACAGATGGGATTCAAACCAGAAGACTTCAACACAAAAGCCCTTTTCAAAAATGTTCCCTTAATTGGATATACAATATTTGGCAAAAGGAAAAATGCAGATACAGAAAAAAATAAAGAATCAGCAATATTTGCTCCTGCAGTGAGTTGTCTGAGTTTTAAACTCACTTGTGCCATATCAAAGAATATCTACTGCAATTGCACAGTAAACTAATAGAACAAAAATAAACTGCAAATCAGGATTGCCTCTGCATGTTGATTAAATGTATTTTTCTATATTTAGTAAGTTATTTAATATACATTCCTAATTGGAAATGGGGATTTCATATTTAATGGCAAAGGCGAAATTAATCACACATGATTTGTTTAATTAATTAGGCTGCTGCTGTAACTGTAAGTAATCATGTAGCCTGTAAAAACATCATTAAAAAAATACCTTTCAATATATCCAATATACAGTTGAATCTGATTTCTCTTAGAATATATGATCGTCTCCTCCTTTGTCAGGTGCACATGCTCTGTCACAGCATGCATGGGATTTTTTTCTCCCCCCAAATATTTCAAGAAAAACATCCCTGATTGCAGTTCTTAATTGGGTTCGTATCACGTATAACAACGCGAGATTATACCCAGGGAACAATAACAATTTTGCTGAAATGACTGCTTTTTTTAAAAAAAAAAAAAAAAGTTCTCTTACCTTTGTGGAGAATTATGAAAGATCCTCTCCTTACCGCTGTGAGGATGAACGAAACAAAGGTAGGTCAATGCTTTAATTTTGCAGAAGATGAAGGGAGGGAATTATTGTCGCATAGGTGGAACAGCGTTAAAAAAAAAAAAAAAAAAAAAAAAAAGAAGCGTATTTTAGCTGCTGTCCCTTTTCAGCAGCCTGCTGGAGGCGGCAGAGCAGAGAGGTGAGCGGATGTTCAGACAGATCCTCCGCACGTATCAGCCCGTATCTGATGCTCAAGTCTCTCTTTTCCTTTCTTTTAAATCGCACATGCTGTCACTGTCATGTGATCATTCCCCACCGACCAATGCGCTCCCTACTACTCCTCAATCCACACACACACTACACTGTCTTATGATCCACGCACACCAAATAATGCTGCAGCTTACTATGCAGGTTTTAGCAGCCGGCAGGAGAGGAGGGGGGGATATACGTTCGACTTACATACTTTGCATATAATTGGCTAATTTGAATGCATTGCAAGCAAAAAAAAACTAATTTGAATAATTGTGAGGGATCTTAAGGACATCTGCTCATTTTCATACAGTTCATAATTCACTGCAGTCAGACAGCTGAGGGGATGCTGCGTGAGGTGTTCTTAGAAGACATACTAAGGTTTTTGGTGGTTTACTTACTAAAAGCATAAAAACATGAAAAGCTCATTCACTCAAACTCAGGGGTACGCTTTTTCTCCATTTTGTGAGACATCTTCTTGATGTAACCCGCTTGGCTTCCAACACACCATCCTCTCTTTAAAGCATCATCCATCTTTCGTGTCATTCCTCGTCCATCAGCGATTTGTGTTTGGCTGGATTTCGCCTCAGGCACTGCTGATGTGAGGGATTTGATGTCTACGGTCTGTGTGAAACCACGTGAATCCAGCAGGTGAAATTATGGATTCCGTCAGGGTTATGGGTAGAAGCGCGGTGAGTGACCCATCAAACCAGAAAGTTAGATTTAGACACAAGATTAAGATGGTAATGTTTGGGAGTAAGCCTTAAGATTGGCATGTTTACATATTAAATTGACAATGGTTATATTTAGAGTAAGTAAAGGTAATTCAAAAAAGCTTTTCAGCTCAACAGGTGCTGGACCGATTGTTTTCTAATATGTACGTGATATAATGTGCTTGTAGAAATGTTTTGTGCCTGATGAAGATCTATCGCTTATCAGAAAGTTACTCAACAGCAGCAAAATATTTAAAAAATTATAATAAAATAAATAATTACGGGAGCAAAACAGTGTTCATTTAATGTTTTAGTCATACTAGCAACATTGCTGTACAGATGGCAATGTCCACAACTTTGGTCAAGACTGAAATATCTCAACAACTATTGGATGGATTGCCATTCAATTTTGTACAGACACTCTTGGTCCCCAGAGGATGAATCATAAAGACTTTGATGATCCCTTGACTTGTCCTCCGGTGCCAGCTTGACATTTTCACTTTTTACTTACACTTTGGCCCGATTATTGCACTCTTCTGCCTCTGGACGTTTGGCCGCCCCATCACTCATCTCTGTCAAAGCTCTTCTCTGTTCTGGCTCTGCAATGGTGAAATAAAATCCCCACTGAAGTGAAGACAGCAGAGTCACTGCCCATCTTCTTCTGTCGCACGCTAAAAACCCACCTTTTCAGATTACATCTCACTAATCCTCGCTAGCACTTACATCTCATTTCTTTAAAAAACAGAGGAAAAAGACATGTTCAAGCACTTATGCTGTGACACTGAACATGTTTTCAGTCGTTTATTTAAAACACTTCCAATTTTGGATGGTCTTGCTCCCATGTGGTTTGAATGCACTTATTGTAATTAACTTTGTACAAAAGCGTCTGGCAAATTAATATAATTTAATTCGTGCAGTGTTGTCTCCACAGCTATTAGATGGATTGCCTTAAAATTTGGTTCAGATATTCATGTCCCCCCAGGATGAATTGTAATGACTTTAGTGACATCTAGCACCATCATCAGGTCAATATTTCAGTTTGGTTTACGATAAAACAACTGCATGACTAATGATATTCCTCATTAAGCCTCAGGTGTTCATTGTATTTACTGCTAATTAGTTAATTTTTGCATGCTAACATACTAAACTAAGATGATAAACATGGCAAATGTTACACCTGCTAAACATCAACACATTAGCATTGCCATTGTGAGCATGTTAGCATGATGACGTTAGCATAAAGGACTGCTGTCAGAGATTGTTCAGGTTAGTCAGGGTTAATGGGTTTGGTATCCAGGGATGACTTCCATCTCCACCTGTACAGACGTGTGGAGTCCAGCCTCCACCTATAGCATGTGCCCAGACTCTTATTAGTAAAGCATTACTAACATTTGCTCTGTCATCATAATCTTTAAAGTATAATGCCCAAGAACCAACAATAACCTGATACTGTACTTGCACTGTACTTACCCTCTGAAGAATTAATTTTCTCAGCTAATTTAATGGCAGGCTGACTGTTTTATTATTATATTATGAGATTTCAAAGTCAACATTTTGTCCACAGGCTGGTGCTATAGAGGAAAACTACTAGTCTCCAAAATGGGAGTGTTCGTCCTCTGGCGAGCATAAATATGTTCAGTAAATTTCATGGCAGTCTGTCTTTCAGAATTGGAAATTTATTTTGTGCAACTGGAAATTTTAACTTGATGGTGGCACTAGACCAATGATATGAGTGGGTCACCAAAATAATTAGGGACCAAGATAATGAGAACAATGAAAATTCACAGCAAATTACACGACAATGTGGCTACGGCCAGTTATTGTTGATATATTGAGACAATTGGACAAATGGAAGGACAGACTAACCTCATCATTGGTAGACAGTGTCTCTTCATTCTAGACAAAGCTAAAAGACAAAACTGTCACCATTTAATCAGCTTTTGTGTCTTATGGCAAACATCCATATCTCTGCATCACCTTCACAGCCAGACAGAACACTTCTATGTGGTGGAAACAAAAATCTCTCTCTTTTACAGTAAAAGCTTGAACCTCTAGCCAAAGCAGTTAACACTGTACAGTGACATCAGTCGCTTGCATCTATTTTTTAAGATGAATTGAAAGCAGAGTTGAGAGGGAAATCCTCTGTTGACTGTCTCCTCTATAATACATGCCAAATTGCCTGCAGCATGTTGAGTATCTCTTGTGTAACAGCATTATTTAGATGCATTTTAATGAAGAGCTTATTACTTCAAACCCAAACCTCACAGTGGAGTCCCACCTCTGCAGCTTGATAGGGCCTGGAGGTCTTCTTTTTTCGAGTCCCAAGCCAGTGTTTGGGAGGTGATTGCCTTGGTGTTCAGTGTGTAGATTGCATGCTTAAGGCAACATCCAGACAGTCCTATTTAATGCACTGCTGTGTGTGAAAGAGACAAGAGATCCTTACTATAAGAGGCTACAGAAATGTCTGGAGCAGGGAGGTGTCAAAAGACTTAATGAGTCTGAGAGCATGTGTATCTGTGTAGGATTTCACACAAGCTGTGGCACCATGCTGTGTCCAGAGTATTGCCTCTTTCTTAGTTTTTATCTTTTCTTCTTGGTATTTGTCTCTTACCATTATATGTCATCTCTCATCTGTACCTCTTTCTCTCTGTCTTCATATTTTGTTGGCAGCCAACCAAGCTGCCAGATCTTTGTTTGAGGTTCAATACTGACCGTCATTCACAGCAAAATCAATACACATCCACTTATCAAAAAGTATGTTTCTAGCAGCAGGTCATCTCAGCCTCATCTTTCTCCTTTTTTTCAGGAGTTAGTCAACACCTTTAGAAATAAGTTGAATTCACCTTCGCTGGAATAACAGTCGATCATCTTTACCACAGCTGCTTTTCTGAGCAAGGACAGTAAAAATCCCTTTATGGGTTGTTCTGAAAGCAACAATAAACAGAGTAAAGGTGCTTACATACTTCTCTTTCAACCCACATTTTGGCTTCAAAACCCTGACCTCCTTCCAAGTCATCTCTTTTACAAGGCTCCTGCTTTAAGTTTAATTCAACTCTTTTATCAAGTCATGGCTGCACCACAATAACAGAAAACTTTATAACTAACGCAACATAAAAATGGGACAGTCTATCAAGTATGGAAGTTTATATTTATTTTATCAAGCAAAGGAGGATCAGTCCAAAATCAGGGGGAAATCAGAATCAACTTTTTTTGAGAGGCCTCGGGAATTTACACCTTCAGCCTGTCCACTGAACAAGATACTCATCAATCTCTGTCAGGGCTACCTCTCTAACCTTAAGTAAATGTACCATCAATCTTATCTAGAGTGTAAACTCATGATTGACCGCTTAGAGGCATGTCTCTTGCTCAGTATGGATTTGACAACCTCTTGTTTTTTCATCAACCTTTTTTGTCTGAAATAATGAGCGATAAAAAGAGGTACAAGGTCTTAACACTTGTTTAACAGCTCTTGGTAGGCAACAAACAACACAACTAAATTTCCTTTATTCACTTCAGTGTAGGCGTGTGTGTGTTAACTGTTGACTGTTGAAGTGTGATTTCCTAAGTACAAGGAGTCATCAAAGAGCATTCATTTAAAACTGTCCGTAATCAAAACTGCATTATCACACTTTGACAAAATAATAAAGGTCACAAACTGCCACGAGATACCTTTCTGTAGCAGATTCTTTGTTTGTTTATTTGCACAATGTATAAAAAAAAAGATAAAATGTAAAAAGTCACTGCAAAATTTCAACAGGTGAAAACATGAGGAAAGAAACATCCAGTAACAATCTTTTTACCAGTTGTCCAATTTCAAGTATCTGGAAGTTCACTTAACAATAAATGTTTTTAAAGTATGGTCTATTAATGGAGGATGTTTTTATAACTATTTTAGTTAGCTATTTTCTGAACATCCTAGCATCTTATCCCTATTCTTATTGTCGCTGTTTTTCTTTATCACATTAACTTTGTATTATTATCTGTATTGCGTGTCTAGTAGCAGCACTTTGAATGTCCTCGGTTTTTATTGTGTTTTGTGTGTGTTAAATGTTTCTGTGCTGCCTTGCTGCAAAAACAATTTTCTCTTGTAAGCCAATAAACTCGATTTTATTTATGTGGCACTTTACACAAAACACATTCAATCCAAAGTGCTTTACAGCTCACAGAGGAAAACAAAATGAAAGAAAGGACACAAGACACAGTAGAAGAAGAGGACAAGAAAGGTTTTAAGATTTAAGAGAGAGAGAGAAGAAAATAAATAAAGAAAAAAACCTCATATAACATATAGGGAATGGACAAAATAACATGAACACAATCTAATGCATTTCAGTATCCCTGCACTGATGCTACCTTTGTGAAGCTAACGTTATTCAGCTTTTGTAGTGTCTGTGTCAGAGATGTGGAGATTTTGTTCCCGCTTGCCCCCAAGAGAAAAGTCAATCTTAAATCATGTTCATATTTTACGAAGTCCTATTGGTCTGAGCCCAAATATTCAGCAAATGGATATTGACTTTTTGGAACACCTACAGCTTATTGAAGGCAATTCAGTCATCTCTTCTGACTCAATTGTCATTAGCTGGGAGGATATTAGATTTCTGTGGCCTTGGAAAATTCAATTTCAGAAATCATAGTGTGACATTCAGAGCACAGGCCGTTGTTATGGATGAATGTCATTCAGGTGGAAGTGCCTGAGGAAAAAGACACTCCGTCATAATAATGGTCCAGTCAGTATAGAGTTTGACAGCTTTAACAACTTGAACAGATGTTTTAAACGCAACATTATGACATAAGTTTGCCCTTTTGTTAAGTCTTAAGATCATTAGTGATAATCATGTACAATTTAAAGAAATTAGGATTTAATTCAATGAGAATTTGTCCCTCTACAGTATGACCTCGGGTTGTAATACTGTGTCTTGTTTTATAATGATGCTGAGGGTTACTTAGTTTACTCAGAGCTACTTCAACGTCTGAATGTCAAATCTTACGATCAGGATAATTTGAGTCTATTCATCATTTCAACATCTTTATATAAAACATAAACCATATGCTGTTCAATGCAGTGCTGTTCTCAGTGAGGATGTGAAGATGGTAGGCATAGAAGTCGGTGAACAATCCACAGAGCGGGCCCGCGTTTCAGCAGGCTGAGCAAGGACACGGTCTGCCTGTCGGGAGAAGGGCATCAAGGCTGCCTAATAGATCTGTATTCATTATTCAGACCTTGGCTCCACACTGCACAGAAAATTTGCAGAGAAATGTCAACATAATGTGCCTGTAACGAGCTGCGCTGTCATAACACGATAGAGATAGGGCTTTTGAAAGGATGAGGTGTTGTTTTTTTTTTTGGTTTGCTGTCATGTAGCACAAGCTTTGCCATTGGATCCAGAAAACATAATTGTTACAAGAGTTTTAAAATAATGATTTCTTCTCGTTACACATTGTACATTAATATATGTTGCATTAGTCACTTTAGGTTCAAGTATTTCATTTTACATATCTGCTTTTACAGTATGCATAAATCTTGTATTTCACTGATTAGATAGTTCTCAAGGAATAGTTTAATATTCTGAGAAATGTACTCATTGATCCTCCGGTAGAGAGTTAGATGAGGAGATCAATAGTACTTTAATATTTGTACAGTAAATATGAAGCTACAGGCGGTTAGCTTAGCTTAGCACAAAGACTTGAAAGACTGGAAACAGGGGGAAGCTGCTAGCCTGGGTTCTGTCCAAAGATTTAAAAAAACCTGTCTACCAGCACCTCTGTTCACTAATTAACAGGTTATATTGTGTTTGTTTAATACATAATTGATTAATCTGATGATTATTGGCCTTTCATTTTCTTGACTAATTGTTTGGTCTATAAAATGTTTAGTTTTATCCGACCAACAGTCCAAAACCCAAAGATATTCACTTGACAATGATGAAACGAGGAAAAGCAGCAAACACTCACATTAGAGAAGCTTGAAAAATGAGACCTAAATGATAAAGACATGAACTAAATACCTGCAGGTTCATTTTCTGTCGATGGATTAACTGAATCATCAATTAATTAGGCAGTCCTGTTTCATTCACAGACAACGTGTTCAAAGGCTTTTCAGACACCGAAACACTGCACAGCGGTTTGTAATACTCACAGAAAGGATTTTACAACTCTGGGAAATTATCACGGTGGCAACTGCATTATCCTTTGTCAAGATGATTGCAAATGTAAGTCAAATAAGGCATTCACATTACAAATTGATCCTCCAGGAATATGTGCTTGCGTGTATGTGATTAGCCATCGCAGCACCTTGCTGGATAACTTCACAATGCATTGCAGCAAAAGTTGTGCCTGGTTTAAGTTTTTAGCTGAACATTGTTTAGCGTTGTTTTGTCAGAGGTCTCACCCTGTTCCATCAGCAGACAGACCCAAATGAATGAGAGAGCTACGTCTTTTCATGCAGAGCTAATGTTGGTCTGAATGTGGCCGCTCAGCAAGATAAGTGACTCCCAAAATGACAAACTATTCTTGTAAGAGGATTTTAATACCCTTGTGCTTACAAAAGGTAGGTAAATTGGGTTTTGGGGAATTATGAGAAGGCTATAATTCCAGTATCTGGCAGAAACCGTGCACCATTCCTCACAGAGGCTGCGGTCAGTTCGATTTTTTAAAAAGTCCCATGCTAGAGTACCTTAATCATGTCATTTTAGTGAACTAATTCAGAGCTGCGCTGTTCACGAGCCCTATCTAATGAGGACAAATCCTCTTAGCCAGGTAAATCAGAGATGCGAGTGGGCGTCATTATTCTCCATAAGTCAGGTCCAGGCTCTCCTGTTAACCAGAGAACTTTATGTCCCTCTCGGCGCAGAGCTTCCGTATAAATAGACTCTCTACATGAGTCAGGATGCACTTGCATTTCAGAGTGAGAGACAGACCCCGGAGGATGGAGAACGTCAAAGCGCTGGTTGTGATTGTTATGTGCTGGCTTTTCAATAGCCGTGTAGAGCAGCGTGACTCCCTCTCTGCATGTTTATGTCACCCCATTTTAGAGTCATCGGCGTCTGAGACATGTTTGATAATGGATGTTTTAATGCAAAGGAGAATAAGCATATACGTTCATTTGAAAACATTTTTATAAATCCTTTTCATCTCATAAATCAAAGGTAATTACTCATTCTTCCCATTATTCATGCCAGCGTGTGTAGTGCCATAGACTTTCCACTTTACATGAGTCACGATTTATTCACATAAGAGTGGGAGACTGTGCACCACTGGGGGACTGATGCCTAAATTACACAATTTTATGTGTGCTGGCTTTTCAATAAACATTGGCTGATGCCAGTTATACTGCCTGTCTGCATGTGCTTCCATTACTTGATGTTTTATCTGCTGTTTGAATGTCTACTGTATCTGTAAGAGAGGCCTTATTAAAGTTTTGCAAGATCTCGACTCATGTGGATGAGAAAGTAATCAGTTTCATCCTCTGGCAAATTCAATTTTTTTGTACAAAGAGGACAAAAAGATTTGTTTTTAGTACTGCTTTTGCTCTACTGTGGATGTACTAGTTTGTAGTCATAATTATGTTGATGTCGGTAGGAAGAAATCATGACACCACTCACATTTATTGTCAGTCCTACATAGGCTGTATGCACTCTTTTTTTTCTGGATAATGCTGCATGTTGTCAGTAAAGGTGATTTGTTTCTGCTGAGATGCATGTGCAAATTGATTTGTCCGCTAAGGTGCTTTTAATTTAAGCTCCGCAGACGCCACATGATCCTGACATGTGGGTGATGCTCTTTAGGATAGATGGAGGAGGACAATAGAAGCCCAAAAATCCTGTGGGAGGAATGTCACTCGTGCATTTGAAAACGACAATTGCGCCCGTCAATAACATGCTCAGAGCAAAATACGTGGCTCCTTATCTGCAGAGGAAAATAAAAAAGGAAGAAGGTTATCTACAGCGCTACATCCTCTGATCTGTGAAGGGCCAAAATGTTCAGGATTCTCAGATGAAGTTTTAATCAGTGCTGGAAGATATGTTGATCCAAAGGGAGCACAGGTATAAAACATCTGTACGGTCTCCGGCTTGATGATTCCAGTAGATTGATAAGGTTTTCTAAGATGCTTTACCCACTATCCCCTTTAGAAGCATCCTTATCCTTTTCTCCAGGGGCAACATGGCTGGGTGATCTGTTTCTGCTCGTCCGTGCCTCAAGCTCCATTGAGCCTGGGATCGATATAACCCAGTTTAATCTCAGTGCTGGTGTAATAAGCCAGTGCATTACTGCTGGGTGCCTTCTGTATGAGAAAAGAGCTTCCACCATGAGCTTCACCCAACCCCCCCATCCATGATTGAAAACCAGATCTGTGGAGTGTGCGTGTGTGTGTGTGGGTTGGAAGGTGTGAATGTACATTTTTTGTTGGGATAATAAGTTCAGCTGTGAGTAAGAGGCTGTTTGTCGTCGGTAAAGAGTGAAAACGCTGGAGCTGAAACTATGTAAGGCACCATAACTCAGCCTAATCTTGCAACAGATTATAGTAATGTTGTTTTGCAGAGAGAGAGGATTCCAATTTCAATTCTGAATTTAATTTAACCACCCGCTGAGGAGACTATAACTTAACCACAGGTCGTTTCCAAGGCTTTTCACTAAGGAGAAAAACATATTTCTTTTACTGCTTTTCTTGCTTCTGTTAATCTGCATTTTACTTCAACAACCACTGTCAGACTGCAGCAGCATGTCCGTCCCCAGTGTCCCTGTGACTGCTGGCCCTCATAGAATACATATGTGTGACGAGTCAGTGGGTTGATCTATCAAGATGGTTTATTTGTGGGAATCATCCATCACACATGTACCTCATGACTTATTGATCTGGTCAGACAACACGGGTCAGATGAGACACAGCTTGTTTTGCGGATGATTGGAGGCAGTGACAACCTGCAATCCAGGAGTGGCATGAAGGCGTGGTTGTGTTATTTCTAGGATTCTACCTCTGATGTTATAGTGGTCAGAAATGACGGACTGTGCACCTCCAGCTTTTCATTCCAGCACTTTTCCAGGCAACCATGTGCTACATGCGCTGCATTTATTTTTTTATGAGCAACAATTTATTGGCTTGTTAAGCATTGACAACAAAGCATATAAATATTAACGTGACATTTTATATACACTGTGTAAGCGTATACATAAGCGCTCATACAATTGTAATGGCACATCAGTAAAAACAGTTAGACATAAATAATCCACCGAAAAGAAGAGTTGACAACAAACAAATCCACAAAGACAAAAAAAAGAGGACAAAAAAGGGGGTGATATACTATAAACATAAATTATGTTTTACTGGTGGAAGGCAAAGTTTGGGTTTGTCAAATGTATGAACCGTTGATATGATTAAGGAACTTTTCTTTACATAGGTGTTCAGTTTATGTACCAGCCTAATGGAGATTCTCTGCCTATAAATTGGTAGCAGGCACACACAGTAGGAGGCAATACAAGATTACTGCAAAGATGCACATTTACTGTGAAAATACAGCAATGATGATAGAGGTTCAACATGTGTTTGCAACGTTAGGTTGCTGGAATGAAAATGCAATTGATGAAATTTAAACCTACTATTTTCTTCCCAGCTCTAAATCAGCATTGACATATTATCCTCTTTTAAAGTTGAATGTGTTAGCAAACAGTGGATTATTTACATATCAATAGGAGAGTGTTTCTGGTGACCTAATAAATATAAGTCCAGTATTCACTCTCCTTTTTGCTCTGTTTTGTCCCCACTAACTTCTGAGGGAAATATCTGGTTCTGGTTTTACTGCTAAATGCTCCATCATGTTAGTCACTAGTTTGCCTTTCTGCTGTTTGGTGCTGGACATGCAGCATACAGTGAGTATGAATAAGCTTCTTCCTCTGAAAACAGCTGCATCTGGAAATTTGATGGAATTTCAAAAATTTATGTGGTTGAGCAGACAGGTGTGACTCTGCAAATGAGGACTCTGTAACATCAGAACACAGAGAACGTTTGCCACCACAGTTTTACGCCATTTTCAGTATTCCACAACCACACAGATGAATAAAATACTCAGCTTATACTCAGCATATTCAGCTTATACTTCATTTACATTTGTGCTCCTCTCGATCATTCATTCATGGTTGAGGCGGAACAGCAGAGAGCACCCTGTGTGTATTTCTTCCTATCCTTGCATGGCTGCCCTCTAATTTCCTGCCACAACCCAAAGCTCTGTCAATGGACTTTTCTCTGCCTTCCACCCAAAGCATGCTGGGATAGCCTCCAGCCCTGCTGTATGTGACAGTGAGTAAGTGAGCTATATGGAAGATGTAAATTTGTGCTCCTTTTTGACACCATCTTATGCACATAAATAAAAAGCAATATGCAGTATAATAACAGAACATATACTGTCTCAAAGAAACCACACAGAAACACTGAAGATGATTCACTCGCTGTTTTACTGTAACAGAGTATTTAAGCCTGTCTTCTTATCCTCCCTCCAACTCACTTTGTATATATCAACAGACAGTGCTTGTGTGTGTGTGTCTGTGTGTGTGTCTGTCTGTGTGTGTGTGCATGAGACACTTTGCACACAACTATTTAAAAGAGAAGGGATTGTGCTTTGCAGTGCAGCTGATTTAGTGGATATTGGTAATTGCTTTGCATAGTGACGTTGTTTAATTACAGCTTTCTTTCTTAGTTCCTGTTTTTTTTTTTTTTTTTAAATGAGATACCCACAACATGTGTGTGTGCATGTGACTGTGATTTGTGTGCTTATTATGTAGGCAGTTTAGTGTGTGTAACACTACATCACCACATCCAACACCAGCTTATTCTGTGTACTTAAAATCTCAAATGCCCAAGACATGAGATGAAGGCAAAGGTTTATAATAATTTAGTGTCTCATTTGTATTCATAGAGTCAGATTATTGATGATACCTATCTTTCTATTGCAGGGACTTGAAATCTAACTGAACAGCTTTTGAGTTTTGGTTAAGTTTGTTTGGCTCGTATTTCATTTTGCATCATATTTGCATTTTTATGCTCTCATCCAAAGCAGCTTACACTGAGCGAACCGACAGAATAAATTTCCTAAATTTCCTAGCGTGCCAACCACTACTCCTCCCATTAGTGTGGTACATGTTAATTATACAGTACACAAGTTCAAGGGTTGAACTTGGGCGGCGTGGGCGGCTTCATCAAGTTTGTCACGGTGACTGAAAATGATGGTTTCTGCCTTAATATTCTCATTCCTGAATTCAGGAGATATCCTCACTGTCACCTTTGGACCTAAAGGTCTTGTGGTTGTCCACTCAGTGGAGTGCTGCACCGCTGCATATGCAGAGCTGGCTGAGCTGTACTACAAGCCCACTGTGGGTCCTCTGGGATCATGGCTTGTGGGGTGGAGGATGGGAATCCAGGGCTCACTGTGGCGGAGCTGCTGAATTATTCATGTCCCCCCACCCTGCCTGCCTACATTCCTCTCTGCAGTGCATCGACTGAGACCTCCATAACAGTGTGAATGAAAGATCTGTCTTTCCCCTTCACTAAATCGTAAATGGGGGGATCTTTGTCGGTTTTTGCAGCAACGTGTACGGAGGCGGCTACTAGATACACTCATCATGACACCACAGAATATTACAGGTGCCAAAATTGGACTGAATTAATACCAAAACTTTAGCACAAAGGATGATCCAGAGGTTATTTTACTTCCCTTATTTTGTGAGCGTGAGCATAAATCTGTGTGTTCATTTTAAACTTTAAGCGGAAAGATAAAAACACCACCACTGAAATCAATATTTCTTGTACTGTAGGAATATACAAACCACAAGCGAGCTGTTTGCTCAAGCAAACATACTGCACACATCTGTTACTGGCACTTACACAAGTTCATGTGCTGACAAAAAAGCACACGCACACACACATTCACACTCAAGGCCCACACAACTTTCCTGAGAGGTGGTGTTAAACAGTGGCCAAGCTATCCTCTGTTTAAATAGGAGGCTCTAAATTTGTCTGACCTTAGATACTGTGTAGAAAATGGATATGCTTGAGGGAGCACTTGTACTTGTTCCTTCCCATCAGCCTCCTTCAAAATGCCAAATTTGCTTTTCACCTCGCAGACAGAAAGCGTCAACCGCACGTTTCCACCAGCTCAGTATTAGGCCAGCTAATGAGAATTAGTTTTGCTCCTCATTAGCATTCACCAGAGTCTCAAGAAGGCGAGCCTTATAAGACGAACCGCAGGCTACTGTTCCTCATGCTGAGTTTTCCATGATAGATAGATAGATAGATAGAGAGATAGATAGATGGATAGACCACAGGTTTTCTTCAGTTTCTCTAGCACTTGACTCGAAATGAAACTACAAAGCGAAGGGGGTGGGCTGTGCCTCCTGTGGTGTTTTCAATGCATCATAATTTCCTCCACATAGCCTTTACTAGAACACATCATGTCCACACACAACTGTGGCTCCCTCCCCCAGCAGCGTCATCCTCACCCTTTTATGTCCACTTCACCTCCTTGTTGTTCACCCACTAATGCCCTGCTGCTGTTTGGCTGTTTGCTCCTAACACTTTTTGCCATCTTACTCTCCCCGCTGCCCCCTCCCTCTTTATCTCAAGGTTCATTTCGTCGTCATGTTGCTCACACTGTGTCAGTCCTGAATGTCTCAAGCTGTCACAGTTTGTCACAGCTGATGTGCGACGTCAGAAATAATTGCTCAAGAAAGAAAATGAATAGCAGCGTGTACTCAGGCATCTCTCTCTCTCTCTCTCTCTCTCTCCTTTCAGTGCACGGGGTCAATAAGGTACACTGAGACGAGAATAAGACAGGATGTTTTAACCCTACATAGATATATATAATTATGATTAAGGGATTTGCACTTTCTTGGCTTATGTTAAAGCTTTTTTGTTGCTGAAACATTTTAGAATTGAATCTCTTCTCTTAAATATTCCTGTTTGATTAATTTGTCCTCTGCCTCTGGGGAAATTTTACATACAAGCCCACTGCGATGTCTTATTTTTTCCACAAATCTAAAGAGAGGCTGCATTTTGACTGAAGCCAGTGGAGCATGGCTGTATGACCCAGAGGGATCAGGGATCTCTAGTTGATTTGCATAACAAAGTCTTGATTACACACAGTGATTGCAATTGCTATCAGAGGGGATTTTGAAGTTGATGAATGCTCACTCCTCATGAAGATACAAAGTCAGCTAAAAGCTTACAGTGCCCCCCATCCCGCCCTCCATCTTTAATCGACTGCTAAAATAAACGCTGCCTCGTGTGTACGCTGTTACTAAGTCTTACAAAGTTCAACTCTGTTTGTGAGGAGTGACTGTGCACAGCTTGTTAAAAACGATGACTCAAAAAAGATTTTTTTCAATTATTAAAACTGCAGGACGTTAAATACAGCTGACATATATGCACCCCGAGCTGTTTGTTTGACATAAACTCATGCTGCACTTTTTTTTTTTTTTTTCACAATTGGGTCTTATTTGAGGTTTTATTATTATAAGATTTGGTCATCATTCTTACCTTTATTACAGTGATGTTCCCAGATTTCAGCAATTACTTTGGTGGGTATAATGTTACCACAACAAATAGAAACGATACCAAAGCAAGACAAGTTGTAATAAAATAGAATTATTTTTAACAAGTTTCTGTATTTTTTAGGTGTCTTGGAGAACTTCCAGAGAGAAATAATCTCTGTTTCTGCTTCACAATTAACAAGGCCGCTAATGTACAGTATATACAATATGTGTTTGTTATATGTTATATGTGTAAACTCATTTTGTATCCTTATATTGTATCTGGGCAGTACAGTGGCTCTGTGCTTAACACTGTTGCCTCACAGCAAGAAGGTCCTGGGTTCGAACTCCGGCTTTCCCAGTTCCCCCCTGTGTGGAGTTTGCATGTTCTCCCCATGTTTGTGTGGGTTTCTGCCAATGCCCCTGACCACTGGCACTGGCACAAAAAAAGAACTGGAGTTGGTCCCTGGGCGCCCACTGCAGCTGCCCATCGCTCGTAGTGTATTGGATGGGTGAAAAGCAGAGGATGACTTTTATTTCAATGTATACGAGTGCAGAGAAATGACAATAAAGTCTGAATCTTAATCTTCAGTATGCCACACTCATCAATATGTATTCCTAAAATGTTACTCGCTGCATTTCCCGAGTAGATATCAGTCTTCATCATCATAATCTACTTCCTCATGTGTTCCTCATGAGGGTACAAAGTGCTGACTTCAGCAGAGATATCTTGAAGATTAAAAAAAGAAATCAAAGGCACACTCGTGCTCTTGTGCATAATAAATAGTGTTTTGACTTACAATGACATTCACTGCAAAAAAAAAAAAAAAAAAAGGCGTGAGCTGAATCACTGGTGTTTGATAATGTAAAATCTTGCATCGTGTCAAGAATACACAGCTGACATGTTGACCTGTTATTCCTTCAGGGGTACAATCTAGCTGGATCGAATATTAATTGCTGTCACTGACTTGATAAAATGTTTTTGTAATCCTCAAACAGAGCTATACTTTTACTTTACCCTTCTATCTGCAGTATCTAAGCGTTTTCTACAAATTTTGTTAATCTTCTACCTTAACTAGGCATCATCGACCCATACAATGTTTATACAGGACTATCCTCAGGTCATAAGTTGGCGGTAGAACACCTGTGGCGGGAGGACAGAGAGGCGGGCAGGGAGACTCAGAAATGGCATAATCACCAGGGGCACCAGGTTAATGAACACACCACAGTAGCAGCAGAAACAATAACAATATGAGGGCTCCGCTCCACGACTCCTAACAGGATGGGAGAGGATACCTACTGTACATCTGTCATCTGTCTTAATTTGTTGTTGTTGTTTTATTTGTTTTTATTTATTTTATATCATAGAATATATGGGTATACACATTCCTTTCAACAGTATGAGCAAAACTTTCTGCTTCAGTTCCTCTGCTGTTACATTTACAGGCAGTCAATGGTCCCATTAGGATAACATGAGGCACATTGCAGGGCTGCCCTCTGTCCCCTCATCCATTTGTTCTGCCAGTGGAACGAATCACTCAGCCAATTAGATTATCCGCCAATAATATTAATTATTACATACGGTATTTATGGAAATGTATTATTTTTTCAAGGAACAATGCCATTAGTCGTCCCATTGTCTTGGCTCATAAAACACAAGATAGTTTACATTTATAATGAAGTACATCCTGAAGTCTATAGTCACGCTAGCAGCGCAGTGGTGCTTTGAGCTAAATGCCAATATCAGCATGCTAACATACTCACAATGATATGCTATTATCCTGATGTCCAGCAGGTGTTCACCCTCTTAATTTAGCTTGTTAGCATGCTAACATTTTCAAAGTACAGCTGAGGCTGATGGGAATGACATTTGTTTTGAAGATATTTGGTTCTAAACCAAAGAATTGGACGAATTAAATTTAACTTCATGATGGCACTAGATGAAATGTCACAAACATTATTACAATTCATCCTAAGGGGGACACTGATGTCTGTACCAATCTTCATCCACACACTGTAACATTTGTCATATAACACTGTCAGTACATATGGTATGATGTGGGAATGCCACATTGCATATAATATTTGAATTAATGTACACTATGTTCTGTAAACCATGCATGTAAAACAGAATATTATATCTGATAACTTCCTCAAGTTATGCTCTTTTACTGTGTGATCTATCCAATAGATGGCAGCAAACTATCACTTCCTATTAGTTAATCATTCAATGCACTTTTAGTTATTCTCCTCCCAGAGATTTCTGTTCTCAAAATCAGTTGAATATGTAAAGGCTCTCATACTGTTGGACTAAAATCCGCCTTCACCATTTCACAAATGTTCTTAATCGAAAATCCATGAGACAGTAGTGCCTGTATATGCCGTTATATCTTGTATGCATGTGCATGTACTGTATATATTGTTAAGGAGTAGCTATTCACATTCCATGTATATTATTTCTTTGACCTTGTGTGTTATTATCATAAATAGGGGGCTCACATCAATTTATTTATGGAATTATTTATATGATGTATAATTCATTTTTTTTTTAAAATTATGGAGTAGCTTTTATAAGGCTAGTATTTTATAAATGCAGGATTTTCACTGACTTGGACTGCTTACAGAATTATGTATATATTGTATATGTCATGTTCTCACAAACACATTCATTTTGATTTACTGTTCATTATTTTATTCCAGTGTTATAAGCCAAGTACTCTCATATGTCATGACTGTCAAACCACTTCAAATTTGTGTTTGTCCTTACTGTGAATTAAAAGGTATCAGTTCAGTGCCTCACTTGTTGTGTTAATTTATCATGGAAGACTCTCCTGTATCTTGTCCTTGACTACTGGGAGAAATTTTGTAGATAAAGATCCAGTCTGAAAGAACCTGGTGACAGACTGCAGTGACTTTTTAAAAGGGTCAAGAGAAGGTCACTGACGAGGCAGAAACAAGAGTCGGTGAGCCGGTGTTATGGATTAAGACCTGCATATACAGAAGCAAAATTATCTTTCATTATTGCAATGGTGCCAAAAATGTACTTTTTTGGAAAGGTAGACTTCTGAAACATTCAACAGAAGTAATAGTTTTATAAAGTTAGAGCTCAAAAAGAAGGAGCCAGTGATAAGACAGGAACAGTTTAAGATGAAAGTCAACAAAAGCATGGCTTGTCACTGTTCAAAGGCAGCTTATTGTCATTCTACAGCACAGGATTGCACAATGAAATGCAATTGTTGAGATGCAGTTATCTATTCTACACACACAGAAAATGAGAGTAAAAAAAAAAATAGGCATTGTAATAGAACAAGGTAGGATGAGAAAAAGCACTGAAGGAACAAACAACACGGATGTTCACCAAGAAAATATATTAACAGCCTTTCAAACATGTCCTTCCTGACAGCTAACATCTAACTCTTAAGATTGAAATAACCGTCTTATAGCAGCTGGATGAGTCATTTTATCTGAAAATTACCTCCAGTAGCAAGAAATAGAGAGATAGAGCATTTTGTGGGAAGTACTGTAACACAGCATGAGGCCTTGAAAAAACAAGAACGATCCTCTTTCTGTGATGATTATGAGACACTTGAAAATGGAAACATTAGAGAGAATTATAGAGAATGTTTTAGAGAATTGTGGAGTTAGTGAATGGAAAATGCTCAAAGACTTTTTATATCTGTGATGGATGGGTTGTTTTTTTTTTTTTTTTAATTTGCAAAATTGTTCACCTCATTGTTTGAGAGACAGTTGTGTATTTGTCAAAGCAGAGTGGAACCAAGGATAAAACTTTATCCTTGACTGGAGCGTTTAGTGCAGGACTCGTGCAGGAATTGAATCAAAAGCACTTCAGAACTGCTGCTTTTGGAAATCAGGTGAAGAAACAACATTTTGATGCATGAATATCACATCACAGCTCCAGCTAATCAGTCGTACCGCTGTTGCTGATGGATTTCTTTGTGCTATCAAGCACTTTGTCTCCTTTTTTTTTTTTTTACATCTCTTTCCTTTGCCATTCTTCGACCATCTTTCCATCTCTCTCTCTCTCTCTCTCACGCTGACATTTATTTCTCCAGGGAAGGTTATCTGGCCACACATTCACTTGTCAGAATCCACCTGTTTGATGTTCACTCTCCCGTGAAACCACAGTCTATTAGTATTGGCTCCTGAGCAGTTTCTCCCAGAGCAAATTGGGGTCAAACGTCTTGCGCGGAGGCAAATCGACAGAAAGAGCTTCTTATTCACTTTCCAGGTTTGCCAGTGATCCTCCTCTGGTCACAACCGACTTTTTTGTGCACTTTAGAGCAACGCCACCCACCCGTAACGGCTAATGTCTGTTCTCATATACAGTGGGATCACAGAGAGGTTAACGCTGCTGTTCTACAGAGACATCACCCACACCCTGCTGTTTGCTGGGTTTTTTTTTTTTTTTTATCTGACTGCCCTGTAATTCTCTGTTGTCGGATCGACTTTAAGTCAACACCCATACTTCCTCACATACATCTCATCGCATCAGTATTCATGTATCGATTTCATCTCTGTCTCATTTTCATCATCAGTTAAATCTTTCTTCCCCTTCATCAACAGTTTGTTTGTGGCTTGTTGACGCGTGGGTTTACAACACACAAACATAAACTGAAGGTACAAAATATTATCTGCAGCTGCATAATTTAGCATAATTTACATCTCAGCTCAGTTGTTTTAGAGTTTTAAGGATTCATTTCAAACCTTATAATGGTTTATACCTGGATTTACCTTATCAGTAATATTTTTAACTCTGTGTGGGATGCGGGACGTTTGTTTCTATCGATAGACTCACAGTGAGGATATGTTTTATAGCGCATAAGCATAGGATTAGGGAACAAAGAGGACAATCAAAGACAGAGGCTCCAATGGTCACAACAATTACACATGCATGAATCTGCAGTAATCCGTGGAAATTGTGTAAATTTGCTTTTTAATAGGGGTCAGCTAACCTTGTGTATATCTCTTCCCCTCCTGAGGATTTCCAGCCTCTCTCTTGTTTCCCCTTGCTGAAATCAATAATGGCAGGACACGAGGCGACGTCACAGTTATATTTATCAGGAAACACGCCTTTGAACCGATCCTATCCATCAAGGAGGGGGAGGGATTTATATGTATAATAACAAGGGAGTGCGATATGGAAGCTGCGCCCAGGGTCCCGGTTGTTGGAGGCGTCTCTGCTTTGTTCCACCCTCGAGGTTCTGGCTGCCTCACTGTCTGTCGAGGCTATGAACGCCCATGTGCCATGGCACGATCAAACATATTCAAATGCTTGTATTTGCCTGGGCCTCTCCTGTATCTCATTAGTCGGTGTATTGCTCTTGGCGACCTTGGGAATTGTTTAAAATTCACAGGAACAGACCAGGACTTCAGAATGTGTTTTGGTTGTTTACTGTCTGCTGCCAAAGTGGTTTTGTGCAAACAGTTTAAATCTTAAAGGTCACAGATGATGGATAACTATTACACTCTAATGTTTGCCGGTGTGTGTGTGTGTGTGTGTGTGGCCGCTGCTGCTCTGAAAGGTGCATCAGATCAACGTGTGAGATTTTGGTGCTGAGATTCAACAGAGGTTTATGAAAAAGACACACAAGGGAGGTGAGACTCTTGCCCTTTAAATACAGCTGGAGGACATGGGTGAAGTGAAGCATGTCTCCAGCATGATAACCGTAATCTCATTCATCTTGAGGTCATCTGTGGAGGTTAACATGAACTCATTTTCTGAGAAGGTCTGTGCACCTGTAATATTCTCTAGAGATGTGGTTAAAAATAATAATAAAAAAAAACCTTTTGCCTTTCAAAGGCCTTGTTGGCACATTAAACCAGTCATCTAATGTCATAACTGTTGTGTAATAGGTTAAAGGAAAATGTGAGGGGTTTTTTATTTGTAAGACACGGACACAGATAAAACATCTCAGCAGGGTATAGGTGGATACTGTTTCAGAAAGAGAGAAACTGTGAATTAAGCTCTGAGGAATAATCTTATATTTCATGTATTGCCACCTTCAAAGACTTCTTTGAAGCCAGAGAATCACATCTGGTCACTCAGATAGTGAAAAAAAAAATCACACTGGTTTATTTATATATTTGTCTTGTTGAAAAATGCTTGTAGGCCTGAAGAAACCCATAAATAACACTATAATACACTTCTTTATTGTAACTGTCTCATATTGTTGTGACAAAATAATCTTAGCTCAAAGGTACGCTTACTAGCTTTTTGGAGCTTTAAACTGGATCTCACAGTCTTGTCAAGTCAAGTCACTTTTATTTATATACTGTAGCCAAAAATCTAATTCACACATTTCCCTCAAAGGGCTTTAAAATCTGTACAACATATTTTATAACACTCTGTCCTTAGACCCTCGAAACACCCTTTAACAGGGAAAACCCTCCAGAAGAGCAACATAGGAGGAAACCGTCTTCCAGGACTGATGGATGTGCAATAGATGTTTGTTTTTTTTTTAAACCTTTTCTCATTCAGGTGAGTTTTTCTGAGAGCGATGCTCTCTTTTTCACTTTCCCCACCCAGATGTATCATGCCTGACCGGGGGATTGAACCCTTCTCTAACCTTTAGGCCACCAAAGATGTACAGATGAAATAACACTAGCAAAAAATGGAGAAACAGAATGACAATATGAGGTAGATAGACTGTAAACATGTATGAATATGATATATATGTTACATACTGTATATATAAATACGGATAAGAACAAAACCATTAAAAAGACAGGTTAAAAGCATAATTAAAATTTAAGAAAAGGTTTTCTGATAAAAGTTATCATTTCTTAAAGTGATTTAAAAGATGCTAGAGATACAGATGTTGGTCTGAGATACTCAGACAGGGAAAGAAGGTGTGGCTGAGTTTACTGAAGGATGAAGATCCAGATCCAAAACGTCTTCCCCAGCTAAAGGAGCCAGCTCAGGTCATATTCTGTATGACCATGTTATTACATGAGCAAAGTGACATAGTTTATTTGATGACACTTGAGCCAGCTCCATTCACTGAATAAGACGTTTGAGCTTTTCCCATCCTCAATTCTTAAAGATGCTATTATGGATTCTTTTGCATCAACAGCAGATCAATGACAAATGACTTTGTGACGGTGACGAGGTGTCGTTCCGTGGTGACAAACCTCAGAGATATTTATCACTCGACTCAACAGTTCCTCTCATTTCTACACATTCATTTAACATCCTTCAGCTCATTGTTTTGGGTTTTGTTTTTTCAATGGAAAAACTCTAAACACCCACTGTATGCTACCTGCACCATCACCGAACTGCAGACATAGAAAGTTAGCAACTAGCTGGTGAACATAGTGGAGCATTTCACTACTAAATATCCAGAAATTTCCTCCAGGATTTGGTGGAGAACAAAAACAGAGCAAAAACAAAAGTGATTATTGGACTTAAATTCATCTGGTGGCCAGAAGCACAACTCCTAATGAATGCAAGTGTTGCTGTGTGTCTGCTGGATGTGTAAAAAGTTCACCAAATCAACTTTATAATCCAATAATATGTCAAATGTTGAGTTTACAGCTTGTTTCTGCTGCCACAATGTGGCCAAAAAAAAAAAAACTCAGTTAAATGCAAGTTTAACTCACACAGAAGCAACAAATTGATCCAAAAACATCTCATCTGTATGCATGACTTCTTTTATTCATCCATTAAATCACTTACACAAGACCATAGAACCATTCAGGACATCATCCATCACAATTTATATTTCTCCAACACATTCTGACACCATGCACACAGATCATTTTTTTATTACAAACATTAGAATATGCTCTGTGCACTAAAAAGAAAACACTACCGAATGCATATCATTAACACAATCCTTACATGTAAAATCTGAATTAAAGTTATTAAAGTATTATTAGGCCACAACTAATCTTTAGGGTATCAAATCAAGAGGGAATAAATGTGTGGAAGCTAAAATGCATAGAGATGTACAGCACTACAGTGATAATCATTAATTTATCTATCCAAAAGGTTTTAAAAGATTTGATTCATAATTTGGAGTGGGTTGAGGCTGTAGTGTGTCATATTTACATCACGTTGCGTGTTTAGACCACCGACCTGTGCCATAAGGAGATTTAAGAAATCGAATGCCCAAGCAGAAGTATGAATCAACAGTATGTACATTACAATACAGCTATTTGCAACAAACATCGGTCTGTGTGGGGAAGTGCATCTTTATTTTGTCTGCTGTCATTGGCAGTGTTTGGTGCCATTACGTGATTCTGCTGGTGAAGATGTGTGTGAACGCCACACAAAAAGGCACAGAGCGGATGTCACAGTGCTTTCCAGGACAGGCAAGAAGGTCACCCATCATATGACATACTATACTATAAAGATCTACTATATACAATAATTAACAACCTGTTTTGGAATGATGAATTTTGACAACAGGGTTGGATTTGGATCAAAGTCTTCATTAGACTATGAATATTATCGTATTAATTTACAACTGACCTGTGTGTTAACACACACAACTAAATGTGCTCTATACAAGACCAAGAAAAAGATATGAACAAATGATACAATCCCATTTCAAAAACATCAAGTAATCCATCAGCAGTACTTCAGTCTCTCTTCAGTACAAAGAACAAAAAAAAACCAGCTGAAACAAGCGGTGTTTGTTTCAGCAACAAAGAAATATCACTGTGAATAATAAAGTGCTGCTAAAAAGATAACCTTCTTTAAAGAGAAGAAAGGTTCGAAGTGATACAGCAGTCATAGACAGCTACTTGTACAGCTAGGCGGAGTGAGCCAGACTACATAGATTTCACCAGCAACTGTATACCATACAGCACAGACAACCGAAAGAGAGAGCTAAACATTACTGCAGAATTCAGTGCACGAGGCGAAAAAACAGGCCTTGCACAAAAGCAACAAGTGTCCACTTCATAGGACAGATAATGGACATAATGGTGTGCAAGGAATACTGGGATTTTGAGTGACAAGCACTTTCAGGACAACGAAAAACCTTTTGAAAGAGACTGACATTCATTTTTGGTCCCCATTATTTCTTTACTTCTTTCATTTTTCTCCGTAGTTGTCACAGAGCGACTCCCATTTGTGTGAGAAAAAAAAACAAAAAAACGGACAGCTCTCAAGTCGATTCACCAGACTGTCGAAGCTCCGCAGATAATCTCAACTCAGAAATACTTAAGTGAAGATCCTCCATTGAAGCTTTCAGTCTGGATCAAGCCGGTCTGACCTGAAACTCAAACTGATAAAGGCTGAAATGGAGGCAGACGAGGCTTGATTGTTTTAGACAGGCACTTAAACTCACCAATGTTCTGGTTTCGAGAGACGGATTTTGGTTTTGTGGCTGCTGATTGTGAGCGTTTACTTATTTCGTGTCATGTTAAAACGGATGAAAGATTTATTTATTCAACTTCACTGCCGAGTCGTTGCTCTGTATCTGATCTGTACAGATATTGTTCTTTCTTGCACATACCCACTTTGATATGAATGTATTGCTAAAGAGGAATGGTGGAAAAAAAAAAAACATAAATAGCGGATTAATTTTCTTGATACGTTATCGGGAACACACTGAAACTGATTTGTCTTTGTGGCTGAAAAATCTAAAAATAAAATGACAAAAGAATAAGTAAATAAGTAACAAATATGTGTAATAGGTGGCGTGTTACTATTAATCTAAAAAAAATTAATTGAGGATATTGAAATCCTCACAGCAATACGCCAACATATCACAGTGTGTTTGTTTACACTCAGTAACATTCTCTGAAAAAAGGTACATATACACAACTTACAACTCCTTATCAGTGGCGACCTTTTTTTTTTTAAAGGGTGGTGCTCCATCTGGTGGAGGGAAACAAAGTCGAGCTGTGCAGAATCTACAGTGCTAAGAGTCTACAGTGATACAGCATTACAGTGTGATCAATAAGAACAAGTATTTTGCACAGTGACGCTGATCTCTATAGCTACCGCGCTCTTTTGGCAGGTAATAAGAAAATGCATTGTAACAGGCTACAAAGAACATAGCATAAGCACATATCAGTAATATACTCAGTGAAAAAGTTATTAAAAAAGGTTGTTTGACTGATGCAGACACACATTTTCCTTCTTTAAAATATCTTTAAAATATTTAAAAAAAAAAAAAAAAAAACCTTCCCAATCTATCCTCAACTGCCCTCTCCACATCCACCAGGTGATATTGCTCATCAAGTTTCTGTTTCTTTGCGTGACACGAGAGGAGCAGCAGAAGACGTCATGTTGGAGAATCACACAGGGCTGCTCTGTGTTTGGTAATGACCCCGAAATGTGGTGACAGTGAGAAAATTATTCTACCAATGGATCTGTCTACTTCTAGTTAGTAGACCCTTCTCGTTCCGCCTCGGTCTGAGAAAGAGTTTGTTAAGAGAGTTAAGAGGCGGTCACTCAGAGCTGAGAGTCAGCTCCCAGGCTGTTGAGCTCCTCTGGCGAATGCTTTTCGCCTCCGGTGGCGGCTGTCTGGCGGAAGCCGGCGGCGATCTCGTCGAACGTCCGGCCCCTGGTCTCAGGCACCTTGAAGTAGGTGAAGATGAAGAACATCAGCAGCAGCAGGGTGAAGATCACGAACACGTAGGGGCCGCACAGATCCTGTAAAGAGAAGAGAAAGAGGAAAAACAATTATCTAGTGGCGTCCTGACAGGGTTCAGCCTTTAAATCATATGACAGTGAGAAAGTAGGATGAATATCATTGAAAATGTAGATTTCACAGATACTGTAGAGAGCTAAATTAAATGTGATGACTTTCAGGCTGTAGTAGTATTAAGGAATTAAGCCTCTTTTCCTACTTGCATGTCTATGTCGTCTTCTTCTTTAGTGCATTGTGAATTAATTATTTCAAGTATGATCATTATGATGATCAAGCGGTTTCCAATTCTGTGGAGACTGAGGCAACTTTCCAGGACAATTTGTAATTAATTTTTTTAAAGGTTTTTAATGGTGATGGGTCAAAGTAGACTGATTCATCTCCCTTGTGTGACTATCGCAAGCATGTACGTTAAATGTAGTTGCTTTCCCATCCAACATTCAACAATGTTGCCCCATTTTGTCTTCGTGAAATCCCAGATTTGTGCATCACAACCAAATTTTTTGATTTTCAAAACTGCGGGTGACTACCATTATGAATGACGTTTGTAGAACTGTATGAAAACGTGAGAGAGGATCGATTTTGCAGGAGAAAAAGGCTTTTTAACTTTTAAAATCATACATGGTGGAAATTTGTCATAACTGAAATTAAAGCCTATATGTGTAATTTGTGTTAGGACATGTAATCTGAGGGGAAAAACATATTTTATTTTAGGATTAAAGATTATTGGCCCAACTGTAATGTTGCACATTATAATGTCACCATCTACATACAACACATTGAATCATTATCATTCACTCTTTCCCTCTGCCATACTTCTCACTTTTAATTATCACTGTCTAATTCTAACTATATTATATATTATTATTAATTATTATATATATTAAGCATTATTAAGCAGCGGATAATTTGATTGGTCACAACTGGTGGCTCTCGGCCTTAATCAGTCGGAACAGAACAACTTATCAACCAATCATTCAACACAGTGTGATAACAGAGTGAAATGAGGTGGCCATCACAGAGAAGTGACTTCTTCTACTAAAAAAATGTTACAAATACTAGATCCAGTTTATTCTTCCACTCACCTCTACATACTGGAAGCCCATTCCCACTATGAAGTTGGCAGTCCAGTTGGAGAAACCAGCTACAGCGATGGCTGAAGGCCTGGGTCCCTGGGAGAACAACTCCGCCACGATGAACCAGGGGATGGGACCCGGTCCGATCTCAAAGAATGCGACGAAGGCGAAAATGGCCACAATGCTCAGATATGACATCCATTTGAGTTGGTCCTACAAGAACAAAGCACGAGTAGGAGGTTATTTTCTGGCAACTACCTCCAGCGAGTCATTATTTTAGAATAATTACAACATCAAAGCATGTGTTTGTTGAGGAGAAACCTACCAGCAGAGCCAAGGCAATAGTCATCAGGACGGCAGATCCGGCCATTCCCAGCAGCCCCAGCAGGTGCAGAGACCTGCGTCCTGCACGCTCCACGACAAACAGCTACAGCACAAAAAAAAAAAAGAGAGATGGAGAATAAGAAAATAAGAAACTAAAGTGATTCAACCTATCCTTTAAACTTCTATATTTGCTACTCTGAACACTGAGGACTCATCCTAAAGGAAAACACTCCAGTGCACCAAGAGAGGAGATGCTTTTTACATTTTTAGCAGCAGCAACAAAAGCTGAGACTTGACACTGTTTGACTGCCAAGTGATCCCACAGGAATGACCAAATTACCACACTAACTATCTATTTCTGGGTAAAAATGTTGCCATAACTCGATGCTGTTGACACCTTTTACCTTTCTATACTGTGATGATTCTGCTATAAATGTAAAAAGGTTTACGCTGTACTCACCGACACCACAGTGAAAGCTGTGTTAACGACACCGGCTCCGATGGTGGCATAGACCGGCTGCTCAACTCCGGCTTTCTCAAAGATACGAGTGGAGTAGTAGAATACCTAAAAATATGACAACCACAGAGAGTAAACATGAGGGAGTTTACTTTTTTTTATTTATTTTTTTTACACAGTTGACATGTCGATATGTTGAGGATGTCTTCCTCTGTTTCTGATGTAGCTGTGTGTGATGTAGTGTGAAACGTGTATGAACGTGTAGCAAGCATGTCAGCGAAAGTGATGCTTTGGTTTCGGTGTCTTTTCTTCAGAACCTCGATGACAGTTTTCAGAGTGGATAATGATATAATGTCTGGGCCTGGAAACTCACAGCGTTGATGCCAGACAGCTGCTGGGAGAGCTGCAGGACGACGGCGATGAGTAGGGGCTGGCGGTAGAGGGTCGAGCGGAACAGTTCGGGGATGGTCACCTTCTTCTCCCTCATCATCTGCCGGCTTTCCTCTTTCATCTCCTGCATGTCGGCGCTCACGTCTGTGGTGCCTCTGAGCTTCTTCAGCACTGAGGGGTGCAAGGAAAAAGGTGTCTGCTTTTTTACTTCTGCTTTTCTTTGTCACCTTGTTTCTTTTTGTTAACATCTTTGGACATTTTAGAAGCCCATTGGAATCTGTGATGACTATTGAAAGTTGAGAATCCTTTTGAATTTTAGGATAGAAATATCTCAGTTATTAAAATGTCACCTCACAATAACAGCTTCACATTTTAGACTCTGTAACCTCTTTTGTGTTTTGTTTTGTGTGTGAACCTACCAGTCTTGGCCTTGTTCTCTTCATTTTTGTTGATGAGCAGAAACCGAGGGCTCTCAGGGCAGAGAGGCAGCAGGACACACTGCAACAAAGCGGGGAGGAAGATGAAGGCCAAGAGGAGCGGCCACAATTCAGCGTTGCCCATGATTGACTCCAATCCAAACACCTACAAAATAAACCAAGACACACGTCACACAATGCACGCATTTGTAAAAAAATAACCTGCACAAAATCAACAAGGTTGTATTGTTACAATGTTACAGTGTTATGAAAATATACAGCTACTATCCACCGACCTGTGCGATGAGGATCCCCAAGACGATACCCAGCTGGTGGAGGGTGCCCAGTGCTCCTCGTAGGGATGTTGGAGAAACCTCGCCCACGTACATGGGCACGAAGCCTGTAGAGAGGCCGGAGTAGAGGCCCACCACAAAACGACCGATGATCAGCATTTCCCAGGAACTCGCCATCCTTGAAAAACCCATCAGGGCGGCCGCCACGAAGGCCAGGACGTTGGCCATGAGCATAGAGTTCCTCCTATAGGCAGCAGAGAACAGATTTAGCACATTTAAGTTAAACCCTAAATGTACAGATTTGCATTAATGTGTGTTTATACCTTCAAGCACAATATTAAGTGTTGATATTTTGGAATTAACTTTCTTTGTTCATATACAGTTCTAATGTCCTTTATTTTAATCTTTATCTTGTGATTGTCATATACAGTTTTGTGTTATGTACTTTTTTTTAGTTTTTTGTGTGGACCAGAAATAAGAATATGGGCTATAATCAATATATAATTAATATCATAACATTATGAAAAAGTAACTTAACACTAAATCCACTTTTTCAAATTAGAAAATTATATGTGAAGTCACTTTATAAAGCTATCAACTGATCCTGGTCCTCATCTACAGTGTTCATTACAACATACAGCACATTTTGTAGTTCATTTATCATTTGATTATGTGTCTGGCACATATGCAAGCTAAAAATGGAGGGTTCAGCTGCTCTTTGAACTAAAAACCTTCTAACAATCACTCATCTCAGCTGTGATCTTTAATTTTCTACACCTTATATGGATGCACCACGGTCTGTTTCTTTTACAAAAGCCCGAGTTATGTGCTATTTTAATACCATCAAGGCTTTTGTTTACTTTTTACCTTCCAAAGCGGTTGACGAAGAGTCCGACGGAGAAGGAGCCGAAGATGCCACCGACGGAGAAGATAGAGACGGAGATGGACCAGATAGCTGTGAGGGCGCTCTTGGTGATGGGCTCCTGGTAGCGCTCGAACCATGTCTCATTGATGAAGTTCTCGATGATCTGCCAAAGGGGAAGAAGAAAAAAAGTTGAATGTATTTTTTTGTAAAAATACACAAGCACAACCTGAATAAAAAGAGGATTCATCATTATAGTAGTGGTATTATGTCATAGTATTAATGTCATCATTACATTTGTATAAGATCTTCAGAGCCAGATGATGTGCTTTGTATAATTGAGCTTTTTTTATGTGGCCAGCAGATGGCAGCACTGTATGATGATGACTATTTCCTGGCAACCAGGAAGTTTACCAGACTGAGCCAAGTGTCAAGTTTCTGTTCCCCTCCCCCGCTCCTATTACAGATGACTATGTTGACAAACACACCCTGGCGACCTAGTGACGGGTAAAGTAGAACAACCTCCGCCTGTTAACATCACAGTGAGACCTCTCATATGATTCAGAAAGGTCACAACCCTGTCTGCAACCTCCCGTAACTCTGACCTCACCTCTGTTCATCATTACCACGCTCATTACCAAATGTTAACTCTGGCTCCGTTATACGCCTCTGTGATAGTGTAAGGTCACCCGTAGTTGTTTTGAAACACTTGGCTGTTGACCTAGTATCAAAACTTGTAATGCACTAGAGCTCAGTGGTGTTGTATCGAATAAATGTTCTGCTCTTGCTCAGCAGTGTCCTTATCAACCAGTTATGAATAGTAAGGCTATCATCTCGTCAAGGGCTTTTCCATGGTGGAGGGATGCATATAGAATGACACTTTGACGTTATGAACACAGCACTTGGGTCAAACCCACTATCAACTTACACTCACAAGACCTTGCTCAGTGATATTACAAGTTTGTCATCATACCCTGTACTGTACCCCCTGACCTTCAGTGCATCACATCTACCCATAAAAAATCTGCTTTATTTAGAAGAACTCTTACTGAGCTCTGAGTTTGCACATTTGCAAGGAAGGCTATTGAAGAAAACTCCCGTGAATATAGAGTGCTATTTTATTGTTTTACAATATTGAATAAAAGTACATTTAATGTGGCTTTTTTTTAACTGATCAACAACAGTGACTCTACAAAGTGATCTAGATTACTGACAAATATAAAATATAGAATAAATGTTTGCATAAGGTTTAATACAACACACCATGCCAATTGGCTTCAGAAGTCACATAATTATTTAAGTGGGGTACGGCTGCAACTAATGATTATTTTCATCATCGATTAATCTGCTGATCATTTTTGAAATTTCTTAGAGCCCACAGTGATGCCTTCGATTCACTTGTTTCATCCAACCGTCTGTCCAGAAGATATTCAATTGACTGTTATATACAGTATGTCCAAGAAAAACCACATTCTCACATTTAAGAAGCTGGAACCAGACAGTTTGTGGTATTGTGGTATATTTCTGTCGGTCGACTAATTGACTAATCGTTGCAGCTCTAGCTAAAGCAGAGTGTGGTCGAAGCGGTTTCGGTTATTTGTAGAGTAATACACGTGTATCTGTTTTGTTTTTCTGTTGATTAGAGTCAAAAAAGCCACATTTGGCAGTGTATAGGAGCTATAATTATCAGGCTATATTGCTAACGTGACACTTTAACAACCACTGATCGGCAGACGGAAACCTGAATATCTAATCATGTTATTTTCTGCTTCCTCCGCAGTCTTCCTGTCAATAGACTAGCCTATATAGTCCAAACCACCTGCTGGCTCTAACCGCACCATGAAACAAGCTGTCTATTCATGCTGTCAGGCTGTCAGCGTATGTTGTTTGATCTGGCTTGTGGCCAGGTCGTTAAGGTGAGCACTGTCTTCGTAGCACGCACAAAAACAACTTTAACAAATGAAATTATCTTTCTTCAATCATCTTTGAACAAGTGGCAAAAATAATGAATCCTAACCCTTCTTGGATTCAAATAGGTCCAAAAATAATCTAGCACACAGGAAGTGATGAACAGTATTTTATATATGTACTAGGGATTAAAGCAAGAAAAGATATGTGAGCCTGAAAAGTTGTCCAGGAGAAAATGTGTACAATGTATTGAATCAAGTATGACATGAATTTAAAACTGATCTATGCCTGAAATCATGCATAGTGCCTGAGAGCTTTAAGCGCTGTGTACTGCTTCAGCAACAGCATTTTAGTGGTTAGAATTCATAGCTTCAAGCTAAAGAAAAGTAAAACCTATAGAAACGAACTTCATCAACAGAAAAAGTGATCTCAGAAGAAGCAGAGGAGCCCTAACTACCAATTCGGTTTCCAGAATTTTAATACTAACAACAAGACAAAGATAATAACCCTTCCATTAAATTACTTCCCAAATAAGGATGTTTTTGCGGTGTGGAACCAGCAGATATGCAGGAGGGAGGAGGGACATCAAGCTGGATCAAGGCCCTTGAAAGAGCGTCTCTAATCAGAGACGCTCTTGCACATTGCAAGGGCCTGCGTCACCAGCAGCGGCAGCAGCATCACTGCAGCCTTTACCGCAGCCTTTATCACGCACGGGGGGGGGAGAGGCGCTGGCGATAATCTCAAGTGTTGTTGCTGTATGAAAGTTTTATTTGTAAAACTATAGCCTCTTAAGTGGTCATTAGTAATAAAGGATTATGAGAGCCTGTGTTGAGTAACAGCTTGTTCCATTTGCACGTGATACTGCTCAGACTTATGTGTATGTGTGTGTGAGAGAGAGAGAGAGACCTAAGCAGGCTATTTGGGGGGGGTTGTAAAGAGCTGGGAGGGCATGTTCACACTGGCCCAGTGTGTAACAAGCTGCATATTCACCTCCTCCCTCTCCATCTGCAGCCCCTCACTCAGCCACTCACAGGGCACTCGGCTGAGCTACGTGAACCTGAACACGTGCTGTTTTCATGGTGGAGGCAAAGCTTTGCTACGCTAACAACTGAAGTGTTGTAGAGGAAACGCAGCGGATTAATTGTTATGAAATATCAGTAGGTCTTAATTACATTTCAAATACCAAACATTCCCAGCCTCTTTAAATGTGATGATTTGTCTGGTTTATATAATTGTTAACTGAATATCTTTTTATTTAATTATACTGAATTTGAAGACGTCACCTTGCAAACAATTAATCAATGAATTGAGACGATTGGCATATTAATCAGTGAAAATAATTCATCATTATCTGCAGCTCTAGACCAACTACAGTCTGGTGCATCTATAACTATTTCATATAACTTAATAAAAGTCTTTGTTACCACTGAGTCACACTTCTATTATGTTTGCACAATCCATGACCATTGCGGTTTTTTGCCTGAATGTCGTAAGGCCTTGAACGCCCTCTTTAACAACTACCGCCTGTTTCATTTTCCCTTAATGACGCAACAAGAATAAAAGATCATATTTCCAGCCAGACCCTCTCCTCTGTCTATTTCAGCTTTTTTTTACTTTTAAGAAATGAGGGGACGCACTCGACCTTTCCCCGATTTTCAGAGACAACTGATGAAAGCTGCCCTCATTTTACGAAAGCATCCTTCACATCAAAGTCCAGGACAGCTTTGACAGTGTGATGATATTGGGTGAGCGGTTCAGATGAAAATCAGGCTGTCCCGACAGCTGCAACTGTAGATCACTGTGACAGTCAGGAGCAGCGCACCAGAGAACGCTGCGTATGTCAAAGGTAAATAAAAGGCAGAGCTCTGGATTGTCTGGCGACACACCTGTGACCTGTGGTCAGACAGCTGCGTTGCCACAGGGTGTGTTCAGACCAACGCAAACTGGCAGACACGCAATACAGTGTAGATATACTCCAGGAAATGAGTTTCTTAGGTGTACCTCTCTGTTAATAAAACCTACTTTAGATTTACTTCAGAGGGGGGCCTTTTTGTACTAACTTGCATTATCATGGGGACAGGTGGCTGTCTACCTGCTTCATTTAATTTCCTCCAAAACTCTTTGTCTAGATTTTTCCCAGCCTGCTGCCTGTCGGTGGAGGCCCATTTTTGGGCATGGACACGCTGTTTTACACAGGAATCACTGTCCTTGGATCTGACAGGCATGAATGCGGCTATTATTATCTCACCCTTTAACCCACCCGACTCCTACTTTCTGTCTTGTTCTCCAGTCCCATAAGGGAAGGAACACCAAGTGCTGGAATCAGCCTAGCTGAAATTGTGATCTATTGCGTGAATGATAAACAGACTCCAGATTTTTGGCATCTTGCTTGCTTGAGTACATCATTTCACATATATACACACAGACACATATCTCACCTTCTGAGGGGCATTGATGACACCCGTGTTGTAGCCGAACTGCAGAGAGCCGATCACAGCTGCTCCGACACACATCATCAACGGGAACGTTATTTGCTGGAAGGGAGAATAGAGAGAAGAGGAGGAAGTGTTGTCAGTGAAGAGACCATTTTGGCAGGTTCTTTATACAACCATCCAATAGAGCTAGGATGTGTGAAAACAAATATGATCAAACTTGTATCTTTCCAGTTGCACAATATGTTTTTCTTGACAACAAATTCCCATGCGGATCAGTTTACAAAATGGAAATGAAATGAAAACGGATGCAAAATGTTTTTGGAAAACAGCGTATACTGTCTTGCTGTATCACTGACTGACTTTGTCTCTTGCTGGTGTGCCTCAGCAACCCTGGAAATATCTGACTTAAAGGGAAAATAACATACTTTTTGAGATATTCTGTCATTTAAATACTGTTATGATGTTTGATGTCTATATTAAACATGTGCAAAGTCCCAAAACTCTGAACACTCCATTTGCAAAGTTACCTGTATTTCCCCATTGAACTGACATCAGATTGCTTGTTTTACCTTTGTTGCTAACGTCATTCGCATTGTCCACTTGCATATTTTAGGAGCTAAAACAGCCCGTTTCAGCAGAGGCTGAACTGAGGAACTGCTTAAAAGGACCAGTATAAGACAAATAAGGAGTTTTTAAAACTATAAATCATGCAAAGATATTCCAGTAGTGCCCCAGAATAAAAATATAGTCATGGAAATGTGCATGTTATGTCCTCTTTAACAGAATGTTCAGGTTGAGGAGCATCTAATTTTACCTTCGCTGCCTGTTCATAACCAGTATAATGAATGCTCTGTGAGAAATGTCCTAAAATATCCTGGAGATGTTTGGTATCAGGCCATGTTATGCAATACGGTGAAATCGGACTGCACATAAAAGATGTCTCATGACACCTAGAGGGGTATTCTCAAGAGAAGCAGGGAAGAGGTGGAGAGATGTATCTTTGAACAATGAAGCAATCAGACACTAGTTCCACGAAGGAGGGTTACTGAGTTATCCAGATAACTTTCCTGAGGTCATGTCTTCCCGCATCTCAGTCCAGGTTTCAGATCTGAGGGGCTTCCAAGTATAACTCAGCAGAGTTTATCCAGATAACTAAGTAAACCTGCTTCTTGGAACAGGTCCAGGTTGACCCCAGGTCTAAGCATGTTATTGTCTGTGTTCCTCTTCCTGTTATTACAGAGGTGATCTCGGTAAAGCCCGGCAGATTAGAAGTGATTTTCCTCATACCACGAAGTTAATAAACCAGAGCGGAGTATGTCGCTGTCTGTTTCCTCCTCTCAGACAGGAGAACAACAGCTCCAAGATATGGTTTACCTTTTTTGTTGTCATCCATCCAAAGTTACTATTATGCTATATGTGTTTCAGTGAGGATGGAGAAACCACTTGAAACACTAGCGAGTCGTTGTTGCACGTACACCACGTTTTCAGATTTATCTACCAAAAGTGCACGTGGTCTCAAATTAAATATAGTGTTGACTACTTTTTCCATCTGTAATATCTCACCACCAGTCATCGTGTTAGGGTGATGACTGTTTTTAAGTCCTGTGATTCATACCAGCACTTCGCCACAGTGATTCACATCAGATAAGTTTCTTATGATATGGCAACAAAGGATTTTTATCCTGTGGCAGACTCTTTACAGGCAGAGAAATGGGCAGAAATAGAACATATTTTTCCAAAGATCAAACCTACATCCTTTCGGTTATGTTTCTAATTTTACCTGTAGACCGTGTGTGAGAATGGACACAAACCCAGGAGTACCTGAAGTCCTCTCAAGACATTAGATCAATGGATTAACAAAATAACTGCGACAGCCCACATTTATCCTGGTGATATGTCCTTCAGCAAGACAGTGTTCAGTCTATGTCTGCATTGCACTTGCACCTTTGCAAACATGGCAGCACCTAATATAACTATAATAAGTAGTAGTATTTTTTCAAACCTGCATTAACTGGGGTTTTTTTGCCCTCTTGGGGGCAGCAGAAACAAGCTGTAAACATAACATTGACATAATATTACCTTTTAGGTTGATATGGCGATTAGAAAACAGTTGCCTAGTTACACATCCAGCAAATATAAAAGCAACATTAGCATTATTTTCTGGCCACCTGGTGAATATAAGTCCAAATATTCACTCTCCTTTTGGCTATGTTTTTAGTCTCTGCCACCTCCTGAGTGCTCTGCACTTGCTAAATGCTCCATTATGTTCACCAGCTTCTTGCCAACTCTTTCACTGAAAACAGCTGCCTGATGCTTGGAAACGATGGTGATGAGAGCGGTGACATTGAAGTAAATTTGTGGAATGGAAAACCAAAACAATAACTTAAGAGACATTAAAACTCTGTTGAGCTGAAGGGGTTCATCGGTATGAGTGACCTCTTTCACACACACACACCAGTAGACATGTGATTTATTGTTGATGAAAATTAAAAAAATATATTGAATATAGCCACTTTAAGTACTGATTCAGATTCAGTCAGACAACTCTGACTAAAAAACCCTGAGGCTGATTCACTGGAATTCCCATTTAAGTTTCCAAAGAAGAAGACAAATAAGGCAAACCGACCCCACCAGATTTCATTAAAAGAATAGTCTTTAGAAACTATTTGAAAGGATTATGCATGCTCCTTTGTAATATCAAAAAAAGTGCTTCAGGCTTCTTTTAAATAGCAGTATTCCTGGTGACAGGGGTAGCCTGGGTAACATGAGTCTACAAGGGTTTTTTTTTTGTTTTGTTTATGAGAATTCCTCCCCTGCATGAAGAACGAGGCGAGCTGGATGAAAAAAAAAAAAGTCCTGTGTGTTTTTGGGTGCAGTCACTCCAGCATGTTCGGTCGAAAAAGAGAGGCATGGACTCTTAAAGACCCACCTACGCTTCTGAGCCAATAAGGACTCTTGTTAGGAGGGTCAGCAAGTCCATGACAGGACTGTTTAGACACAGTATATAAACACACACATACACTTTTCAGCGTTGTGGGCCGGGCTCTTAAAGGAGCCACGTTACCGACGGGTAGACCAACCAGATCTGATGTCATTCTGTCACTGATTGGACATGAACAAGAAACAACACAAGGTTTCAATGAACTACCATCTGTTTTTGACTTTTTTTACAAAGAAATCCTGTGTCTCTGGGAAAAGCCTTCGCTGGAGTCTGTTTGAGTTTTACTGTCTCTGGGGAAAAAAGCTGGAGTTATTTGCTATTGCTAATACTCCCTTAAATGTGGATGTTTGAATCCAGCTGCTGTCAACGTGGGGATGGCAGTGTGAATTCACTTCTTTGTGACATCTTTACCTTTAACCTACATACTAGGAGACCTCCCTCAGCCTGGCCTCAGGGCATACATACCGTTTACTGTTCAGAAGTTTAAGTCCAACATGTTGCAATCAAAATGTTTAGGGACATTTTTCATTAAAAAATTTCTTTAAAATGTGATAAACAGGCTTTCATCTACTATTACAGGAAATCTAAACGTTCTACTGTTAACTTTTATTCTACTGTCATATCACGGATATCAGCCAAACCACCCCTGCTCTTCTTTTGAATGCACTTCCTCTCTGGGGAGACACTGATGTCACACCCAAAAAACAATTTTATGATCACAGCCTCGAATTAACCACTGATGGCCAGTCCTCCTCTTGTGCATTAAGGACGACCTTTATAATGATAATAATACCAAACTTTATTTATATAGCACTTTTCTTAACAAATGTTACAAAGTGCTTTACAAAAGAAAACAAAACCAAACAAGGAAGATAAAATAAGGCACAGAGGTAAGGACACGCTACCTTTGGCAGTACACTACCTTTGGTGATCGCCGTGCCACGTTTCACTCAGCAGCAGCTTTCAATCGTGTTTACATTTCTGAATGGAGCTTTTGTATTTGTTTACTTACACATAATGGCTTAGCTAGGCGTTCACAACCTCGCTAACGGCTTGGCGTCACACTACCATGCTAATCTACACGTGTACCCTTGAATCTGATTACAGAAGTAGGAATTGACTCTCTTAGAACATTAAAAATGGAAAACTGACAACAACAAACAGGCCGGATAGAAAATGCAAAATGTCGCTTAGGAATTTTTTCACTGTTTTACCTTCCGATTAGAAATGTAAAAAAAAGAAAAACTCTGGTTGGGCGTGGATACAACAGACGAACCCAAACCGGATTTGATTGGATGTTGGTGCTAATTTCCATCGATGCTTTTTTTTCTGACTAAATACATCAAATTTTGTAGCCTTGATGCTTAAAAAAATTAAGTATCTTTTAACGCCATATCAGAGGTTAATTTAAGCATTTGACATACTGCATCAGCACCTGGTGTGTTGAAGGTTATAACCCTTCTCTCCTCTCATGACTTTACTTTATTTAAATGCTTCAGATTTTTTGATAAACCAGCATGCAAATCCAACCTCTTTGCATGTGAAAAGTAAACCATGTGATGCAGGTTGGCTGTTGGTAATAGCTTTGGTTGCTTGGCACCACAGACTCACTTCTCTTATTGGGTAAACACTAACACAGCCAACAAAGACTGATAGTGAACAAAGTCATTTGATACATGATACAGGTAGAAAGATGGGAAAATGTGCAAATATTAACAAACCAGCCCACACTCTACAATACTATTCCTTCTCTAGAAACCTTTATTGGATTACTGATAATGACGGAGTGAATTAGAAGAGCTCTTTTGTCCAAATTAGGATATTACGCAACCATATCAGCTAATATGTAAACCATCTTTCCAGTATTTATGTTTAAGCTGAGCCCCATCCAACATCTAAAACCTCTTTTAAACAGAAAATTGATCGATGAGATTCAACAAACATGACCCTGCTCTGATCACTAACCCTAAAAGTACATGTTCAGTTATTGAATGTGACTCTTTCTTTCAGTAAATCACATCTACTTCCGCTTCAACACAGAGAACCTAGAGAACCACCAGGAAATGGTAACTTATGCTTTGACGTGCGAAGTCAGCTGACAGAGTGGTGACGTTAATCTTTTAAAAACACGAGGAGGTTGCGGTAAATGTCTTCTTTCAAGAAAATGACAGGGTTTGGCCACAACAAAGAATGTCAACAGGAAAGACACGGTGCTGCAAACAGCAAGTCTAAGTTAAAGTGAAGACAACCTACAATATTTGAACTTCAACAAGACAGATGAGAATAGTTTTTAGGTGTACTGTAGTTGTTTAAAGCCACTAGATAATTTAATACATTTACCATTAGCTGTTCCCTAAAATGTGAGTGGTTATCTAGCCCCATGTTTGTGTCTGTAATGCTGGATTATTCTTGCAGTATGCTCAAACACTACAGTTGTGTCTCTTACTCCTCAAAGTAAAGCATAGCAGCTGAAAAAAGGGAAAGTATTTAGATAAGTATCTAAATAAGGATGATAAGGTGACTCTATACCTCAACACTAAACCACAATGCACCTCAATTTCAAGCCAACAGGATGCATCAGGGGGCGAATGTAGAAGCTGTAATTTCTAAATGACACATATTAGTAAACTGATAAAATCAGTAGATGACTCTCTTCCTGTGAGCTACACGGCCGGTCCTGTTGTATCATTTTATTATAACACTACAAAGTTTGTGACTCACTGCTGAACTCGCAGAGGTTTTCCTTTAAAGGAGTACTGTCAGTGTTAAATTATTGAAAAGGAGAAAAAAAAGGCAGAAGCAGACTGCAATACGGCTCCTTTCAGTTCCTCCTTAACCACAGTGAGCCAGATTCTTGGTGATGGCCTACGCAGCGAGCATCACGTCCCTTCACACGTCACCTCTTCAGTCTCAGCTTACACAGCTGTGGAGAATCCAATATGTGCCTCGTCCTCACCTCCACCCGACTCCAACCCCCCCCCCCTCTCTGCTCTATTAAGCTCCAATTCCTCCTCATCGTGACCTGTGTTGTGGGGACAGTTTCCAAATCATCTTGAATGTTTGTTTTAACTTTTTCAGCGCGGAGATGGACGTAATCCACTGGATTAGCACAATTCAGACTGTAGGACACTGCTGTCATTAAAGTTCAGGCCCAAATACTATGCCTAAATGTAGTATTTTTAAAAAGACATCTTTTTATTTTATACATTTTTTGTATTACTGATTTTCCTGGGACTGCTATGTGATTAATAAAACACTTCTACATTGATAACTTTTGACTTCAATTCTGTTACTGTTGTACATTTGCGCTTCAGGTGATGTGCATTGTAAATAAACTGAAGTTTAAAAAGTGAAATTAGCATGAACTGCAAAGCAGAACAAAGGCATTGTGTTTCTGTAACAGAATATCTACCTCATTTCATAATTCTGATAAGATCCATCCTGCCATCCTATATTTAAATGAATGTGCAGCCTGTGGCTTCTTTCAGGGCACAAAATTAGCACTGGTTACCAGCCAAATCCTGGTAAAATATGCAAGTGCTGGGTAGATTTGCTTCACTCACCGGCCAAAAAGCAATGGTAATCTATAGAGTGGCTGGTAAAATTTGAACATTCACTAGCCATTTGACTGGTAGACAAAAAAAAGTTAATTTTGCATCCTCCCTTCTTCTAAAGGGACGTAGCCCTGATCTCTACGGTAACTGGGAAAAAAACCCAGATGAATAATGTAGGAGGGATGGGCAGGTTTGCCTATGAAAACATACTTTTTACTTATTATTCAAACAACGTAGAACAATAAGAACACAGCTTATCTTTTTTGCGTGTTTGACCTTAAGCGTTCTCTATTGGCCTTGGAGAGATTATCTGTATGTGCTGTATACAACATTAGTAAAGACGACTGGAAAGTGTTTAATGCTAATCCGCCAGGGCCAGTGACATTCCAGCCTGTTGCAGTGTAATCAGATAAAAATGTATTTTCAGTTGTCTCTTTGTTTAGAAGGCTAGTGTTGCAAATACAAACAATAGGACTGTGGTGAGTGACATTTTTCATTGAGGTAAGAGACAGGATAAACAAGATTGTCATCATCAACAGCAGAACATTTACAGGGAGGGAGAGTACAAAATACAAGTACATAGCTATCATGGTAGTAGACACGCCAAGTTAGAGGTAAAGTGTGTAATAATTGCATAATTATTAGATTAAAGAATGACTCCATCTCTGTTTTTTTTCTGGGTTGTTCAAATGGAAATGTCCACTCAGCTGTTAGCAAATAGCAGTAACCCCTCCCTCCTTGGAGCAGCAGCAACAGTGAGTGCTCTGTCTGCGTCTGTTAGCACCGAGCACCCAGGAAGAGCACCGGGCTTTGATCCAATGTGACATAGTGGCCAAACCGTATGAATATATAATGTGGTTTACACTTTGACAGGTCAACAAAGTATATTTCACATAAAGTTGCGATGATTAATCAATCATTTAATCGATCAACAGATAATAGAATAGTTGTTTAAGTCATTTTACAATAAGAAAATGCCAAATATTTGACAGTTCAGCTTCTCAAATAATAGTATAATAATACCTCTATTTATATAGCAGTTTGCAACACAGTGCTTTACCTAAAATTTAAAAAAAGACAATTTAAAGCTAACAAAATGGGAGAATTGACAGTTTTTCCTTGTGTTACATTATAATAAATTGAATATTTTGGGGTTTTAGACAGTTGCTTAGAACAAAACAAGACAGCTGATGACGTCACCTTGAGCGCTAGACATTCTTTCACTGATATTCAGATGCATTTTTCAGTTTCCAGGTGTTTTGAGGCCAAGCAATTCATTAATCATAAAAATAAACTGTAGCTGCAGCTCTGATTCCACGTGTAATAAATCCCCAGCAGTCTAATCTATCAATACTATTTTTGGATACTTAGGTTCTCAGTGCACAGGTCACATAATGCAGTAAAAGCCAAATGTAACAGACAAGTTCAAACTGATTATACACCACCATCAATGAAAATAAACGGATGTGTGAAAGTCAGAGGTGAGGCCAAAGATTTAAAGGTCGAACACAGACGTTAAACCCCTCATCAGCTCTGATTTATGAAATCTGGCAGCTGGTGGTTCATGGGGGGGGGGGGGACTAGCTGTCCCTGCATCTCCTCCATGTGAACAGTGAGCAGTACAGTATGCACCAAGCCATCGGGTTTGCTAAGAAAGTGAATTAAACATGCACTCTTGCTTGTTCATTTCAATTAAAACCCTGCTAGATCTCTTAATCCCAACTTTTGCAGCAAAGCCTCATTATGCCTCATTAGAGCACGGCTGACAGTCACACTATAAGATATACTGAAGGGAGCTAGTCATGCAGATGAAAGTAAATCTAGAGGACTGTCTTAAGGAGGGCAGGAGTTGGCAGATGGCTGAAAAGCAGTGGATGGAGAGGAATTAAGCCTGTGCAATTAGGTCTGTACAATGTGAGGCTGGTCGTTGGCTCTGGACTCTAATCAAAATACCTGGGCTGTCAAGTCTGTCAGGAAGCAGATATTTGGAGGCTTGTCTCATTCTAAACACACCAGGTCAACTGTATGCTTGACCCCAATTACCATTTTTACTCTTTGTCGAGGAACATAAGAGGGCTGGGGTGAGTTTTCAGCACAAAACAAAGCCGTTTGTTCAGAATTAAGCTCTTCGAGATGGCTAGGAATGTGAAGTTAGACATCATTAACGTCATGTTTTGGTGCAGAAGCTGTGTGATTAGGGTAAACAACGTCACTATAATTAGACTACAGCAGCACTGAGAGAATTGAATTGAAATGTGAGTGAAAAGTAAGAAATTAAAATCTGTAAGTCTGTCCTTCTATAGCTGAAACAACTGCACAGTTCATAAACATGGACCAAGCCTGTTCTCTGAGAACAGGACCACACCTCCACCGAAACAATAGTTGCTTGGGCAGGTTTTAATACAAACACTTTATTAAACAAAAGCATTCTCACTTCCCTGAATAATTATTACTTCTAACTAGTTCTACAACTTCCAACAGTATGTTATCCTTTCCTGTGAACCGGCATCACTTGCTGCAGTTTCCGCATACTTGACTTCATCTGCACACACCTAGGAAACACCGTGCACGAGCCAGGTATGAAAATTCTGACCCCTAAGATGTTTATTAGCCTGCGCTCAACTGCTGTTTAACTACACACAGCACTGCTAGCAACGCTGGAAGCAACAAAACATAAAAGAGGGGGGCGAGGCAAACATCCTGGGAAGGAAAGAGTCAAGGCTTTTTGACACCGCAGGGTCGGCTACTGCGTATTCCCTCGGTGGACTCTCACTCTCTCTGGATATCTGTTGTGTTGGTGTCACAGTGGAAACTGGGAACAGAGAGGACCATTCCCATCACGTCCACACAGCAAACCCACCCAGCACAACATACATGTGCAGGGATAAAATAACAACAGCTAGGGAAACATTTTCTGACCACTGTGTCAGACTGAGCTGCACTGCACTGCTCTACTAGGCTTAACTTACACTAATGAGGAAGTAGAGGGAGAAAGAAGAGTGACGTCTTTTAGTGTACGTGCCGAATTGTACTGTAGGTCTGTGTATGTAACAGAGACCACAAGTTGCACTAAAACAGAGACAGTATTATCAGATACCAGATAAGTCACATTTACTTTCTGAGCAATGAGCATCACGGTCTATAAAAAAAGACACAGTACAGTACAACACTGATACCTCGCCTGTAGAGCAACTATCTACTGTAGATCGAGTTTGGATGCACTAGTAAAACAATAATGGTTTAATTGTGTTTCTTTGATACTCAGAATTGCATTTATGACCGCAACTAACCTTTATTTTTGTGATTAATCAATCAGTGAGTCTAATAAAATGTCAGAAAACAGCGACTAGTAACTCTCATGAGTTCTCAGAGCCCATGATGATGTTTCCAAATGTCTTGCTTTGTCCGTCCAAAGCTAAAAAACACAGACTTAAACTGTTAATCAGTGAGTCAATTCACAAAAAATCCTTGATAAATAGTTTAAGTCATTTGTCATTTGGGGGCTCCATCTTCTCAAATGTGAGGATTTGCTACTTTTCTCAGTTTCTTTTCATTTTAAATAGAATATCTTTGGATTTTGGATGCTTGGTCAGACAAAAACACAACATTTAAGAACATCACCTTGGCCTCTGAGAACTTGTTTGTACTTTACTTTGATTATTTCAATTACCTGCTACTTAATATGTAATCAACTAATCAATTGGTCAATAAAATGCCCCAAAAGAGTGAAAAGTGTCCATCACTGTTTCCTAAAACCTAAAACGATGTGCTCAAATATCTCCCTTTGTCCCGAAGCAATACATTATTTGTAATGGAGTTATTGCATTGCGACTTTAACTTAAGTAAACGGTCTGAATACTGAATACATCCATCACTGGTCTTAGCCTAAGGCACAGTTATAAAAGACTGCGGGGTATGAATAGCTCATGACAAACTTTAGTCACTAAGCCTTAAACTACAGTCTACAGTGACATAATACTGCATAATACCCCCCAAACACACATAGAAACACACACACACACACACACACACAAGAAAACTAGAAGAAAGTTAAAATTTAACAGAAAAACTATTGATTCTTATGTAGAGAGTATATAGATATATTTTGTAATAAGTGCAATCACACACTGGAATACTAAAATATAACGTAAAGTACGACTTTGCAATATATTGATATATCGATATTGTGATATGAGACTAGATATCGTCTTAGATTTTGGATATCGTAATATCGTGACACTACGTAAGTGTCATCTTTTCCTGGTTTTAATAACTGCTGATGTAATTGCTGATGTAATTTTCTGAACTTACCAAAAATCTCATGGTGTAAATCTTTTGTCAAAGCACCAACAGTCATCCCCACATTACTGTCGCGATAACGATATCGTGATATTTGGTCAAAAGTATCGTGATATTTGTTTTTGTCCATATCGCCTAGCTCTTCACGTAGAGGAGGTAAACTGGCGCCAAAAAAGTACGATAATGTCAATTAAAACTATATTAAGTGGCAGCTGAGAGTCAGAAACATTACTGAATAATAACGACGCAACAGATTTGATTAATATCAGCTGTATCGTTGCTGCTGACGCTCCGTCATGCCACATGTGGAAGTGCCTCATGGTTAAAAAGTGAACTCGATGAACTCGTTGGTTAGTAGAAACACACGCACACACGTACAGACTTTGACAGCAAAAAACCCGACAGGTTTGACAGGATTTCAAAAGCTTGTTTGTGAGTCACAGTTATAAATACCTTTCCTGAGTCCATGGCTGCACTGTCAAGGCAAATATCTGCTCTTCTTTGTCTTCGTGTTAGTTGAAAGGCGATGCAAGAACTTCCTCGGGGTCTCCCAGTGGTCCCGTTCAGAAGGCAGTCATCTTTAAGAGTTTTTTGCTCCGTTGAAATGACTTCAAAACTTCAGTCGAGTGTTTGTTTTCTTTAAGGAAGTCACTATAAAGTTTTGTTTTTAAAAAACAAAAAGCCTCACTTGGAGGTCGGATCTGTTTCTGTCTCTCTCTCTCTCTCTTCTTTCTCTGTCCTGTGTCGTTATATTTCAGAGCTCCTGCAGCTTTAACTCACAGCCTCATGGATGTGAAAAGTCGTCCAGGATGTAGTTTTCTAACCGCTGCTGATGTGGTAGTAGGTACCGCCTGTCTAGCTTTATGAAAACTAGTCCTTGTGGACATACTGTTAATATATTCGTCGTGCTGACGCAATTTTGTGGGATGTGTCCCTGGAAGCCCATCCTTCCTTTCAGCCAATGACAAAGCTTCTGATTAATACAGCACTGCTGGCTGACGGAGGAAAGGCAACTTCAGGGGAAAAAACCCTCTTAAATCACTGAGCAATAAGTGCCATTCAATTTAAAAATATATTATAATGCAAATGAACTAAAAGTCACAGTTTGTTTAAAGGTTTTCTTCAGTCATGAATCACTTTTTCAACTCTTAAGATACTGACAGTGGAAACACGTGATTTTCTCAATATAAAGCCAGATTTTTTTATTTTTTTATTTTTTTTGGATAAAAATTACATTTTCACTCAAAGAATGAGACCACACAACATGATGAAGAGGTCATTAGTGCACTATACATATACTATACATGTTGTTTTTATATAAACATGGACATAAATAAATGTTCATACTTTATATGCACAATTGAAAGTATTGTATATGTGTGATTATTCTTGCATTTCACTTTCCAACGTGCAAGTGTTGGGGTGGACAATATGGATGAAGCCCTCTATCACAGTGTAATTTTGGTGCCACTTTGTTATGAGGCATCCTTCACAAACAGTTGTAATAAAATCAATCACTAATGCTTTATAAAACTGTTATAAGGGTTGCCAGGTTGTGAAAAATCCGTTTGACTGATTGCACCGTTTGACCACTTATCCTCCAGAAAAGGGCTGCAGAGGATATGGTCTGAAATCCATTTAATGACTTATTCAGCATGTATTGATTACCAATATGTATAACTGCATTATTAACAAATAGAAAGGATAAAAACCAGCCAAAGACATTTTTCACAACCTGGCAACCCAAAACTTGTTTAATTGTTTATAAGTGATCTATAAAGCAAATGATTTATCAAATGTTAATAAAGGTGTTAGTTACCACTTAGAAATGGGTCCCAAATTGGTTAAAGCATTATCACATCATATTGGTAACATGCCTTGAAAATCTATAGAAAAACTGTTGATGAATACAATAGCCAGACAGGAATGTCTGTTTTTGGCCAATCCAGACTAATGAATTAAATATCTGACAAATGAGGTACATCATCACATTTATCCAAAAATCATATATTGCTGTAAAACTGTTCTGCTTATTGATTTGCAGTGTTACCTACAATGGCCCAATACACCTAGAGATATGAAAGGGATAAATACAAGTACTATGATATAAACAATATCGACAATAAATAAATTTATACTTTGTACATATCATCATCAAAATCGCCCAATCTTAATTTATCTGATATGTGTGAGAACTTTTTAAGGCTTCTCTGAAGTTTTTTTTTCATTTGTTTGTATGTTCAAACAAGTTTGGCCCAAGTTGCTCCTACGTAAACGGAAGTACGCTTGCAATGTTTGTTCCTCTCATTCTTATTTACATTTTGGTCAGTTTCAGATATAAGGAAGTTACAAATGTCTGATCATTGCACTTAATTTCAAAGACGTATTTGGAATAATGTGCATTGAGATAATTATATTTATATTAATGGTTGTGGGTTTTTTTTTATTACCATGTTGCTTTCCAGTTGGTTTTGAATGCACCATCTATCTGGCTGCCTTCAGTTCTCCGCCTTATAACAATGGCTTATTGAGTTCATCCACATGTGTGATCTTATGATCTTTCACCACGTTGGTGATATGACATGTCTGCCCTCCATTCAACCCTTCTGCTGTGATCTGGGATGTTTGTTACCAAAAGACTTGAAAAAACAAATTTTTAAAATGAAAACTGTGCACTACCTTTTGTTTGGGAATGAAGGGAGATGTCCGGTTAGGGTGTATGTAAAAAGAACTAAGAAAATAATTGTGAGCACTTAAAGGGAAATGCATGTGTTTGCACAGTGCACGAAAGCACAAGGGAAAGGAGGGGGTAAGGGGTAGCATTTGTAAAAATTTGTTCCCTTCACATTTCATCTTCTGCCTTTGAAACTTTGGGAAAACAATAACAGGGAAATACTGAGGAAAAGGTCAAGTGTGAACCCCTAATAATTTGTTTTTTTAAATTCCTGAAATGAAGAATTAACAATACATCCAAGTTTTCATTTGTACGTCAACAAGTATCACATTGTCGCAACAATGTTTCCAGGAATCGCTCTGATCATTCTCATTTATGTCATTTCTAAAGCGTCATACATCAGTCACACATTTGCAGTAAAGGTAAACAACACTTTTTTATATGAGTGTTGAAACCAGTAAATGCATTTCCCCCCATTTCCTCTGCCTGTCCCGGACCAGTACATCCCAGACGCAAGCACAGATGAAGTGACATCATCACGTCACACATGATGCATGCCTTTTGTTGCAGGTGGTGGGGTGGCATCCGGTTGAAGCATATTGAAATGAAGAGAAAATAATCATGATGGTAAAGGAGGAAGAACGCCTGTATTCATACAGCAGCAGCAGCGGCGAGGGGACATCAGGAAAAATGACACATTATGGAACAGTTTGTTTGGTTTTAACATGCAAATCCTTTGAAAATCCAGTGAAAACAATAACAGACATTTTCGGGAACAAAGACCCAAGCGAATGTTCTGACGGATGGTATTGTGCACTAAATCAAACGCTCAGGATGCCAGTCACAAGGAGTCCAAGTTTTGTCCTGTTTTGACAAGGACTTCGCATTAAAAAAAAACCTTTGCACTTTGCAACACATAATAATAATCCTGATTCCTGATTATGGTTGCTGTTTCCTTGTTCCTTGTTGAGGAATCCTCTTTGATCCAAAGGCTATCAGGGCTACAGTTCAATTCAATTCTTTCTGGATATATCCAAAGACAAGACAGTACCAGAATAACTAGGAGCATGTTGAATGGCAACTGTAAAATACCATATTGTAGATCTAAATTTGGACAATTATCCTTCTCCATATAGGGCTGTCAACTCTGGAACACATTTCCAACTGAAATCAAATTAATTCCAGATATAAAATCTTTTACAACAAAGGTTAAGTGCCAGCTAAAAGCAAACCAGAGCTGTACCCATTTTTAGGTAATTGTATTGTATTGTTAATTTTGTTTTTTTTCAAACTGTACATCACAATCAATGTTATTCAGTATGTGTATTTTATTGTAGTCCCATATCTGTAGTGCACTGTTTTTTATGATGATGAAAGCTGTATATTTTAATTACACTGTATTTGTAAAGCTCAACCAGGGACAAGAGCTGAAAATTAGCAATAGCTATAAACTCTCGTTGCAGCACATCAGTTTCATGCTCTGTATCGGAACTATGTTAAATTGCATCGTCCCTATTAAATGAAATAAAAAATAAATAAATTAAATTTCAATTCAATTTTATTTCTATAGCACCAAATCATAACAAAAAGTTAGTAGGTCTAGACCATACTCAGACATACTAATTTAGAGAGGCCCAACAATTCCCCCATGAGCAAGCACTTGGCCACAGCAGCAAGGAAAAATACCTCTTTAAGGGGAAGAAACCTCAAGCAGAACTGGGCTCTAGGTGGGCAGCCATCTGCCTTGACTGGTTGGGGTGGTATCAATTTTCTCATCTTACTCTTTGTAATGTTTTTGTAAAAGTTTGTTGTTTATTGCATTTTAGAACTTAAATGTATAATGTTCTGCTCTATCTGGTGTATCAATACATTGTTGATTTCATGTCAGAAGCTCCCCTCACTGCAACATGCTGACCTCCCAAGTACCTGACGGCACCCCTACTGAAAAACACCAGGCTAATTTTCACCAGAGTCAACTGGCAGCTCAAATTCTCCTGTAACAATGAGAGCCCGGGACTGGGACTGTGCCCTCATGCACGTAGGCTCCCCTTGCATGTTTTCTCACGAGTCAGTGTCCATCACCAGCCTTTGTGTCGCTAAGACTCTTCTCAGGACCGGCTTTCAATGCTTTTCTCTCAGTGACTTTTCACTGGATTGTCTATTTATCTGCTATAAAACAGTGAGCTACACCCATTCTTTATCTTGTAAGACTCATCAGCTGAGGACATCTTCCTCAAACTTTGACACTCTGACTCATCTTTAAATTCAAGGAATCCTAATTTAAGCTTTTATCTGGGGCGTATGCTCAAATGACTGTGATTGGCAATTATCTCGTAGCACACAAATGACACTAGTGACTCCCAGAGAGCAAACTGATGATTGGTACAAAAGAAATGAAGTGCTTATGCTTACTGTGAGGTATATTTAATTCAAATACACAGTGAATGTCTTTAATTTATAAAATACAAGAAAGACCTATTCACAATTGTTTTATTTGCATGACTGACAGAAACAGGTTACATACCTTAAAATTCCCAAACAGAAAAGCCAAATAATTATGTAGAGATCCCTGAAGAACATACACTTTCTTTTCATTCTCTGTTGTTGGTATGTGTCAGTTTGGCAGGGCATTGATGTGGGCAGTGGAGGTATTTAAACCACAAAGTATATATATAGTGTAATATAGTAGTAAAAATATCTGGACACAGGCAGACAGTCCCAAAACCTTGATGCAATGTGATACTGTCCCCACAGTTCTGATATTGCAGAGGTAACTTTAGAGGTACAGTTTGACATTTTGGGAAATGCACTGATTCACTTTGTTTGTGAGAGTTAGATGAGCAGATTGATACCATTCTTGTATCTATCCCATAAATATGAACCTACAGCCAGCAGCTGGTTAGCTTAGCTTGGCATAAAGACTGGAAACAGCAAGAAACAGCTAGCCTGACTCTGTTCACAGTAAGTAAAATCGGCCTACCAACACCTCTAAAGCTCACTAGTTAACCCAGGATGTGGTTTTAGGAGAATGTTGACTATTTCTTGGCAAGATGCCGTGACTTTCTTGAAGTGGTCTCACACATAACCCCTATAAAACTTGTTTTTACACTTCATTTGTTCTTCCTTTGGACAGAGCCAGGCTAACTGTTTCCCTCTGTTTCCAGTCTTTATGCTAAGCTAAGTCAACCGGGTGCTGGCTGTAGGTTCCTATTTACCAGATAGATACAAGAATGGTATCAATCTTCTCACCTAACTCTCGCCAAGAAAGCAAATTAGGGTATTTCCCAAAATGTCAAACTATTCCTCTAAAGTTACCTCTGCAATATCAGAACTGTGGGGACAGTGTCACATAGATTTTGGGACTGTCAGTCTGTTTCCAAATTTTAGTCATAGGTATCCTCTGTCCTGTCCACTGCTTTAAACATTACAATCATATCCTCACCAACCCTATTTCTTTTTAATGATGATTCCCCACTGAAGCTATTGGCACATACTCCTTCTAGCCTGTCTTACAGTGGCAAAGAAATCTGTTCTTAAGCTGTGGTACTCTCCCAAACTTCCACTTTTTAGCACATGGTTCAATAACGCGGTGCATATTGCTATTCATGAAAAATCCTATGCCAGGTTATGAGGAGCACAAACTCATACCATCAGGGCACGGTCGGACATAATTGATTCACCTAGAGTCCTGATGTGACTGTAACTTTCTTTTCTAATCCAGGCATACATGTTTGGTTTTTTATGTTTTAATAGCTAACCTGTAACCATACCATATGTAAAATCCTTATTTCTGTATTATTGCCTGTCTTTGTTCCTGCTTTGTTCCATAAAAAAATGTTCAAAATATTCCTCTAAAACTACAGAAACTACTGCAACATTGCAACAGGGCTGCTTCCAAAGTAACAAACAATTATCTGCTCTAAATACGCTGTTGCTGTTGTAGGTTTTTCACACCTGCATCAAAAATGAAGACAGTGGTGACATTATTTCTGTCTCTCTTGATGTTGTACTTTCAACTCTGAATTCTGAAACTGACCTAACGTGATCACACCATTCAACCCTGGTATCTCCAATGTACAAAGATAAGGGAGTCACTGTATGAGCGGAAATGCGACAACAGGATGCGTGTTACGGCATCCACCTGTTCGGCATACTTTGCATCTTTGCTGGAGCTTTTCCGTAAACCGAACATGCAGACGTAATACGGGCACTCCCAAGAGCCTGGGCTTGGGTCTATCAGATTTGTTTCCTTTTCTGCACAGCCTGGGTTGTGGTCCTGCAAAACACAAATGCATCAAAGGCCTTCTTTCATCATGGGGTCATAACAGTACATCACTGGTGCCTGTTGTTCCTGCGTGTCACTGCTGTTTACAGTACATGTAAGATTAGAACCTGAGATGTCAGATTTGGCCTCAGTGGCCCCAGTAAAGATGCTGCTGAAGTTTCAGACATCACAGATTACAGTATAGAGTAGTTTGCATGGTTGGCTAAGAAATACTTTTAATAGAAACATCACAGCGAGGTGTCATGTTACCAAATATTTCCAATTTTGCTTGGATTTTTTGATTATTTTTTGCCATCATACATGGAAAAAAAATTAGAACAACAGCATACATTTAAATATACATTAATAAAATATTACTTAAACAAGCAATATTGTTTAAGTAATATTAATACATAATATTACCCTCCTGGTGCCCCTGAGGACAAAAAATACCGCAAAAGTGCTCTCTAAGGTGCCCCCACAGTATGATAAAATTCCCTCTAAAGTACCCGCACAAAGATGAAAACACACCAAAGTTCTGTAATGACTGTCAAGTTATGGGTAAATCAGAATGAAATACCCAATAGAGTACCTCTATATGTGACAATCTGGAATGAAGTGCCCTCATGGTGCCCTTTTAGTGGAAGAAAATGTGATAGTGCCCTGTAAAGAATCCTCAAAAACAAGAAACCATGATGTGCACTTTAAATGAAGGGGAATTAATACAGTCAGTGCCCTATGATGCCGTTGTAGTGGGGTGAGCTGGAAGGTCTGTACGGGTGCCCTTCTAGTGGACAAAAAAAAAAAAAAAAGGAAAAAGTGCAGTTTAGTGTTCCCCTAAGTCTAACATACTGAAGAGGAGAATTGGGCATCCTGCAAAATGACATATCATCTGGGGTTTCTATGATTTAATCTAACTGCGGTCAGTAGTTACATATGTGGGGCTTCCAGTATCGAAACTGTGGTGAAGCCTTGTAAGTGAGCAGTGACCTTCCTGTGGACCTTGTTTTGTGTCACTGGTGTAGAGTTATGGACTTGGCCTCTTTGTTAAAAGTTTTCCCTTGGCTCATCACTAACGTGTCTGGTAGGGCAAGGCCATAGGCTGACCTGTCATTCATCTTTTCAAACATTTGGAAGGTAATTGGCCGACAGGATCTCATGCCAAGACATGCCTACTGCTGGCTGTTAAAATATTGAGTGATGTCTACAGTCTGAATGGGAGTATACAGGACAACCATTACTCTTAGGGGCATTTCTTACAAAACCATGGATACAGCAAATCGAAAGAAATGTACACTGGGACAAAAGGAACGAGCCAAAAAGGA